>NC_060119.1:1263872671-1264178921 GCF_021461395.2 Schistocerca americana
CTACTGGAGTGGAAAATCATCCACTGAAAGGGCGGAAAGTGGGGTAGGCTTTGCCATACGCAATAAATTGGCATGTTCACTAACAGAACTCCCAAAAGGTATCAGTGACAGAATAATAACACTCAGACTTCACCTGGCATCCAAGAAATATCTTCACTTGATCAATGTATACGCACCTACATTGCTATCTCCGGATGAAGAGAAGAACAAGTTCTACCAAGACCTCCGACATGTCCTTAGGGATATTCCTTCTGCAGATAAACTTCTGTTACTTGGTGATTTTAATGCTCGTGTTGGGAATGATTTCAGTGCTTGGAACGGAGTCCTCGGTCGCCATGGGATTGGAAAATGCAACTCGACTGGTTTGGATCTTCTAACTCTATGTGCCGAGTTTGAACTCTGTCTGACAAATACATATTTTCGTCTGCCTGAAAAATATAAAACGACATGGATGCATCCGCGACCTAAACACCGGCACCTTCTGGATTATGTGATAGTACGGAAAAAAGATCTTGGTGACGTACTGGTCACACGTGCAATGAGAGGCGCTCAGGGACGGACAGACCATCGACTCGTGAGGTCCAAATTAAAGATAACTTTGAAGGCACCACGCCGAGCTTCACACAAAATACCAACAAAATTGTCCTGCAAAATCTTGGCCAATGATCAGACTATGAGAGCAAAACTGGATGAAAAATTTGGTGTCGATGGCCTTTTGATATCTGAATCTGCCCCTGTAGATGAACAGTGGAGTGCATACGCTAGCAGACTGCGTGGCTGTGCTTCAGAAGTCTTGGGAAAGCCTCAGAAGAAGCACCAGGACTGGTTTGACGACTCAGATCCAGAGATCAGAAAGCTAATTAATGATTTCAGAACCTCTCTTCGCACCCCTGATGATAACAAGCGTAGAGCAGCGCATTACAATCTGAAAGTGAAGGTACGTGCTCTCAAAGACAGTTGGTGGGCAAATAAAGCAAATGAAATACAGTTATATGCCGACACACCAAACGGGCAGATTCTTTGAGTCCCTGAAAACTATCTTTGGTCCAAGAGTTGGGATGATAACACCAGTCTATAACAAAGACAAAAGTTGTCGGCTGACGCAACAGAGTGACATCCTGTCTCGGTGGGCGGAACATTTTAATGACGTTCTTAATCCCGACCATCAGACAACCGATATTCCATACATAGAAGCACTTGAAGACGTGCCAATTGAGGAACAACTTGCGGATGCCCCTTCCTACGATGAATTCATTTCAGCACTGGCTAAGCTGAAAAATGAGAAAACAGCAGGATTAGATAACTTGCCATCAGAGCTATATAAATATGGGGGACCAAGCATCAAGAAACCATTGTTTGCTCTGATCTTAAGGATTTGAGAGTATGAAATGATTCCACAAGACTGGAAAGATGCTTGTATTTCCAAGATCTATAAAGGCAAGGGTGACATATCAGACTGCAGTTCCTACAGGGGCATTTCTCTTCTCTCAGCAGCGGGAAAAGTCCTTGCCCACATAATTAACACCCTGTTAACACACTTTGCAGAAAAACTGCTACCAGAGACCCAGTGTGGCTTTCGCCCAAACAGAGGCACAGTGGATGCCATATTTGTTGTCAAACAAATGCAAGAGAAACGCTTAGAGCAACATCGGCCTTTGTTCATGTGCTTTGTAGACCTGGAAAAAGCTTTTGATCGTGTCCCACGGGAAGCTCTCTGGATCATACTAAAGAAAACTGGGTGCCCTGACAAAATTGTCAGTTTGACTCGGCAGTTTCATGAAAACATGATGGCAAAAATCCGCCATGAGGACAAGCTCTCAGAACAGTTTCCCGTGACATGTGGTGTAAAACAAGGCTGTGCTCTGGCTCCCACACTCTTCTCACTTTACTTCGCAGTTATTATGAGAGACGCGACCAAAGCCTGTAGTAATCAAATTAGTCTCGACACAAGGACAGACAAAAGTGTCTTCAACATCTCTCGCCTCAGAACAAAAAGTCGCGTAACCAAACTATCCATCTTAGAGATTCTCTACGCGGATGATGTATGCATGATGGCTAATTCTTGCGAAACTCTTCAGACTTACATAAATCTGCTAAATGCCTCCTGCAGAAGGCATTAGCATCACTAACACGCAAGTTCTCAAACAGCCACTTAGAGGTCTAAATACAGATGACTCCAGTATTGAGATAAATAACAAACCCTTGCAAAATGTGTCAAATTTCAAATACTTGGGAAGCCAAATTAGAAGTGACAACAGCCTGACAACGGAAATCGCAGCGCGTATAGCCAGCGCAGCCTCAGCCTTCGGTAAGCTTAATGACCGAGTATGGAAATCACATGATCTCAAACTACAAACAAAAATTGCAGTCTACAAAGCAGTAGTATTACCCACCTTACTCTATGCCTCGGAAACCTGGTGCTGTTACAAAGCTGACATTAAGAAGCTAGATAAATTTCATCTTCGATGTCTGAGATCAATTCTGCGCATCAAATGGGAAGACCGTGTCCCAAACACGGAGATTTTGCGCCGCGTGAAACTGGCTGGTATTGAAGCTTTAATAATGAAACATCAACTGAGATGGAGTGGTCACATAATACGCATGGATGACAGTAGGCTACCTAAAGCGGTGTTCTGCTCGCAGCCCTCGTGCGGGAAGAGGAGGAAAGGTGGTCAACACCTGCGATACAAAGACACCATTAAACGCCACCTTGCAGCCGGTGGCATTCCAAGCAACCGTTGGGAGGAGATAGCATTGCGCCGATCGGAGTGGCGATCAACTGTACATAAGAGCATCGAACAATTCGAGCAAAAGCGTCTAATGAACCTGGATGCTAAAAGAGAGCTCCGAAAATCTCAGCTCAAGCCTGTCTACACGTATACTTACAACTCTGCTGGTCAACGTCACTGTGCTTCATGCAACAAGATATTCAAAGCGAAATTCGGATTCGCGAGCCACATCCGAGCCTACCACAACAAGGACAGAGAAGACTGACGGAGTCGCTGTCGCCGGACACGGCGAGGAGGACATCATCATCATCATCATCATCATTATGGTCAGCAATTTACAGGTGTCACGTGTCAGGGTAATCACCTGACAGTTTTGACATTTATCTGCATGTGCTTTCGTCGGCCATCTGATCATAATGCTTTCCTGAAAAATTGATCGTAAGCCACCGTTTCACATACTGACCCCAATTCAAATAACTTTATAGTTACTACGTCTCTCACAATACAAGACCAAAACTGTTCCCAGTGAGCTACGTTACAAAGATATTATACAAAATTCTGTTGACAATCTCCGTGTGTGAACTTTAGGCATTGACGGCTACATGTCTGGCCATTAATATCCAATACCCACGAAACGAGCTCTAGCTGATTTGTTTCTTTCTTACCGGTGAAAGTCGCTGTCAAATACATCTGTTGAAAATACTCTGAACCTGCATTCTGTAGTAGTTTGCTTTGATTCATTCGATTAGTTTGAAAAGAGAGATCAGGGCGTAGCGGCTTGTCGATGACGAAGTCATTAGAGGCGTGGGCTGGTTTTGTATAGATAGTTTCTTCTGTCTTCCCTCTCGTTCCTCTAAGTCTGCCACAACTTCAATCGCACACAACGAGAGCGCCGGTGTTATCGAGAAATAAAATGAATAAGTTGATATAGAGACAGAAGAACACAGAGCTTCATGGGCAGCACGGAGAGAATTGCCTCCCTCTTAGAAAGTGAAACGAATGAGCTGTTTCAAACAATACAGATGCAGTAACATTCAAGGCATCAGAAATCGCACACAAAGCTCGCTCGAATGGAACACGATCAGCAATAAACAGAAGGATGATGCTAAACGTAACGTAAAGAAACTCAATTTTAAGTGTGTGCGCGCTGTACTCCTTAGTGACAAAGCACAAACAGATTCTTTTTTCAGCAGACCAACAGAGACGCTATGAAGAATAGCTTTGATGCCACAAAGAAAATCTGGACTCTGAAACAAAGGTAATATGAAACGCGGAATGTTTTTCTTTTGGCGCCGATTAATCTGGTGCCTCCGATGAAATAAGTCACAACAACTATTAATATCTTTACAGTGCTAATTAAACTTATTTGCTCGTACCGGAAAAATTTCGTAGAGGCGCGCAAAAATTTCCCAAAAGGGGGGTTGTTACTTTACACTGAATGAAGGCTGTGACTTCGTGGTCTACGTTTGACAGCGCAGTGCTCATTAAAAGTTTCGCCTTCTGAGAAATACGTCGAAGAGCCCGCCGCGCCACTCCTGTTAACGAGAGGGGGAAAAAATATTCCATCGGCTGAATGTGCTTCTTTTTGGTCAAATCGGGCACTTGTCGTCTGGTAGACCGCAGCCCGAGTAATGAGAGACCAGTGGATGGGGGAACGGCCGGCAGCGTTTCAAGTAATCCCCCTCTCGTCCACACAGTCTACACGTCGTCAAGTCAAATTCATTAAAGGAAACTGTGTCGCGAGCTAATCTGCTGACTCGGGTTTCGAGACTATCTGTTTGAAACAGAGTACAACATATGCAGACGTGAATTTCTGTAGCTGTAATTGCAACTGTAATTTTAAATGTACTTATTTGACTTTGACAGTTAGTATTCCACCTCACAAAATATGAGACAGGCGGGACAACACTCTTTATCAGCCTCCGAGTCGTAATGGTCAAGATATTCCAAAGACTGCGCTTTATTTTCAGAACACACTGATTACTTAGATTCAGAAAAACTTAACTACAGAGAATGCTTGCACTACAATTGTTCTTACTCTTCTTGAGTATTGTTTAGCGTTATGGGATACTTACCTGATAGAACTGATGGAAGACAAGGAAGAAGTTCAGTGAACTCGAACTCATTTTGTATTCAGCTTCCCTCTTCGACTGCTAAAATATGTTGTTGACTCCCGTCTCCACATGGGGAAATGAAAATAAAAAAGATCGCACGCAACAGGAAACTGAAAACTCAAATCTGAGTCACTCAGAGAGATTACGAGTAACCAAAACTAATCTGAGCACTACTAGATGACGTTTTTAGACCCTGAAACGTGGAAAGCGAAAAAGGAATACGTGTTAATTTAACCTGTTTGAACCATCTTCCTTTTTGCTAGGCCACTGTATTGTCTGCCTCTGGTAGAGATAACAGAGTATCTTTAGAACTCCACTGTTAACCGAGACTGCTTGCAACTTGGTGTCACCCAAACGTATGCGCGAATACAGATTCAGAATGTACCTCGCACTTGTGGCAGTTCTACAATTTTAATTTTAAATGTTACTTATGTTCTGATGTATTCCATTCGCCTATTAAGCGAATGAAAAGTAGCTGTACAGGTGGCTCCGTACGCCCCATAATCTCTGTATCTTATTCTCCCTACGTGAAACGTGCGATGGTATCAGCTAAAAGGCCGCAAGGATTTCTTTGAGTGTAATATCTTTGAACAGCGTAATGTCACCTTTCCTTGAAAAATTTCCATACAAGCTCCCTAAGCATGTCTGTCACCCATTCGTCTAGGCTACACCGACCTTTTATGATCGGAGCAGTGCCTCTCTGAATTTGTCTGGTGACTGCTGTCGTCCAGATACGTAAGTATCCCAAATACTTCTTAGTTTCACCCGCTTCCAAATGTTTTATAAGCTGTGACGGTACCATCACGGTCACCACTATTTATGTTATCGGATAGTATGACAGTAATCGGATAGTATGACTTCTTTCTGTTCGTTATAGGCATTATTTTGCGTTTGTAAGAGAGTTGTCACAAATTATCTGAGACTGGGTCAGCAGCACTATGAAGTTTTTAACTGGGGATGCTGTCGCCGGCCGAAGTGGCCGTGCCGTTAAAGGCGCTGCAGTCTGGAACCGCAAGACCGCTACGGTCGCAGGTTCGAATCCTGCCTCGGGCATGGATGTTTGTGATGTCCTTAGGTTAGTTAGGTTTAACTAGTTCTACGTTCTAGGGGACTAATGACCTCAGCAGTTGAGTCCCATAGTGCTCAGAGCCATTTGAACCATTTGGGATGCTGTCGTCTACAGGATAGTATCGTCCTTGAATAACGTCAAAAAAATTGCTGAAACGGTTAGACATATTTTACTACTTGAGGTAATTGGTGACAATTCTCTTGAGAAACCCAAAATAATGTCTATAACGAAGGGAAACAAGTCATACATAAATAGTGGTGACCGTACTGGGACCGTCACAGCTTATAAAACATTTGGAAGCGGGTGAAACTAAGAAGTAGTTGGGATACTTATGTACCTGGCACGACAGCAGTCACCAGACAAATTCAGAGAGGCACTGCTCGGATCATAAAAGGTCGGTGTAGCCTAGACGAAAGGGTGACAGACATGCTTAGGCAGCTTATATGGAAATTTTTCAAGGAAAGGTGACATTACTCTTTTCAAAGATATTAGATTCAAAGGAGTCTGTGCCGCCATTTGGCTGACTCCATCGCACATTTCACGTAGGGAGAGTAAGATACAGAGATTATGGAGGGTACAGAGGATCCTGTACAGCTACTTTTCATTCGCTTAATAGGTGAATGAAATAGAACAGAACATAAGTAACATTTAAAATTAAAAATATAGAGCTGCCACAAGTGCGAGGTACATTCTGAATCTGTATTCGCGCATACTTTTGGGTGACACCAAGTAGCAAGCAGTCTCGGTTAACAGTGGAGCACTGAAGATACTCGCGTTGGTCCAGTAAAAAGTGTAAAGTAAAGGAGAAATTAACATGCGACTTGCGACGGCTCTGCAATTTCAATTTCTAACGGTCGCTGTTCCCCTGCTGGCAAATGCAGCGCTCAACGACCAATATTTGTTGGAAGTATCCACTGCCACGTGCTGTTCGTTGCCTTGCAGAGTGTGTACAAGGAGATCCCGTTATGTAGTATTTACAACATTGTAAGTCCTTTTACGTTTCCTTGGCACGTGTCGGATATTAACTTCGCGTCCGTCGATCAATCGTCGTCGATTCTGAAGCACTGGTTTCTAATAGAGAAAAGTTAATGTAGCCAATCGCATGTCTTTGAAGATCTTCTGTATGAATGCGTCTATGATATGTAACCTAGACCTGCTGACCTGCCTCTGCTGTTTGGGAGACAGCATATGAGTAAAAACCTCGCAGGCTGTACCACCTTAAAGTGTGACACGCTGACTTCTCGCAGTATCAATCGTCGCCCCCATCTTTCTCCATCAGTGCCGCCCCAACTCTGTTCAGCTGCACACAGGTTTCCACCTCTCCCACTCGACAGCGAGAGCCGCACAAAGAGCTGGAAAATGTCGTGGAAAGCGAAATCGCGTCCGGGGCGGCGGAAAGAGAAATGTCTGCCGCTGTCGCCGGAATGGCGCTATCTGGAGGGACGTGCGCGGTGGGAAGGGGGGGGGGGGGCAGTGTTTACGGCACCTGCGAGGGCGGCATGTTTATTGGCGCCAGTCTCCGAGGCCACAACTTTCCGGGTGCCCTGTCCCCTGCGAGTGGCGCGCCAGTCTGCTCGCTACAAAACTTCTGCAACTGGCACGCCAAACATTCTACGTGTTCTGTGACACCGACAGCTGACTTCAGCACTGCCCGTGTAATATCAAGCATATGCCTTGTCATTCGCCAGTAATCACACCGTTACTGAGCGCGAATTCGGTAGACGAGTAACAGGGCTATACCAGAGCGGAAATATTTGTGTGCCTCATTAACTGTGTTGTGCTTCATACATATATTTCTGCATCTGATACTCTATACTCTGCATGCAGCTTACGGCGTGTGCCGCAGTGGACTTTTCGGACCACAGTCATTTTCCGCCCTTTTAGCCTAGCCAGTTCAATCGATAACTTACAAACAACTTTTCCAAGCGCATAGAACCGATAATCTGATAATGAATAAATGAATTATACAAAAAATAGGCCTTGAGCATAATGTAGTACAGTACCGTAAACAAAACAAATGCAATACATTAAGAGTTCCATGTCGTCATTATAACGCACAGCTCACTTTGCGTTCTAAAAACGACGTCACGACCCGTTGGTTCAAAAGAAAATGTCAAGGACGGAGGGTGCGGGGTTGGGGAGCTAAGTGGGGGGGAGGTAGATGGGGGGGGGGGGGGGCAGTGTGTGTGAATGACTGGTAGGGACCACGTGTGTGGCACGAGTATTTCGTTTGCAGCTGCCAATCCTTTGGTGTGGCTTAGATTAAAAAAGTTTTCAGTAAGGAAAAATGAATACGTTTACACTCATTATTATATTTTTTATAACCGGACAACTGCGTTTATTGCTTTCTACTCGTTGCAATAGATTTCAGAGTCACGTGTCTTTATCCTGAGGCACTAATGACGAATGAGTGCTGTTGACAAGGGATTTCAGATCTATTCCATATTCCTGGATTTCCGGAAGGCTTTTGACACTGTACCACAAAAGCGGTTCGTAGTAAAATTGCGTGGTTATGGAATATCGTGTCAGTTATGTGACTGGATTTGCGATTTCCTATCAGAGAGGTCAGACTTTGTAGTAATTGATGGAAAGTCATCGAGTAAAACAAAAGTGATTTCAGGCGTTCCCCAAGGTAGTGTTATAGGCCCTTTGCTGTTCCTTATCTATATAAACGATTTGGGAGACAATCTGAGCAGCCGTCTTCGGTTGGTTGCAGATGACGCTGTCTGTTATCGATTAATAAAGTCGTCAGAAGATCAAAAAAACTGCAAAACGATTTAGAAAAAATATCTGAATGGTGCAAAAAATGGCAGTTGATCCTAAATAACGAAAGGTGTCAGGTCATCCATATGAGTGCTAAAAGCAACTCGTTAAACTTCGGTTACACAAAATAAGTCTAATCTAAAAGCCGTAAATTCAGCTAAATACCTAGGTATTACAATTACGAAAAACTTAAATTGGAAAGAACACATAGTAAATGTTGTGGGGAAGGCTAACCAAAGACTGCATTTTATTGGCAGGACACTTAGAAAATGTAACAGACCTACTAAGGAGACTGCCTGCACTACGCTTGTCCGTCCTCTTTTAGAATACTGCTGCGCTGTGTGGGATCCCTACCAGGTAGGACTGACGGAGTACATCGAAAAATTTCAAAGAAAGGCAGCACGTTTTGTATTATCGCGAAATATGGGAGAGAGTGTCACAGAAATGATACAGGATTTGGGCTGGAAATCATAAAAAGAAAGGCGTTTTTCGTTGCGACGGAATCTTCTCACGAAATTCCAATCGCCAACCTTCCTCCTCTGAATGCGAAAATAATTTGTTGACACCGGCCTACATAGGGCGGAACGATCACCACGATAAAATAAGGGAAATAAGAGCTCGTACGGAAAGATATAGGTGTTCATTCTTTCCGCGCGCTATACGAGATTGGAATAATAGAGAATTGTGAAGGTGGTTCGATGAACCCTATGCCAGACACTTAAATGTGATTTGCAGAGTATCCATGTAGATGTAGATGTAGAACTTGATGTATCACAGGAATTGGGTACAGCCACACCAGTTGACGGATAGATGGCGCCTCATGGTCACATCACATACCTGCGGAAGTGTAATACATAATTTCCCTGACGAATGAAATAGAATGCAGCTAGTGGAAAACAAATACAGCATCTGTTAGGATACAAAAAAAACGGAAGAAATAAACAGTATTTACTTTCGCTAGAGAAATGTGTAGCAGCCGACGCCTCCAGTTCTCCTATCGCTACGGAAACTGAAACACGATTTACGCTGATGATGCTGATGTCAGCCATGTAACCCAATGTCTATGTTAGCATAGTTCAATTTTTTTAAAAATATGTTTCCTTTGGAATTGAGGAATAAGCAGACCTTTCAGGCAAATTGTACTTTTCAGTATATTGGTAGGCCAGATAACAAAGAAACCACCTCGAAATTCGAAAACATCAGTAGTTATACCACTCCAGGAAAGTCTAAAGGCTGAAACATTTAAAAGATAAGTATACCCACGAACGTAGCAGCATTTTCAATCTACGTAAACTGCTGGCCATTAAAACTGCAACAATGTCAAAACGGCATGCAACAGACGTTAAACTAAATGTTTGGACAAGCAACTAACTAGCATTTCAGAGAACCACCCGAAGAAGACAGGAGTAACAGCTTCTACATTATGCATGTAATGAAAGATTACGCGTTTGTTTTTCTCATCGAGAAATTGCTTTTGAACATTGCTTGGTTGTGAGAAGATCGTGTTATGCCTCGTATAAGACAGGAGAGACGTCCACCGTCAGAATTCTGCAGCGACAGGATTGTGGCCAATCGAGACCGCCGTTTGTCGTTCAGCTGTACTGCTATTCGTGCCGGATAGTATTTATTGACTGTCGTGTGAATGTGGAGTCGATTGCTTCACTAGAGCCACACTCAAAGTCTCCACGCAACTAGCGCCCGAGAGTACAGAAATTTTGTTAGCAGGATTGTACAGTCAAATCACGTACCTCCAGTTAGGAAAAGGCTTTGTCTGCGGCACGACAAGTTTGAAGACAGACAGTGCCGTGACGTCTGGAACACCACGGAGTGTCAGCAGGGCGGCTGCCCTCGCAGCCTCCTTCGACGCGGCAGCAGTGGGAGGGGCGCCCAAAGTGCTGCGCCCCGCCCGTTGACGCAGCAGCGGCATCACGTCATCTTTTAAGGCGAGACCCAGCTGTGCGTTCTGCATCCTTGAGTGGAGTCTCATCTGACATGACGGTACCGGTTGCCATTGGGTACACAACACGATCAACTCTAGATCGTATAGCCGGTAATTTTGACAACAGACGTCACATTTATGAGTTTTTAAGTCCGGTGGCCGTGCCCTAGTTTCGAGGTCTCCATGACCAGTATTTCAACAACATGATGTAAACACGCTTATTGCCGATGTTCCGGTCTGGAACCAATTGAGCGCGACGCTACGTAATACTAGTAGCGTCGCGCTAGAACGCCCAGTGGGCAACGCAAAGTACCGAGAACGCCGCATATAGTACACTAGCATATCGAAGATATATATCGTAGCAACTGGAAGCAAATGAATTTTTATAAATATATAATCAAAGATGGGGGCACAGCTCCCCCCATTGCCATGGTTCCCCCTTCTGAAATGTCAGTGTCTGTTGGTGAATCAGTACCTGGATGATTTGGGATGGGTCATTTACAGTGACCCAATAGGTTTCTTTTGCGCTGTCGTGTGATATTTATTATTATTTTTTTTTCGTTTTCTCAGGCAAAGGACAGGTACTTTATTTCAGTTTCTATAGCAATGTGTCACATCTCCAACAACTTTAGTCTTAGCACAATTCAGTGCACCTTTAACCCACACAGACACAGACTCTGATTCATTTACTTTACGACGATTGGTTATCCTAAGAACCAACGGCATTGTAGACATATAGTAAGATGAACCACCATCTCTATTATACACCTCATATATCTGAAATGTATGATAAGAAATAACTTCTGGGCTGTTAAAAGTCTCTAGCCCTGATACAGTCTCCACTTTACCACCACGAACTAGAGCCACAGTAACCCAACCATTACCATGCGAACTACCATCAGCATTAGTAAGTGTAAAATTCTGTACGCATCCACAAAACACTGAAGGACCACGAAGAATAACTTGCGCACTTACTCCGCTCTTCGTAGTAACCTACCTCGATACAGAAGTTGTTCAACTATTGTTCTGGCCATTATATTCCCCAGATCTCTCACCCACAGGAAATATTTGGTCATGGGAGGTCGACGGATTCGCGCCGTCATTCACCTGCCATTACAATGACGAACTCTGGCACAGACCTGAAGCAGCACGAAATGAAGAAGACACATATACATCTACATTTATACTCCGCCATCCAAGCCCAGTTCGATTCCATGCCCAGCATTTGTGATTCCAAAGGACGTTGTTCGGTGTATTAAATGTTCCACCCGTACATCGCCACATCAGCGATAAATTTTATCATACCGGATGCTTATAAGTGAACTGCAGATACTCACAGAGATTTAGTACTTATTGTATGGCAGCGGAACTTGGTAGATGCTAATGCGGAAACGATTTACACAGGAAAAAAATAGTTCCAGTTTGGCCTACTAAGTGCGCATGTGGCGTAGTGAACGCAAGGAAGATATAAAGAAATGTTCCAGTCCACTATGTGACCATAAGTATCCGGACACCCCAAAAACATACGTTTTTCATGTAAGGTGCATTGTGCTGCCACCTACTGTCAGGTATTCCATATCAGCGACCTTAGACATCGTGAGAGAGCAAAATGGGACGGACTTCGAACGTGGTGAGGTGATTGGGTGTCACTTGTGTCATACGCGAGATTTCCACACTCCTTAACATCCCTAAGTCCACTGTTTCCGATGTGATAGTAAAGCGGAAACGTGAAGGGATACGCACAGCACAAAACAGTACAGGCCGACCTCGTTGTTGACTGACACAGACCGCCGGCAGTTGAAGAGGGTCGTAATGTGTGATAGGCAGACATCTACCCAGAACATCACACAGGAATTCCAAACTGAACACGATCCACTGCAAGTACTATGACAGTTAGGCGGGAGATGAGAAAACTTGGATTTGATTGTCAAGCGGCTGCTCACAAGCTACACATCACGCCGGTAAATTCCAAACGACGCCTCGCTTGATGTAAGGAGCTTAAATATTGGATGATTGAACAGTGAAAAAACGTTGTGTGGAGTGACGAATCACGGTACACAAAGTGGCGATCCGATGACAGGGTGTGGGTATGGCGAATGCCCAGTGAACGTCATCTGCAAGCGTGCGCAGGGCCAACAGGAAAATTCGGAGGCGGTCGTGTTATGGTGTGGTCGTGTTTTCCATGGAGGGGGCTTGCACCCCTCGATGTTTTGCGTGGCACTACCACAGCACAGGCCTAGATTGATGTTTTAAGTACCTCCTTGCTTCCCATTGTTGAAGAGCAATTCGGGGATGGTGCGACTGCGTCTTTCAACACGATCGAGCACCTGTTCACATTGCACGGCCTGTGGCGGAGTGGTTACAAGACAATAACATCCCTGTAGTGGACTGTCCTGCACAGAGTTCTGACGTGAATCCCATAGAACACGTTTGGGATGTTTTGGACCGCCGACTTCGTGCCAGGCCTCACCGACCGACATCGATACCTCTCCCCAGTGAAGCACTCCGTGAAGAATGGGCTGCCATCCCCCAAGAAACCTTCCAGCACCTGACTGAACGTATGCCTGCGAGATTGGAAGCTGTCATCAAAGCTAAGGGCGGGCCAACACCTCAGTGAATTCCACCATTACCGATGGAGGGCGCCACGAACTTGTAAGTCATTTTCAGCCAGGTGACCGGATACTTATGATCACATACTGTATGTAATCGATTAGGAATGGGACGTGGCAGATAAGGTCAAACAAGTGAGAAAGGCTTATAGTTGATTTTAGCATTAACCGCTACTTACACAGTTTGTTGAATATGAACGCTGGAGATGTCGGCGAGAGCCTGCACAGCAACAGAATTGCAACTGATGGCCAAAACTGGAAATAATTTCCTCCAGCATAAATCGGTTCCGCACTAACGGATTAGAGTATCTGCCACGTTTCGCTGCCATACGATAATCAGAGACCACAGGGGACCTTCGTGAGCACCAAGACGTTAATTATAATCACCCTGTGCATTTTTCCTGGTGTACTGTACTAGCGGCCGATCCCAGCTTCACAAAGGTAGCACAAAGTATTCACGGCTCAACAAAAATTGAAAATGTTCAGAGAACAACTTCAGGTAACTGAATGTCATTAATTTCACAAAACAAAAGATTTAAGCATCCCTCGCCTGGAGAGTTCTCAGGAGGCTGTTCCAAATTTAATTAGCGTTTGGGATGACATCTGGTGGTAAAATGAAGGGAGGTGCAAGCTTGCGTGCAACCTGGGCGTGAGCTACGGCCACCTGCCCGCCGCCCGACTCCAGTGCCAGCTGCATCTCCTGTGTCACATTTTCCCATATTTTCGCGACAAAACGTCATTACTAAGTACCGCTCACCATACACATTGGTAAGATACACCCTCCGCCAATAAACATTCGCATGAAGCAACCTCTGCCACGGAACAATTGTAAGAGCACTCTCTGCAACGCAACATCGCTACGAAGCACCCTTTGCCACACAACTTCGGTAGCCTACACCCTCTGGCTAGAAACTTCGGTTTAGAGGACTTCACACAGCAGCATGATGCAATCGAGTTCTGCAACTCACTGCAAGATGGGAAAGGCTCCGTTCATAATTATTCAGCCAATTTGCTGGGAATATTTATGAATTATGTGCACAAATCTTTCTCGTAAATCGGTCTACCTGTTAGTGAAAACAGTATCAAAATTCCTTCGATAGTTCCAGGGATTAGCCCGAATGCACAGACAAAACCGCAGTTGCGGCATCAATTTTGTTGTGTCTAGACAAGACAGCCTAGACACAATGAGAGGAAGCCGAAAGGCACGCGCTTAAACTCACGCAGGCTGGCGTGAGGTCTGAAACAGGATACGTAATGAATGCTATAAAGAAAAGTACGTAGCTTCTGGAATACTTAACTTTAATCCACATTTGTAGAACACCGCTCTTGATGATACATTAATAGAATCTCAATATCAATTGAATACGGCGCCTTGCTAGGTCGTAGTAAATGTAGCTGAAGGCTATGCTAACTATCGTCTCGGCAAATGAGAGCGTATTTGTCAGTGATCCCCTTCTGGCAAAGTCGTCTATACAACTGGTGGCGAGTGCCAGTACGTCTCTCTAAACCTGCCGTGTGGTGGCGCTCGGTCTGCAATTACTGACAGTGGCGACACGCGGGTCCGACGTATACTACCGGACCGCGGCCGATTTAAAGGCTACCACCTAGCAAGTGTGGTGTCTGGCGGTGACACCACAAATTTATACATGGTGAACATTAATAAAACAGACAAAATGCAGAGACGCATTCCTAACTGGAAATGGAGGAACAAATGTCCTATGAACTAGCGTCTGGAAAAACACCGTTGCGACGGTAGATGACGCTGACAAACGAACGTCGCTGTGACAACGTGGCGTTTGTCCCTTGTGTGGTGCAGGCTGTGAGGATGACGCAGCAGAACGGTCCGGTATTCAGGTCGCGAACAAACCGAGATGGTGTTTGAGCGCGGTCAAGCAGATGGGAACGGTCAAGAGGCAGCACGGCTATACCAAACAAGTACCTTCACAGACACCAACCACATCGCACAACATTTCAAGTCCTTTTTGGGTATTTGTGTGATCACAGGTTCTTTCAGACAGACGAACGTGCACGGAGGCGGTAGATTGTGCGTACAACAGATTTAGGGTTCGTCTCAATATCATGTAGAACCCGCTCCTCCAAATCTGGTGTAGGCAGAGTCCGACCCCTTCCTGCATGTTCGTCTGTCTGAAAGCATTCATGATCACACAAACGCCCAAAACGGCTTGAAGCGTTGCGCGACGTGGTTTGGTATCTGCGAAGGTCCTTGATCTGGTATAACCGTGCTGCCTCTCCACCTTTGCCATCTGCTTGGCCGTACGCAAACAGCATCACGCCTTCTTCCTGACACGAATACCGGACCAATTGCTGCTTACAGCATGCTGCGTCGACCACACAGCCTGAAACACACGGCATGTGGACAGAGGGACTTTCATTCGTCAGCGCCATCTGCCGTGGCAGCGATGCATTTCCGGGTTCCTTTCTCCACTTCCCGTCACTTCAGTCTGTCGGGTTTATTTAAGTTTACCCTGTATGCAGGGTGATTCGCATTCACGTGCTCCTACCAACGGGTTTTATGCAACCCGAAACGGCATGGTACGCTCAAACTATTAGTCCTGCAGAAAAATGAACACAACATTTTTGTAGGGAATGTAAGTGGTTAAATTCTTCATCAGGACATCTTTTCGGTGGAGGTCAAGATTTTCAAGTTATTCAAAGAAATGAGTTTGAAGATCACTTTCGTACGTTCTATTGAATAATTCGAAAAATTACGTTTTATATTGAAAACGTAAGATTGAACTACATTAAATTTCCTACAAAAAGGTACTGTTAATTTTTTCTGTGGGACTCACAGTTAGCAGGTAGTGAGTGAGAGAATAGGAAAATTTACCCACGTCATTTGAAGGCATTATGAGTTGCATAAAACCCAAAAGTAGGACCGAATAATCATCCTCTATGAATAGAATTTATAAGTGTGCAGGAGAAGAGAGAAGATACAAAAACTAAAATTTGGTCACTTGCTGTATTTCCAGAATGAGATTTTCACTCTGCAGCGGAGTGTGCGCTGATATGAAACTTTCTGGCAGATTAAAACTGTGTGCCGGACCGAAACTCGAACTCGGGACATTTGCCTTTCGCAGGCAAGTGCTCTACCAGGAGAGCTTCTGTGAAGTTTAGAAGGTAGGAGACGAGGTACTGGCAGAAGTAAAGCTGTGAGGACGGGGCGTGAGTCGTGCTTGGGTAGCTCAGATGGTAGAGCACTTGCCCAGGAAAGGCGAAGGTCCCGAGTTCGAGTCTCGCTCTGGCACACAATTGTAATCTGCCAGGAAGTTTCATTTGTTATATTTGTTTGTTGTTGCAGTTTTAATGACCAGCAAGGTATCTGCATTCATGTGAGCTCGAAACATCTTCTAATGAACGTTACGAAGTTCCAAAGCATTGCCCAGTATCTTCGAAACATTCTGAATGACAAAAGAAAACAAGCAAGCGAAACGTCAGCTTTCGAGAAACAGTCAAACGAAAAATACAGTTCCATTGCGGCTTTGACAGACGCATGGCTTTGAGCGCCAACAACACAAACGAGACGGACGATTCGTACGAACATTCTCTTCAAAGCAGTGTTCACTTTTTTTTCCTGCCGGCTGTAATGATTTGCACTTTATCGCTCTCCGTCTGAGCACGTGTATCTATTTTCCAGTCTCCCTTGTGTGACAGTGCATGTGCGTCTCTCTATGGTGTGACTCTCGTGTGGTGTGTGCGTGGTTTGTAGGGAGGAGAAAGGGGCAGATGGAGCGGACGCGCCTCCAATGGCGCCGTTCTGGCGTTCGCGCCCATCGGCAAATTGCCCCCGACAGCTATTCGTTCCGCTCGCGCGGCCTGACAGCAGCCAGGCATTACCGTGGCGTATCCAGCAATGACGCGCCGCGGCGTATGACGTTCCGCAGGCAGCCAGCGAAACACATCGCGAAACTGAAATTGAGGCGTTGTCGGAAGCGAATGGTGACAGCTTTCCGCTGATCGCGATTCGCTGCGCATCAGTGTGCGAACTGCAGCTGGTCCCTGGGAGATGCGGCAAACCGCTCGTAAGTAATTCAGAAGGGATGCAGACTGGAACTGCCGACTATAGTCTGCGCCACCAGTGTCAAGGGAAATGCACGCGCGTGTGTTATGTACCGAGCACCACGTGTTACTAGCCTCGCATTCCAGTAGGAAGCTCTAGCGGCATTTTGCCTGTCCAGTGTAAATGTCCTCCCCCTGATAGACTCTCACATATATTTTAGCTCACATGTTATTAGGTAGCACGTCAGGCAGATCACAACTGAGTCCTCAGTGTCATCCGCCAACTTGGGCGAATGTTGTTCCATCTACAACATATTATTTACACTATAACCACTCTATGTCTACGGGGAGGTCGTCATCTGGGCGATATAATTTCACTAATATAGTAGGAAAAAAATTTAATAAAATTAACCGTACCATTTTTGTTAGGCACCAGGCACCTCGCCCCTTACTGTGAGGCGAATTATGTGCAGATAATTTATCACATTTTAGATAGAGAATGTAATCTGTATTAATTAAATGTCTTTCAAAGGTAATCTCGATCACGTACTCATCTAGTTGAGCTAAAATTAAATCCATTGCCTACCTCAACAAGAAATACAATTCACCACGTTACGTAGTGAGTCACAGACTCTTCGAAACACACTCAGATTACTCGGTCAATAATGACAAGACTGTACAAACCGCTGCTACATTGCTTCAAACGTATCAGCTGCAGGGATGTACACTTCATTTTTGAGATGTCCCCACACTGAAGAAGGTGATGTTGGAGGCCTCGGCTTAGGCACTGCAGGAGCCACAGACCTTCAGCCATGTTGGCGTTTCCGATATCGTCTCATGGTGCGGCAAAATGTGCCAGTGTCCCATCACGCATGTACCACATGCACAAAGGGAAATCCGCATGAAATCCTGGGATATTCGCCCTCGCAGAAACCGAAGTTACTCTCGTGCATAAATGCGCGTATTTCTTGGAAGAATCTGTGGCCCAATGATACAATCGCTTGGTGGTATGTCCCTAATCACGCATTCGATTGGAAACACTGCTGATCAGGTGACTCCGTCAACTGCATGCAGGTTTACTTAAACTTTAAGCCCACTTGCAAGGGCGACCGCCCTACTGGGCATCACCGATTTCGCACAGATTTACAGTAAAGGCAGGTCTAGCCAGAAACGAAAGCGACAGAAGCGTTTAGAGAAAATATCATTTCTCGCGCGCGTCGGTAGAGTTGTGACCAGTTTATGTTAACGTAGTTTCCAGACAGCAGTTGGCGCTGCGGAAAGAGTAAGAGTTAATCGAAAGGTCGTACGGTCAAGTCCCTACATGGAAATATTTTTATGTTCAATTTCTACGTTACTTCACTGCAAGTAAATCGAAATAGTGCTCAATCTGTTGTACGTATTAACATTTTCATAAAAGGTATGAAAAGGAAAAGTAAAGGAAAACTTAAGTTTGGAAATAGATTCCCAAGGGAGGATTATACTTACAGCGTCCACGAGGAGTCTGCTAATAATTTCCCAAGAAGGGCTTGTAATTAAAGTTTACAGGTAAATATGCGGCATTTTTAACGTGTACAAGATGGCAAGAAAATTACTGTTTCCTCTGCTCTTGCGATGAATATCACCCCTGCAGGTGCAAACCATTATCCGCAATATAGTAAGAGTATATATTTTATATACGAAGTTCTCGTGTACGTCTCACAACCGTTCCTAGAAATTTATTTGCAATCTAAAATTTCCCTCTGCCTTTCCTCTTCATGACTTTTAAGAAAATATTTATAAATTCAATATACTGAACATTACTTCTGTTTATTTGCAGTGTAAATAATATACGACTACGAAAAAAAGAGGTTCCTTATATGTACTCGACCCGACAACACTCGGATTTCCGTTGTGTACTCTTTCCGATGCTTCAACCGCTGCCTGGAAACTTCACTGACATAATGGGTGACGTATCGCTCGACCCGCCCTAAAAATGCTATTTTTGGCACTCCGTACCACAGTCGGTAAAACTGAACCCTTATGGGATCAGTTTGTCGTCTGTCTATCTATCTGTCTGACCGACTTTCCAAAACCCTCTTTCTCAGGAATGCGTGGACGTGCAAAGTTGAAATTTCTGTCTCATATTGAGGTCTACAGTCACTTGGCGATGTAAAAACAAGGGTAGCTCCTAAGTTAATGCAAGCAGGCGGTCAGAGGAGGGATTTTTGTATTGTCCAAAAAGGTGGCTATTTAGCTCATCTGTAACATGCCAGACCAATACTGTGCGCCGTGCGCCTCCAAATGAGAATCCGTTTTGGACTCACTGAAAGGGTCTGTCTGAGAATAATCAAAGTAAATCATTAACAAGTATGTTGAAAATTGACTGTACTTGAGCCTATTGTCTCTGACAGACTAACGGAGATAGTAGAGCAAGTGACGGCGGTCGAAATAATTAGTCTTTTAGGTGGGGCAGATAATTCCTCGTCTGTCGTTGTTGAACATCTTTGAGAGGTTATTCAGAAAGTGTGTGTGCGCCATTGCATCCAAAATAAATTCTGCCTTGAACAGAACCGTTTTCATGTTGTTGGAGGTCAATAGAGTACCACACCCCCGTAACAACTTCACAGTGCTGCTCCTGGTGAGTCCGCCACCCGTTGATACATGCTAGGAAGTGTGACAGCTGGTCAAGGTGAGTTGTTGAGCGCAGCGCCGGCAGGAAGCAGGTACTCACCGTCTTCTTGAGGCGAGACACGGGCGACATGTTGAGGCCGGCGATGATGGCCATCAGCGAGTTGAAGTTGCCGATGTTGAAGCACTCGCGCGCCACCTCGATCCAGTACTCCATCACCTTGACGCGCTGCTTCTTCTTCACGTGCTGCACACCAAGCAGAAAAAAGACACAAATGCCACTGATTTCTGCTGACACGGTTGTTTTATGACTGTGTTTATAGTATTACATAAGTTTTCAAGGTCTGCACCAATGTGTGCAAACAGCTAAAACGGAATGTGAAAGTAGGAGTGTGTGACAACAAAAAAGTTTGGGTACTTGCGCTATGTCTTGGAGAAGATCATTCGTGAATGGGAGAAAGAATTGGAAGGAACTGCTCATCTAAGAATGTAATGGAGGAACCAGAACGTCATGGAGATCAACTGCCTTGCATTCACTGACTATCTCGCGGTCCTGTCTAGTAACATTCATAAACCTATAAAGCAGACAAATATATTAAAACCGCAACAGGAAAAAACTGACTCCAAATTTTCATTGAAAAACACAATATATAACAAACAGCAAAGCCGCCCCTTGTTACTTTTAACACAAGGAAAAATAAGATAGAAGCAGCAGACAACTTTAAATATCTCTGCGGAAATAGTACAAACGAAAACTATCAAAAGAGATGAAAACATCAGGTGACAAAGGACGATCAATGTTTTTTTTTCAGAATATATACTTTATACAGAGAAAATCCAAATCAAAGTGAGCTGAACGAAGACTTTACAGCACTTTAATTAAAATAGTGACTATATTCCAGACAGAATCACAGGTATTCCAGGACTAAGAGAAAACCGGGTATTCGAGAGACAGAGGCTCCGTGAGATCATGGGTCCACGGAATGTTAATGGATCATATCGACCTCTTGATGAAGTGGGTACCGGTTAGATCTTGCAAAACGTGAACCACAGGATGTAAAAGAAACGGCAAAAAGTAAGAAACATTTTCCTGAAAAGTACATTTATGGATATCCTAGTATAGAATATTGTTCTTTCGCCAAGACACTTCACCTCGATCATACTGCTCATGTTTATAGAAACAAACCAGTTCACAGACATGATACACTAGAAGTTCGTCAAGACGCCAGAATTATGCTGTTACGTTCATATTAGTCGTAAGACCAAAATGCATCGTGTTGGGCATTAAGATACGGAATTATTTTTATATTAAAGGTGGTGTTTCATGTATTTATTGTGAGTAATAATAATAATAATAAAGCAAGGAAACGGAGGAGACCACATGACGATAATGAAACCAGACAGAATTGCAAAGGAGAGCAGACAATTTCATGAAAGCAGAAGTGAGCGCAGAACAGACACCATGTAAAGGATCGCATCAGTAAAAATTAATGTAAGATTGGCAATGGTCAAACAAGAAGACATCAGCAACAGCGAAATTATTCTATCCAAGTTTCAATACTGGAAACTGACAAGGACGGAAAAGAGGAGACGATCAGAGCAGCTTAGTCTGAAACGCCAAAATCAGCCCATGGCAGAAACAAGTAAGAAATGTGAATATAAGAACGGCATTATCCCTCATATTTCACAGACAGCTGTAGCCCAGTTCACGAACGACGGGGGTTCCCGCAGGTTGGCTATTGCAGTGTTGTCGGTCCCAAGCATCGATTATGGTACGTGCACACACGTGTTTTACGCTTGAAGAAAGCTTGTACCCTGCAAATTATGTCTCTCGGTGGCTCAGGTAGAATTTGTCGCCTACCGCCACGATCAGCGACGACAATTCGCAAGAAATGTAATAAAAATTCACTAACTGACTAAACAACCGGCTACTACCAGGTTTAGCGCTCGTACTGGCTACGACATTCACAGCAGGGCACTCAGAACACTACTGCACGCTCATTGGCTGTCGAAGAATCCGTGATGTGGATCCGGAGAACGAACCTAAACTCGACCCCATCCCGACTCCCACTGCAGTGAAGGAACACGCAGAAAATATTTTTAACAACAAGACATGATCGGAAGCAAATGAGATACAGCTGAACTATTACTCTGCCGTGCTAACATCACATAAAATGTTTGGGTGCTAAATATTCGTCAAAACGGATATAGCAACGCTGCTAGAAGCTCAGAAAAGAATAATGCAACGAAGAAAACTTCGAAAATTTTAAACTGAGGAGACTGAAAGTATGACGAAATTCTTCTAGAGTATAATAGGTGAACACAGGAATCCGTTCAGTGTCCAACATTACTTGTTGGAATCAGAACGTCTGACATACGTTTCGCAGTGTCTAGTAGTAATGTAGCGAATCATATACTGACGAGGGGATGCACACAACTGAGAACACCATACACAATCCCGTCAACCCACCAAGTTGGCCGTTGCATAGTACTGATTAGAAATTGGCCTCCGCATGGACTATGAAAACACTACGGTACACCAACATTTCTCTTTTTTCTGGAACTACAGGGTGTTACAGAAAAGTACGGCCAAACTTTCAGGAAACGTTCCTCACACACAAATAAAGAAAAGATGTTATGTGGACATGTGTGCGGAAACGCTTAATTTCCATGTTAGAGCTCATTTTAGTTTCGTCAGTTCACCGCCAGTTGGCCCAATCGAAGGAAGGTAATGTTGACTTCGGTGCTTGTGTTGACATGCGACTCATTGCTCTACAGGACTAGCATCAAGCACATCAGTACGTAGCATCAACAGGTTAGTGTTCATCACGAACGTGGTTTTGCAGTCAGTGCGATGTTTACAAATGCGGAGTTGGCAGATGCCCATTTGATGTATGGATTAGCACGGGGCAATACCCGTGGCGCGGTACGTTTGTATCGATACAGATTTCCAGAACGAAGGTGTCCCGACAGGAAGACGTTCTAAGCAATTGATCGGCGTCTTAGGGAGCACGGAACATTCCAGCCTATGACTCGCGACTGTGGAAGACCTATAACGACGAGGACACCTGCAATGGACGAGGCAATTCTTCGTGCAGTTGACGATAACCCTAACGCCAGCGGCAGAGAAGTTGCTGCTGTACAAGGTAACGTTGAACACGTCACTGTATGGAGAGTGCTACGGGAGAACCAGTTGTTTCCGTACCATGTACAGCGTGTGCAAGCACTATCAGCAGCTGATTGGCCTCCACGGGTACACTTCTGCGAATGGTTCATCCGACAATGTGTCAATCCTCATTTCAGTGCAAATGTTCTCTTTACGGATGAGGCTTCATTCCAACGTGATCAAATTGTAAATTTTCACGATCAACATGTGTGGGCTGACGAGAATCCGCACGCAATTGTGCAATCACGTCATCAACAAAGATTTTCTGTGAACGTTTGCGCAGGCATTGTTGGTGATGTCTTGATTGGGCCCCATGTTCTTCCACCTACGCTCAATGGAGCACGTTATCATGATTTCATACGGGATACTCTACCTGTGCTGCTAGAACATGTGCCTTTATAAGTACGACACAACATGTGGTTCATGCACGATGGAGCTCCTGCACATATCAGTCGAAGTGTTCGTACGCTTCTCAACAACAGATTCGGTGACCGATGGAATAGTAGAGGCGGACCAATTCCATGGCCTCCACGCTCTCCTGACCTCAACCCTCTTGACTTTCATTTATGGGGGCATTTGAAAGCTCTTGTCTACGCAACCCCGGTACCAAATGAAGAGACCTTTCGTGCTCGTATTGTGGACGGCTGTGATACAATAGGCCATTCTCCAGGGCTCCATCAGCGCATCAGGGATTCCATGCGACGGAGGATGGATGCATGTATCCTCGCTAACAGAGGACATTTTGAACATTTCCTGTAACAAAGTGTTTGAAGTCACGCTGGTACGTTCTGTTGCTGTGTGTTTCCATTCCATGATTAATGTGATTTGAAGTGAAGTAATAAAATGAGCTCTAACATGGAAAGTAAGCGTTTCCGGACATATGTCCACATAACATATTTTCTTTCTTTGTGTGTGAGGATTGTTTCCTGAAAGTTTGGCCGTACCTTTTTGTAACACCCTGTATATGCTAAAAGAAGTAGTAAAGAGTTGAGCAGAACCTGAAAAACAAACACAGCTGACTTCATCTTGGCAAAGAACGGGGTCTTACGCATAGTTAGGACATAGCATGAAGGAGGAATCGGACCCAGTGAAAGAGCGGCAACAACTGAAGTATCAAAACACTGCACCGCTCCCCCACCACGGCCTCAGCCATCATGGAGTGGGGTTACGGATACGAATGTGAAAGAACGCCCCAGTGGACAAACCCGTCACTCCTCAGGATTTACCTGAAGATGTAGCAACTGCCATGGCGAAGAATTCGACTAACGTTCCAGTCCACCCAAAAAGAATTTAAATTATTTATTTATCAGGACAACATATTTTTGCATATTAAGTAAAGTAATGAGAAGTAGGAGAACTAAGAACAAGGAGAAACTTAACATCGGGATTGATGGTCACAAAGAAGATGAAAACAAACAATCACGGGCAAAAAAAAAAGGAATTCTTGGCCAAAATAAGTCTACTAGTGTCAAACAAAGGCTTTAATTAGAGGAAGAAATTTCTGAGAATGCACATTTGGACCACAGCACTGTATGGTAGTGAAACATTGACTGTGGGAAAACTGGAACAGAAGAGAATCAAAGCATTTGAGATGTGGTGCTACAGACGAATGTTGAAAATTACGTGTACTGGTAAAGTAAGCAATGAGGAGGTTCTGCACAGACTCGCAGAGGAATGGAAATGAGGAAAACAGTGACCAAGAGAAGGGACAGGAGAATAGGACATCAGCTAAGATATCATAGTACTAGACAGAGGTGTAGAGAGCAAAAAGTGTAGAAGAAGACAGAGATTGGAATACATGCACCAAATAACTGGGGATGTACGTTGCAAGTGCTATTATGAGCTAAAGAGGTTGGCACAGGAGAAGAACTCGTGGTGGGCTGCATCAAACTAGTCAGTAGACAGATGATTAAAAAAAATTAGGTCTGTTTCGTTCTTGTAGACTCAGGTACCCGTGGTTTAGGGGTAGCGTCTTTGAATCATAATCAAAACGTCTTCGGTCCCGGGTTCGATCCCCGCCACTGCCTAAACTTTGATAAATAATCAGCATTGGCGGCCGAAGACTTCCGGCATAAGAAGTCACCCTCATTCTGCCAACGGCCCTGTCAAACAGGGCGGAGGAGCGGATAGAGGTTCAGTGCACTCTCTTGTCCTAGGGGTGGGAAGTTGCCCCTAAAGGCGGAAGAATCAGCAATCATCAACGACATGAGGATGCAGAAGGCAATGGAAACCACTGCATGAAAGACACGTAACGTGTATCCACAGGACATGTGGCCTGTAATTGAAGAAGTGTCATGATGATCTCTACATTGGCAAAAGATTCCGGAATAGTCCCCCATTCGGATCTCCGGGAGGGGACTGCCAAGGGGGAGGTTACCATGATAAAAAGATTGAATAATCAACGAAAGGATAACGTTCTACGAGTCGGGGCGTGCAATGTCAGAAGCTTGAACGTGGTAGGGAAACTAGAAAATCTGAAAAGGGAAATGCAAAGGCTCAATCTAGACATAGTAGGGGTCAATGAAGCGATGTGGAGGGAAGACAAGGATTTCTGGTCAGATGAGTATCGGGTAATATCAACAGCAGCAGAAAATGGTATAACAGGTGTAGGATTCGTTATGAATAGGAAGGTACGGCAGAGGGTGTGTTACTGTGAACAGTTCAGTGACCGGGTTGTTCTAATCAGAATCGACAGCAGACCAACACCGACAACGATAGTTCAGGTATACATGCCGACGTCGCAAGCTGAAGATGAACAGATAGAGAAAGTGTATGAAGATATTCAAAGGGTAATGCAGTATGTAAAGGGGGACGAAAATCTAATAGTCATGGGCGACTGGAATGCAGTTGTAGGGGAAGGAGTAGAAGAAAAGGTTACAGGAGAATATGGGCTTGGGACGAGGAATGAAAGAGGAGAAAGACTGATTGAGTTCTGTAACAAGTTTCAACTAGTAATAGCGAATACCCTGTTCAAGAATCACAAGAGGAGGAGGTATACTTGGAAAAGGCCGGGAGATACGGGAAGATTTCAATTAGATTACATCATGGTCAGACAGAGATTCCGAAATCAGATACTGGAGTGTAAGGCGTACCCAGGAGCAGATATAGACCCAGATCACAATATAGTAGTGATGAAGAATAGGCTGAAGTTCAAGACATTAGTCAGGAAGAATCAATACGCAAAGAAGTGGGATACGGAAGTACTAAGGAATGACGAGATACGTTCGAAGTTCTCTAACGCTATAGACACTGCAATAAGGAATAGCGCAGTAGGCAGTAGAGTTGAAGAGGAATGGACATCTCTAAAAAGGGCCATCACAGAAGTTGGGAAGGAAAACATATGTACAAAGAAGGTAGCTGCGAAGAAACCATGGGTAACAGAAGAAATACTTCAGGTGATTGATGAAAGGAGGAAGTACAAACATGTTCCGGGAAAATCAGGAATACAGAAGTACAAGTCGCTGAGGAATGAAATAAATAGGAAGTGCAGGGAAGCTAAGAAGAAATGGCTGCAGGAAAAATGTGAAGACATCGAAAAAGATATGATTGTCGGAAGGACAGACTCAGCATACAGGAAAGTCAAAACAACCTTTGGTGACATTAAAAGCAACGGTGGTAACATTAAGAGTGCAACGGGAATTCCACTGTTAAATGCAGAGGAGAGAGCAGATAGGTGGAAAGAATACATTGAAAGCCTCTATGAGGGTGAAGATTTGTCTGATGTGATAGAAGAAGAAACAGGAGTCGATTTAGAAGAGATAGGGGATCCAGTATTACAATCGGAATTTAAAAGAGCTTTGGAGGACTTACGGTCAAATGAGGCAGAAGCGATAGATAACTTTCCATCAGAATTTCTAAAATCATTGGGGGAAGTGGCAACAAAACGACTATTCACGTTGGTGTGTAGAATATGTGAGTCTGGCGACATACCATCTGACTTTCGCAAAAGCATCATCCACACAATTCCGAAGACGGCAAGAGCTGTCAAGTGCGAGAATTATCGCACAATCAGCTTAACAGCTCATGCGTCGAAGCTGCTTACAAGAATAATATACAGAAGAATGGAAAAGAGAATTGAGAATGCGCTAGGTGAAGATCAGTTTGGCTTTAGGAAAAGTAAAGGGACGAGAGAGGCAATTCTGACGTTACGGCTAATAATGGAAGCAAGGCTAAAGAAAAATCAAGACACTTTCATAGGATTTGTCGACCTGGAAAAAGCGTTCGACAATATAAAATGGTGCAAGCTATCCGAGATTCTGATAACAGTAAGGTAAGCTATAGGGAGAGACGGGTCATATACAATATATACAACAACCAAGAGGGAATAATAAGAGTGGACGATCAAGAACGAAGTGCTCGTATTAAGAAGGGTGTAAGACAAGGCTGTAGCCTTTCGCCCCTACTCTTCAATCTGTACATCGGGGAAGCAATGATGGAAATAAAAGAAAGGTTCAGGAGTGGAATTAAAATACAAGGTGAAAGGATATTAATGATACGATTCGCTGATGACATTGCTATCCTGAGTGAAAGTGAAGAAGAATTAAATGATCTGCTGAACGGAATGAACAGTCTAATGAGTACACAGTATGGTTTGAGAGTAAATCGGAGAAAGATGAAGGTAATGAGAAGTAGTAGAAATGAGAACAGCGAGAAACTTAACATCAGGATTGATGTTCGCGAAGTCAATGAAGTTAAGGAATTCTGCTACCTAGGCAGTAAAATAACCAATGACGGACGGAGTAAGGAGGACATCAAAAGCAGACTCGCTATGGCAAAGAAGGCATTTCTGGCCAAGAGAAGTCTACTAATATCAAATACCGGCCTTAATTTGAGGAAGAAATTTCTGAGGATGTACGTCTGGAGTACAGCATTGTATGGTAGTGAAACATGGACTGTGGGAAAACAGGAACAGAAGAGAATCGAAGCATTTGAGATGTGGTGCTATAGACGAATGTTGAAAATTAGGTGGACTGATAAGTTAAGGAATGAGGAGGTTCTATGCAGAATCGGAGAGGAAAGGAATATGTGGAAAACACTGATAAGGAGAAGGGACAGGATGATAGGACATCTGCTAAGACATGAGGGAATGACTTCCATGGTACTAGAGGGAGCTGTAGAGGGCAAAAACTGTAGAGGAAGACAGAGATTGGAATACGTCAAGCAAATAATTGAGGACGTAGGTTGCAACAAGTGCTACTCTGAGATGAAGAGGTTAGCACAGGAAAGGAATTCGTGGCGGGCGGCATCAAACCAGTCAGTAGACTGATGATCAAAAAAAAACTCGGGTGGCTGAGGATGATTCTTTATAATAGACACTAGTAGTAAATTAAAGTGATTCACCTTGGCAGTTTTCTTATGTACTTGACGGCTGTGTGGCACTGTTTATCCAAAGTATAGCAACGACACTGGTGTGCTACTAATTTACTCTGGTCACGCAGTTGCGCAGTAAGAGTGAGGCCACTCACCTTGCACACTTCGGTGGCGACGAAGTAGGACAGCCTGTTGAACCACTGCACGTACGACTCGAGGTTGCGCGTCTTCTTCATGTCCTTGAACGATGTCTCCAGATGGGGGTTCTCCTTGGCGAAGGCCTGCACGAACTCCTCGGGACCGATGTACGACAGCCTCTCCAGTTCCACGTGCGTCAGCTGTTGCGCCAGCACCAACGGCGACGGACACAGCTCCGTGATGTCCAGCTGCAGACACAAATAAAATCATGTCTAGCTGACAATGAAAACACGTCAGCTGCTGCAAATTATCCAGCAGCCAACACAAGGCAGACAGCTGCTGCGCTAAGCACCAGCGGCGAAGGACAGAGCACCGTGATATCCAACTGCAGACGCAAATACAATCACAACGCAAGCACGTCAGTTGCTGCAAACTGTCCAGCTCCCAACACGAGCATGAGGCAGTGAGCTGCTGCACCAGTATCAGCGGCGATGGAGACAGCTCCATGATGTCCAGCTACTAACCCAAGCACAACCATGCCTTGCTACCAACTTAAGGGGGTACGAGTCAAACTTGCCGACTTGGAGCAGGAGAGGCACCACACGACATTTTAATTTCTACTGTCTATACTTTTACAAATAAATTCATGAAACTTTGTCAACACGTCCAGGAAGGATTCAGGATTCAAACTCATAGCAATGTAAGTTCAAAAGTATAAAAAAATAATTTTTTACGTGTGAAATGTCATCATTTTTTCACCTACTATTGCCTGCATTTGTTGCTATAAGTACACTTTTCTTCACAAGTAAGAGAGATTCTGACATGAATTTTTCACAGCATACAAACCATAGTTACAGGTGCATGAAAATCTAGAATTTATTTAATTAATGAAAAAATGAATGAGCTGTTACATTTTAAACTTCATGTTTAGAAAAAACTCAAATTTTTATGGTTAATTATCTCAATTTTTAGCACAGTTTTTAATAGATTTGGAAAATTCTAGAGTTTCATACACCTGTAAGTATGGTTTGTATGCTGTGCAAAATTCATCGAAGAATCTCCATTACTTATGAAGAAAAGTGTACCTATAGCAACGAATGCAGCCAATAGTAAGTACAAAATTATGACATTTCACATGTAAAAAAAATATTTCTGTTATATGTCTGAACTTCCACTGCTATGAGTGTGAATCCTGAACCCTTCCTGGTTATGCTGACAAAGTTTTATAAATTTATTTGTAAAAGTATAGACAGTGGAAATTAAAATGTCCTGTGGTGCCTCTCCTGCTCCAAGTCGGCCAGTTTGACGTCCTACCCCCCCTTAAGCACAAGCGAGTATGCTGCTGCAATGTGACCAACAGCCAGAACAACAGCCAACTTGCCAGACAGATATTATCAATAATTCAATAACGCCCTCTCTTTTGAGCATCCATGGAATGGTGTCATGTCAAACGAGAGAGCTAGCGCAATGGAAAGATGCTGGACTCACACTTTCACATTTGAAAGTACTGGGTGAAATCGATAACTATTTCGATTTAAATATTTTTTCTTCTCCAAGCATAGATGGAAAATTCGAGTACATAGAAGAAAAATTAAAACAGTTACATGTGTACTGTAGTTTCATTTGAAAATCATTTTATTTGTCACGGACGCTAAGTAAGCGCAGTTAGAGTATTAGTAGTTTCGGGAATATGTATTCCATCCTCAGATCCATAAAATCTGGCAGTGCTAGTTACATCTTGCCGTGCTTACACCACTCTGTCACCTCTGTCACATCAGGATTACACAAAACACATAAAAAAGTTGACCTTTTCTACTTCTGCGGGAGGAAACATATTACTTCAACTAGTTATCAGCCCTACGCGTCATTTTCAAGATGTTCCAGTAGGTTACATAAAACGCTTGTTGGCACCTGACAATGGCTTGGGAACACTGAGCTGATGCTGGTGACTATCGGTGAGGCTGACTACGTGCTATTGTCCTCTTACTTATTATAATAAGTGAGGTGATAAGATCGCTCATAAGTGTATAAAAACCCTGCGGTAGTTAACTTCCACGCCTAGACAGGAGAAACGATCAAAGCTTTTAAACTCCACTGGTAGATGTATGTAGCTGTACCTTCACGCTACGCAATACAGTGAAACTGTTCACAGCAGTAATTTTTTTGGATTTATGGTAAACGCTCGAGCTGCAATTCACCTCCAACTGACGGAAGTTCAGTGTGATGTTACAAAAAAACAGTTGTGATGTTGGTGACAGAAATATAAGAAAAAGAGGAACAGATGTTCAAGCAAAGGTCATGGCGGTGGAGCATGTCCCTGTCAGATGACAACCTTTGCCGTCCAAGTATTGATTCAAGCCGATCATAGCAGTCATGTGAATCAAGTTGCACACACACCCTTGTAGTCTATAACTTGCACAAAACACTGTACGAACGGAAGACGTGTTGTAGCTTATACCGCTGCTACTTTTCACTGATAAAAAGCGTATGGGTTTACCTCCCCAGCACATATTGCGGCATTACGAGGGTGTTCAGTTCCTGCACCGTGTCGTCACTAGGGAGGAAAAGTGGGTACCTGTCACCAGCGGCGGCGTCAGTGCCACGGGGACTTCCGCTCTTCTTCCTCCCATCTCTGTCCCCCTCCCCAACAATGACTTCAAAGCAACGGTATCCATGAAGAAAGTTCCTTTGTGGCACTCAGGATATGTTGCCAGTTATTGTACGACGCTGGAATGGTTACAGGAGGCGATTCAGAGGAAAGAATGTGGATTGATCTCGAAGGGAGTCGTGTTGTTACAATACAATGCCCGACCACATAGGGGCCTGAAAAAGCGTTTACGATGAACTGTAATGAAACAGCCTGGATCTCGCCTCAGTGTGATTTATAGCACTTCGAACCGTCGTCGTCAGTTCAGAACCGATTCCGAAGTTCAGGAGGAGGCTATTGTTAAGTGGTTCGTAGACCTTTTTTTCATTGGTTTCCACGGAGTGTCTTATCAACGGAAAAAAGTCGTTACAAAGTCACGGTGACACTGTGCAAAAGTAATGTGCACCAGCGCCTTAGTAATTGTGTATCACTTTGATTTCACGAATAAACCTTTTCTCACAGAGGAAATGTTGACTAAATTTTTGAACCACCCTCGTCGACAGGAAGAGAATGAGATCTGACTTGCATAGAAACAAACGTAGTTTATTTCTAACTTTGTAACAGTAAAAATACAATATAGTCTACCAAGTATGGTGGAAATCGCTCCATATCTCCCAGAATCACATGCTATCACTTGCCCTCCACTACCACTACGAGCCCTACAAATAGGGTTGCCTCACCCCAACATTAACTGTGTCCTGTACAAAGCGAAAACAAGTCTATAGCGACGATTTTAAAATTCATATACGGACGGTGTATACCAGAGCAAATTTTTATTTTTTTATTGGTGTGTCCAGCAACAGAATATTAAGGAAGCCGAGATAGGAAGTGAGTGCTGCGTACTGCTATGGAGAGACGAGCGAAGATAACCTTTCCTGCCTCCACAGTTTATGCTGCAGGGCCTCGCACACTCCAATACTTTTACATTATAGACATCCTACAACGTCGGCACTTGCTTCTGTGCAGGTTAAAGAGCGACGTCAATTTTTTTCGCTCTAAGCACACACCCCGTTAGGGAGAGGCTGTTAAATAAAAGAAGGCCAGGCCTCGCAGCTGAGACGGGCCTTGTTTGACGAGAATCTCGCTCATTAATGTCCAGCCTGCCCGAGGGCGACGGCGGGCTAATCAATTAGCCCCGCCGTTCCGGCCCGCCGAGCTGGAACGCAATCCGCTAAAAATACGAAGATGAAGTGAATCTTCGTCCCGTCATTAAAGGGCACTCGGCGCGACTCCTTCCGAACCGGCGCTGTAGGGTCCAGCAGCTGAGCGTCAGTTGGGTTGCAGCTGGACGTTCGACGTCGCTGCGGCTTTTGGACTCATCAGTTTACTCAAATCTTAGTAAGGTCAGTAGCGTGAAGCTTTAATGCGAGTTACGAAGGCAAGTCGAGTGAGCACAGTGGAACCTGGCCAGACCTGACCAGACACGGCGTTCGTCACTCAAGGCAAGCGGTTAGCTCAACGGCAGAGAAAGGGAAGACGGCTTTAGATCGGGGAAGGCTCGATATCCTACAACCAACTCGATCAGGACAGGCGCTTTCGTTGCTGCCTCTCTCCAGGGCACATCACAGTTGAACTCGCACACGGATCTGGCTCGTATCATATCTCCGTGCTACGTGGCGTAGTGAAAATTAAAGGTCATGTTAGGCAGCTCACACAGCTCTCATCATGAACCTCTTCTGAATGGGCTGCGAGGGGGGGGGCACATCAGCACTTGTGGTCCAAAAAGTTAATTTCTAACAACACCCCTTTCATTGCTCTCTCTCTCTCTCTCTCTCTCTCTCTATATATATATATATATATATATATATATATATATAAGACCACAATTTCTGCCTTATCAGTGTAAGAAGGAATGAGAGAGAGAGAGAGAGAGAGAGAGCGAGGGACAGAGAGAGAGCACATTCCTTCTTACACTGTATAACGAAGCCCAACAGAGCTGCAACAACAGAATGAACAATAAATGTGTTGTGTCTAGACAAGACAGCCTAGACACAATGAGAGGAAGCCGAAAGGCACGCGCTTAAACACACGCAGGCTGGCGTGAGGTCTGAAACAGGATACGTAATGAATGCTATAAAGAAAAGTACGTAGCTTCTGGAATACTTAACTTTAATCCATAATTGTAGAACATTTCTCGTTACGGTACATGCTTCATAATATTAATTATCAATTGAATACGGCGCCTTGCTAGGTCGTAGTAAATGTAGCTGAAGGCTATGCTAACTATCGTCTCGGCAAATGAGAGCGTATTTGTCAGTGAACCATTGCTATGAACGTCGGCTGTACAACTGGGGCGAGTGCTAGGACGTCTCTCTAGACCTGCCGTGTGGTGGCGCTCGGTCTGCGATCACTGACACTGGCGACACGCGGGTCCGACGTATACTACCGGACCGCGGCCGATTTAAAAGCTACCACCTAGCAAGTGTGGTGTCTGGCGGTGACACCACAAAATGAAATATTTAAAAATATTATTTATGTGTTCTCGGTAAACGGTCTGTCAGTTAACTTAGAAGAAAACACACACACACACACACACACACACACACACACACACGTGCGCGCGCGCGGGCGCGCGCGATCGCGAGTTAAAATTTCGTGGGTTTGCGCATAGATCATAATTTCAATTGGAAATCACTTATCATAGACCTTCTCAATAGCTCCACCTCAACAACATCTGCTCTGTATGTAAATGCTGAGTATCGTTCTAAAAAATCGTAAATGTGGTTAACTTTGCATGCTTTCATTCTCTGATGTCATATGGAATATTTTTTATGAACCCACGACACGTTCCTCATCATGGTGAGTCGTTGCGAATACGGACCACGAAACAGGCAGGAAACTAAGAAAGTAGAAGCAACAAACTTCAAAACGCTACGACCACTTTACTAGATCAATTCTGCAGGTTACTGGTTTCGGCAAACTATGCTGCCATCTTCGGATCTGTAAACGACAGACAGAGTAAACACAAAACTGGATGTGAAATGTCTACATAAAATTTTTAATGTAATGTGGATCCATAACGTAGCTTATGCACTATACTTCAAGAACAATACTTCGTATCATACACTCCTGGAAATTGAAATAAGAACACCGTGAATTCATTGTCCCAGGAAGGGGAAACCTTATTGACACATTCCTGGGGTCAGATACATCACATGATCACACTGACAGAACCACAGGCACATAGACACAGGCAACAGAGCATGCACAATGTCGGCACTAGTACAGTGTATATCCACCTTCGCAGCAATGCAGGCTGCTATTCTCCCATGGAGACGATCGTAGAGATGCTGGATGTAGTCCTGTGGAACGGCTTGCCATGCCATTTCCACCTGGCGCCTCAGTTGGACCAGCGTTCGTGCTGGACGTGCAGACCGCGTGAGACGACGCTTCATCCAGTCCCAAACATGCTCAATGGGGGACAGATCCGGAGATCTTGCTGGCCAGGGTAGTTGACTTACACCTTCTAGAGCACGGGATACATGCGGACGTGCATTGTCCTGTTGGAACAGCAAGTTCCCTTGCCAGTCTAGGAATGGTAGAACGATGGGTTCGATGACGGTTTGGATGTACCGTGCACTATTCAGTGTCCCCTCGACGATCACCAGTGGTGTACGGCCAGTGTAGGAGATCGCTCCCCACACCATGATGCCAGGTGTTGGCCCTGTGTGCCTCGGTCGTATGCAGTCCTGATTGTGGTGCTCACCTGCACGGCGCCAAACACGCATACGACTATCATTGGCACCAAGGCAGAAGCGACTCTCATCGCTGAAGACGACACGTCTCCATTCGTCCCTCCATTCAGGCCTGTCGCGACACCACTGGAGGCGGGCTGCACGATGTTGGGGCGTGAGCGGAAGACGGCCTAACGGTGTGCGGGACCGTAGCCCAGCTTCATGGAGACGGTTGCGAATGGTCCTCGCCGATACCCCAGGAGCAACAGTGTCCCTAATTTGCTGGGAAGTGGCGGTGCAGTCCCCCACGGCACTGCGTAGGATCCTACGGTCTTGGCGTGCATCCGTGCGTCGCTGCGGTCCGGTCCCAGGTCGACGGGCACGTGCACCTTCCGCCGACCACTGGCGACAACATCGATGTACTGTGGAGACCTCACGCCCCACGTGTTGAGCAATTCGGCGGTACGTCCACCCGGTCTCCCGCATGCCCACTATACGCCCTCGCTCAAAGTCCGTCAATTGCACATACGATTCACGTCCACGCTGTCGCGGCATGCTACCAGTGTTAAACACTGCGATGGAGCTCCGTATGCCACGGCAAACTGGCTGACACTGACGGCGGCGGTGCACAAATGCTGCGCAGCTAGCGCCATTCGACGGCCAACACCGCGGTTCCTGGTGTGTCCGCTGTGCCGTGCGTGTGATCATTGCTTGTACAGCCCTCTCGCAGTGTCCGGAGCAAGTATGGTGGGTCTGACACACCGGTGTCAATGTGTTCTTTTTTCCATTTCCAGGAGTGTATAATAAATAGACATTCCAAGCACATTCTTGGCATTGTATGGATGTCGAAAGTAAAACAATCGATATACAAAATATTATACACAGTACATCGAATATACATGCTCACACTCGCTTACAACCCCTTACAAACAGACTGGTATTAAACATGGCAGATAAACGATCAGCCAAAAGGTGTGGCACCAGAGTAGTAACAAACTGAATTACAGTGTCTCGTATAAATCCTAACACAAATATAAAATAAATTCATATACATATGTTTATAATGTAATTATACAGAGAATTATCCAAAGCAGAATACAAATTTGGAAAAGCACTACTTAAACTTTAAAAAATATTTTACTTTTTTAAAATATTTGTGAACCTTAAAGAATGTGTTACGTATCCATAATTATCATTCATTGTGTCTTAAGGAATCCAAACGAATGGTACGTAGATGCATCGACAAATAGGTCTTAAAGCATCACCTCACGTTTATGATAAGATACAGTACACATAGTTCCTATTACAACAGTTTTTCAAAATATTTTACATATTACATTCACAGAAAGGTAGTAGGTGATGCGGATTGGGGGTAAGAAATGAAAGACGAAGCCGCCTGGTAGAATTTTGCGCAGAGAATAACTTAATCATAGCTGACACTTGGTTCAAGAATCATGAAAGAAGGTTGTATACATGGAAGAAGCCTGGAGATACTAGAAGGTATCAGATAGATTATATAATGGTAAGAAGGAGATTAAGAAACCAGGTTTTAAATTGTAAGACATTTCCAGGGGCAGATGTGGACACTGACCACAATCTATTGGTTACGAAGTGTAGATCAAAACTGGAAAAACTTCACAAAGGTGGCAATTTAAGGAGATGGGACCTGGATAAACTGCCTAAACCAGAGGTTGTACAGAGTTTCAGAGAGAGCATAAGGGAACAACTGACAGGAATGGGGGAAAGAAATACATTAGAAGAAGAATGGGTAGCTTTGAGGGATGAAGTAGTGAAGGCAGCAGAGGATCAAGTAGGTAAAAAGATGAGGGCTAGTAGAATTTCTTTGGGTAACAGAAGACATATTGAATTTAATTGATGAAAGGAGAAAATATAAAAATGCAGTAAATGAAGCAGGCAAAAAGGAATACAAACGTCTCAAAAATGAATCAGCAGGAAGTGCAAAATGGCTAAGCAGGGATGGCTAGAGGACAAATGTAAGGATGTAGAGGCTTGTCTCACTAGGGATAAGATAGATACTGCCTACAGGAAAATTAAAGAGACCTTTGGAGAAAAGAGAACCATTTGTATGAATATAAAGAGCTCAGATGGAAACCCAGTTCTAAGCAAAGAAGGGAAAGCAGAAAGGTGGAAGGAGTATATAGGGGGTCTATACAAGGTCAAAATGGCTCTGAGCACTATGAGACTTAACAGCTGAGGTCATCAGTCCCCTAGAACTTAGACCTACTTAAACCTAACTAACTTAAGGACATCACACACATCCATGCCCGTGGCAGGATTTCACATCCATGCCCGTGGCAGGATTTTTCTTTGGGTAACAGAAGACATATTGAATTTAATTGATGAAAGGAGAAAATATAAAAATGCAGTAAATGAAGAACCACACGCCGGCCGGTGTGGCCCAGCGGTTCTAGGTGCTACAGTCTGGAACCGCGCGACCGCTACCGCTACGGTCGCAGGTTCGAATCCTGCCTCGGGCATGGATGTGTGTGATTGTCCTTAGGTTAGTTAGGTTTAAGTAGTTCTAATGTCTAGGGGACTAATGACGTCAGAAGTTAAGTCCCATAGTGGTCAGAGCCATTTGAACCAATTCCACACACAGACACGAAGTAGCCATTGCACAAAAACGTCCTCTAAGGATAACCCAGTTCTAAGCAAAGAAGGGAAATCAGAAAGGTGAAGGAGTATATAGGGGGTCTATACAAGGTCAAAATGGCTCTGAGCACTATGAGACTTAACAGCTGAGGTCATCAGTCCCCTAGAACTTAGACCTACTTAAACCTAACTAACTTAAGGACATCACACACATCCATACCCGTGGCAGGATTCGAACCTGCGACCGTAGCGATCGCGCCTTTCCAGACTGAAGCGCCTAGAACCGTTCGGCCACCACGGCCGGCTCTATACAAGGACAATGTACTCGAGGACAATATTATGGAAATGGAAGAGGATGTAGATGAAGATGAAATGGAAGATATGATACTGCGTGAAGAGTTTGAGAGAGCACTGAAAGACGTGAGTCGAAACAAGGCCCCGGGAGTAGACAACATTCCATTAGAACTACTGACAGCCTTCAGGGAGCCAGTACTGACAAAACTCTACCATCTGGTGTGCAAGATGTATGAATCAGGCGAAATACCATCAGACTTCAAGAAGAATATATTCCAATCCCAAAGAGAGCAGGTGTTGACAGATGTGAAAATTACCGAACTATCAGTTTAATAAGTCAGAACTGCAAAATACTAACGCGAATTCTTTACAGACGAATGGAAAAACTAGTAGAAGCCGACCTCGGGGAAGATCAGTTTGGAATCCGTAGAAATATTGGAACACGTGAGGCAATACTGAACCTACGACTTATCTTAGAAGCTAGATTAAGGAAAGGCAAACCTACGATTCTAGTATTTGTAGACTTAGAGAAAGCTTTTGACATTGTTGTCTTGTGACAGCCAGAGCGAGAGCACCAGCAGCAGCGAGTACTGTTTGTATAAAGCGTTTATTTTGCATTTTGTTTACGACCTTCCACTAAGGAAGGGATTCTATTTGTGTTTATCTGCTCTGCATAGTAACTAACAGTTCTTGATAAAACTTTACGTAGTTTTCGTGTTAGATTTCTTAGTGTTTTCTTGATCGTTTAGAACAGAAAGCGCCCTAAAACCGTCTTTTGTTTGTTTCGCGGCCGTTAGCCACTAGTCACTTGAATCAGCAGTTGTCTTGTGACAGCCAGAGCGAGAGCACCAGCAGCAGCGAGTACTGTTTGTATAAAGCGTTTTTGTACTTATTTGCTGCGCTTAGCTTTTAAATAGTTTTTCTGGGAAAACCTAGCGTAGTTTTCGCGTCTCGTATTTCAGTGAGTGTTTCTTGATTATCAGAGTAGCTCATCACAAGACTATCTTGGGAATTTGTCACCGTATAGAGTAGGGTAAACATAGTCATGTGTAGGGACTGTGGTTGTTGTGAGCGGACGCAAGGAGAATTGGCCACTCTTCGGGGGCAGGTGGAGGCTTTGTCTGTTAGGCTCATCGAGCTCGAGGCGCAGGCGTCGGCTCGTAGTGGCGTTGGGGCAACTGTGGTGAGACCTATGCCTACTTCGGTGGCCTTGGAATCACATGGAACCCCTGATGTCGCTGCGTCTTCCGGCAGTGAGCATCTTACCGGTCAGCCATCACTCCAGGGTGAATGGCGGACAGTGGTGGGCTCGCGCGTGCCTGGCCGAAAGGCGAAGGTGGGATCTGGCCGCGTGGCAGCTGCCTTACCCCTTTCCAACAGGTACGGGGTGCTTCCTAGTGGTGATGACATCGTTTCCGAGCCACCACAGGATGCCTCGCCTGTTGGGCCAGTGGCCGATTCTCCGGCAAGGTCCCGACAGTCACAGAGGGCGGGCCTATTAGTTATAGGGAGCTCCAACGTTAGGCGGGTTATGGAGCCCCTCAGGAAAATAGCGGGTAGGTCGGGGAAGAATGCCAGTGTGCACTCGGTGTGCTTGCCGGGGGGTCTCGTCCGTAATGTGGAGGAGGCCCTTCCGGCAGCTATTGAACGCACTGGGTGTGACCGGCTGCAGATAGTAGCACATGTCGGAACGAATGACGCCTGCCGCTTGGGTTCTGAGGCCATCCTTGGTTCCTTCCGGCGGCTGGCTGATTTGGTGAAGACAACCAGCATCGCACGCGGAGTGCAAGCTGAGCTTAATATCTGCAGCATAGTGCCCAGAGTCGATCGCGGTCCTCTGGTTTGGAGCCGTGTGGAGGGTCTAAACCAGAGGCTCAGACGACTCTGCGACTATAATGGTTGCAAATTCATCGACCTCCGTTATTGGGTGGAGAACTGTAGGGCCCCCCTAGACAGGTCAGGCGTGCACTACACACCGGAAGCAGCTACTAGGGTAGCAGAGTACGTGTGGCGTGCACACGGGGGTTTTTTAGGTTAGAGGGACCCCCCCTTGGGCGAAACGATAAAATACCTGACGGCTTACCAGAGAGGACATTATCATCGTTGATAAAGAACGTCCGTCCTCAGAGACCAAAAACAGGAAAAGTTAACGTAATATTGGTAAACTGCAGGAGTATCCAGGGCAAGGTTCCTGAATTAGTATCTCTTATTGAAGGAAATAGTGCGCATATAGTATTAGGAACGGAAAGTTGGTTAAAACCGGAAGTGAACAGTAACGAAATCCTAGACACAGAATGGAATATATACCGCAAGGATAGGATAAACGCCAATGGTTCAAATGGTTCAAATGGCTCTGAGCACTATGGGACTCAACTGCTGAGGTCATTAGTCCCCTAGAACTTAGAACTAGTTAAACCTAACTAACCTAAGGACATCACAAACATCCATGCCCGAGGCAGGATTCGAACCTGCGACCGTAGCGGTCTTGCGGTTCCAGACTGCAGCGCCTTTAACCGCACGGCCACTTCGGCCGGCAAACGCCAATGGTGGAGGAGTATTTATAGCAGTAAAGAATTCAGTAATATCCAGTGAAGTTATTAGCGAATGCGAATGTGAAATAATCTGGGTTAAGTTAAGTATCAAAGGTGGGTCAGATATGATAGTCGGATGCTTCTATAGACCACCTGCATCGGCAACCGTAGTAGTTGGGCGCCTCAGAGAGAACCTGCAGAACGTCGTGAAGAAGTTTCGTGATCATACTATTGTAATAGGGGGAGACTTCAACCTACCAGGTATAGAATGGGATAGTCACACAATCAGAACTGGAGCCAGGGACAGAGACTCTTGTGACATTATCCTGACTGCCTTGTCCGAGAATTACTTCGAGCAGATAGTTAGAGAACCAACTCGTGAAGCTAACGTTTTAGACCTCATAGCAACAAATAGACGGGAACTTTTCGACTCCGTGAATGTAGAAGAGGGTATCAGTGATCATAAGTCAGTGGTTGCATCAATGACTACAAGTGTAATAAGAAATGCCAAGAAAGGAAGGAAAATATATTTGCTTAACAAGAGTGATAGGGCACAAATCGCAGAATATCTGAGTGACCACCATCAAACGTTCATTTCTGAGGAAGAGGATGTGGAACAAAAATGGAAAAAATTCAGAAACATCGTCCAGTACGCCTTAGATAAGTTCGTACCGACTAAGGTCCAAAGCGAGGGGAAAGATCCACCGTGGTATAACAATCATGTACGAAAGGTACTACGGAAACAAAGAAAGCTTCATCATAGGTTTAAGAGTAGTCGAATCATAGCTGATAAGGAAAAGCTGAACGAAGCGAAAAAGAGCGTAAAGAGAGCAATGAGAGAAGCATTCAACGAATTCGAACATAAAACATTGGCAAACAATCTAAACAAGAACCCTAAAAAGTTTTGGTCATATGTAAAATCGGTAAGCGGATCTAAATCCCCTATTCAGTCACTCGTTGACCACGATGGCACCGAAACAGAGGACGACCGAAGAAAGGCAGAAATACTGAATTCAGTGTTCCGAAACTGTTTCACTGCGGAAAATCGTAACACGGTCCCTGACTTCAGCCGTCGCACGGACGCCAAAATGGAAAATATTGAAATAAACGATATCGGAATTGAAAAACAACTGCTATCACTTAGTAGCGGAAAAGCATCCGGACCAGACGAGATACCCTTAAGATTCTACAGTGATTATGCTAAAGAACTTGCCCCCTTTCTATCAGCAATTTATCGTAGATCGCTGGAAGAACGTAAAGTACCTAGCGACTGGAAGAAAGCGCAGGTCGTTCCCATTTTCAAGAAGGGTCATAAATCAGATGCGAATAATTATAGGCCTATTTCGCTTACGTCAATCTGTTGTAGAATAATGGAACATGTTTTGTGTTCTCGTATTATGACGTTCTTAGATAATACAAATCTCCTTCATCATAACCAACATGGATTCCGCAAACAGAGATCATGTGAAACTCAGCTCGCCCTATTTGCCCAAGAAATTCACAGTGCTGTAGACACTGGCGAGCAGATTGATGCCGTATTCCTGGACTTCAGGAAGGCATTTGATACGGTTCCGCACTTACGTTTAGTGAAAAAAATACGAGCTTACGGAATATCGGACCAGGTTTGTGATTGGATTCAGGATTTCCTAGAAGAAAGAACACAACATGTCATTCTTAACGGTTCAAAATCTGCAGATGTAGAGGTAATTTCGGGAGTACCGCAGGGAAGCGTGATAGGACCTTTATTGTTTACAATATACATAAATGACTTAGTTGACAACATCGGTAGCTCCGTGAGGCTATTTGCAGATGACACGGTTGTCTACAAGAAAGTAGCAACATCAGAAGACTCGTACGTACTCCAGGAGGACCTGCAGAGGATTAATGCATGGTGCGACAGCTGGCAGCTTTCCCTAAACGTAGATAAATGTAATATAATGCGCATACATAGGGGCAGAAATCCATTCCAGTACGATTATGCCATAGGTGGTAAATCATTGGAAGCGGTAACGACCGTAAAATACTTAGGAGTTACTATCCGGAGCGATCTGAAGTGGAATGATCACATAAAACAAATAGTGGGAAAAGCAGGCGCCAGGTTGAGATTCATAGGAAGAATTCTAAGAAAATGTGACTCATCGACGAAAGAAGTAGCTTACAAAACGCTTGTTCGTCCGATTCTTGAGTATTGCTCATCAGTATGGGACCCTTACCAGGTTGGATTAATAGAAGAGATAGACATGATCCAGCGAAAAGCAGCGCGATTCGTCATGGGGACATTTAGTCAGCGCGAGAGCGTTACGGAGATGCTGAACAAGCTCCAGTGGCGGACACTTCAAGAAAGGCGTTACGCAATACGGAGAGGTTTATTATCGAAATTACGAGAGAGCACATTCCGGGAAGAGATGGGCAACATATTACTACCGCCCACATATATCTCGCGTAATGATCACAACGAAAAGATCCGAGAAATTAGAGCAAATACGGAGACTTACAAGCAGTCGTTCTTCCCACGCACAATTCGTGAATGGAACAGGGAAGGGGGGATCAGATAGTGGTACAATAAGTACCCTCCGCCACACACCGTAAGGTGGCTCGCGGAGTATAGATGTAGATGTAGATGTAGATGTTGACTGGAATGCTCTCTTTCAAATTCTGAAGGTGGGAGGGGTAAAATACAGGGAGCGAAAGGCTATTTACAATTTGTACAGAAACCAGATGGCAGTTATAAGAGTCGAGGGGCATGAAAGGGAAGCAGTGGTTGGGAAGGGAGTGAGACAGCGTTGTAGCCTCTCCCCGATGTTATTCAGTCTGTATATTGAGCAAGCAGTACACGAAACAAGAGAAAAATTCGGAGTAGGTATTAAAATCCATGGAGAAGAAATAAAAACTTTAAGGTTCGCCGATGACATTGTAATTCTGTCAGAGACAGAAAAGGATTTGGAAGAGCAGTTGAACGGAATGGATAGTGTCTTGAAAGGAGGATATAAGATGAACATCAACAAAAGCAAAACGAGGATCATGGAATGTAGTCGAATTAAGTCGGGTGATGCTGAGGGAATTAGATTAGGAAATGAGACACTTATAGTAGTAAAGGAGTTTTGCTATTTGGGGAGCAAAATAACTGATGATGGTCGGAGTAGAGAGGATATAAAATGTAGACTGGCAATGGCAAGGAAAGCGTTTCTGAAGAAGAGAAATTTGTTAACTTCGAGTATAGATTTAAGTGTCAGGAAGTCGTTTCTGAAAGTATTTGTATGGAGTGTAGCCATGTATGGAAGTGAAACATGGGCGATAACTAGTTTGGACAAGAAGAGAATAGAAGCTTTTGAAATGTGGTGCTACAGAAGAATGCTGAAGATTATATGGGTAGATCACATAACTAATGAGGAGGTATTGAATAGGATTGGGGAGAAGAGAAGTTTGTGGCACAACTTGACTAGAAGAAGGGATCGGTTGGTAGGACATGTTCTGAGGCATCAAGGGATCAACAATTTGGTATTGGAGGGCAGCGTGGAGGGTAAAAATCGTAGAGGGAGACCAAGAGATGAATACACTAAGCAGATTCAGAAGGATGTAGGTTGCAGTAGTTACTGGGAGATGAAGAAGCTTGCACAGGATAGAGTAGCATGGAGAGCTGCATCAAACCAGTCTCAGGACTGAAGACCACAACAACAACAACAACATTTTGATATCAATCTAGGTCGCCCCCACAGTGGAATAATGTTAAGCATATGCAAAAAAGCTTAAGTTAATAAACTAATTTAAACGTATTTAGTGACAAAGTATAGCTGTGAAGTGTGTTCCTTTCTAGGAATTTAAGAACGATGTAATTTGTTGAGCTTAGAAAGAGCACAAGCCTATTAAATTTAAAATAGCGGCTCCTCGGATTTCCAAAATCTTTAGTTGGTGAGATCCGCTGTACAACGACAAGAAACCTATTCCCGTCAAGATTTCCAATTAGAGTTTCCTGGTACGGCAACGAAGAGAAAAAAGCATAAATGTACAGAGAAACAAAATCTGTCCAGTGCCAGCTCGCAGGTAACGCATTTAGAGATACATTATCCATATCTACTGATACTTAGAGGGGTTGGGCAAAATATAGAGACAGTACGAGAAACGCACGCTTGAACGCAAGTTCAGATGCTAGCCAAGTCTTCAGGCTGGGCTATTGTATTTTCCCACGAACGGCATAATTCGTTAAAGGTGTGAGTCAATGTCAGAACAGTGTTCTCTGCAGTTGTGAGGGCATTATGTCGGAGCTGAGTGAATTCGAACCTGGGGAAACTGTTGTGTTCGTATGGTGGGTGTTTCCGTAACCAGGGTGGCCGAAATTGTGTGCTGAGTGTTCATAACAGACGACAGCTCTAAAAGTCACTGCAGAAATGAACGTCGCACTCGCGAATCCTGTCAGCACCAAAACAACATAAAGAGAAATCCACAACCATAGAACTGAGGGCGAGCCGGAATTCTAACACTAATCTTCGTGATGCAAATGCCCGTAACAGGGAAACGTGTAGCCGATGCCATAAAACGTGGACTATAGGGCAATGAAAGAAGTCATTTGGTCAGATGAGTATTGTTTCACATTGTTTACAACTTCTCGCCGAATTTACGTCCGAAAAGTGAAAGAAACCTTTAATAGCCAACATCGCAAAGAGCTATACCGTCCTGTTATAGTATTCGTAGAGTCCGTGATTTCATGCCTACTTGATAATGACTCCCGTCACTGGAATAATACTCTAGAATTGGTCCCACCGGCATTTTGCATACAATGTCCTTTACAGATGCGCAACAACACTTGCAACAGAGCTAAGGCTACCATTCACCTTTGGTGCTACTGATTTTATGTGATCGTCTCATCTCATATCGCTTCTACCCCTTCTACCCCTAAATACTTACACGATGATACATATTCAAGACGTTCAGAATTATTCTTGTGATCTTATAGCATCTGTTTCTTCCTCTTTGGTATAGACATTATTTTGTATTTATCACCATTTAAAGAGAGGTTCAATCATGACACCAAGTGAAATTTTCCTCTGGTTTTCATTTCCATACGATCGCTCAACGACTATACTTTTCCCCTGTACATCTACGTCGACCTCAAAATGGCTTTGAGCACTATGGGACTTAACTTATGAGGTCATCAGTCCCCTAGAATTTAGAGCTACTTAAACCTAACTAATCTAAGGACATCACACACATCCATGCCCGAGGCAGGATTCGAACCTGCGAACGTAGCGGTCGCGAGGTTCCACACTGTAGCGCCTAGAACCGCTCGTCCACTTCGGCCGGCACGTCGACCTCGATACCCGGCAAGTCACCTTGTGTTATGTGGCGGAGGGTGTTTCTTGTAGGTAATAACGTCACCTCCTCCCCTAATCCTGTTCCAGTAGCAAACGGAGCGCAAGAACAGGTCGGTTGCAAAGCCTACGTTTCGCAAGATACAGTATACAGTCAACACAATCGTCCAATTTCACGCACAGCAAATACGTGATACGAGTCAGTCAAGTTCCGTTTTTTTCATCTTACACAATTTTATTTAACGAACTACATTTCACATGATTACATCACAATAACGGAAAAATGGCTCTGAACACCATGGTACTTAACTGCTGTGGTCATCAGTCCCCTCGAACTTAGAACTACTTAAACCTAACTTACCTAAGGACATCACACACATCCATGCCCGAGGCAGGATTCGAACCTGCGACCGTAGCGGTCGCGCGGTCCCAGACTGTAGCGCCTAGAACCGCTCGGCCATTCCGGCCGGCCAATAAGGGAAAAACTGGATTAACAAACATCGTGTACACTGCAAAACAGTACACTAATATCGTTGCTCGCGAATTGTGAGCGCACGCCTTCAGCTTGTTAAGCACATCGTAGGTCTTTGAAATAGGGCCTATAATAACGGTTCATTCTTAGCATAATACTGTCCGCCCCAGTAGCTGAGTGGTCAGTGTGACGGATTGCCGTCCTCTGGGCCCGGGTTCGATTCCCGGCTGGGTCGGAGATTTTCTCCGCTCAGGGACTGGGTGTTGTGTTGTGTTCATCATCATTTCATCCCCATCCGGCGTGCAGGTCGCCCAATGTGGCGCCGAATGTAATGAGACCTGCGATATGGCGGCCGGACCTGCCCCGCGAGGGGCCTCCCGGCCAATGACGCCAAACGCTCATCCATCCATCCAGCATAATACTTTCGGCTGTATTGTCTTCTTATCAGCTGTAGCTATGATTTTTCCTTTCGTGCTACATCCTATTTTACAATTCGCTAACTTAGTATGGCACGACGTCTAGCAAGAATCTCGCAAAGTTCTCGTTATATTACAGATGTATTCGTGTTTTGTTATGTCCCGCAGTAATACAAAACTAAATCAACGCCCGGATCAAGCCAGAGGAGCGTGCGATACCGACCGGCCGCCGTGTCAGCATCCGTCGTATGGCGCCACCACAGCACCATCCTACCCTCCCTACCACCCCCCTCCTCCCCTCTAAAGCAAGGAAAAAATCTCTGGTGATTCCGGAGAACTGGACGCGGGCCCTACGCTTCATGCGCTGACCTTTCAAATACGGCGGCGGAGTTATGAGGTTGCAGTACTGCTCCAGGGTTGTCTTGGTTACCGTCGAGATACTGTAGTTTGTATAGTTGGTCAGTAGCAAATAGTACGCGCTGAAACATCCTGGGAGATTTAAACTGTATGTCGGACAGGAAGTGTAAACCGGAGCCTTGCGTTTCCTGCGGTTTGATCTTACCTGCTGAGACATCCAGGCACGATTCAAGGCCACGCCTCAAAGCTCTACTTCCACTGTATACCTTGCAGGTTCAACATTCCAGGAGTAATGGTAACAGCAGAGAAATGACTTGGCCACAACCTCGTGGACTGGCCACAACCTCGTCGATTGTTTCCAGAGTAATCCAGTACCGCACCTCCTTTTTCATTCTCCGGTACAGTGCCTTGTTCGGAAGCTACCACTGCGCATACGGGTATCTGTTATGTTCAGTTATAGAGATGTAGGGAGCTCTCAGACTGACGGCCAGTGTCGGTGGTCTGCTATTTCATGTGAGACACGGTCGCTTCACGATATAGCTATAAAGTCTCTCTTAATTTGTTTCCATAATATAGCCTGACCATGAGTGACATTCGACCAACCATCTAACGACTTATTAGTTCAACTAGAGTAACAAATCCGTAGCACTTTAGTTTCGCATGCAATCAGAATTTCTTCGTGCTTGATTCTGGTACCTGACCAAGCCATTCATGAAGTCACAGGAGAATTGGTTTAGGTTCGGCGAACGAGATGGACGGTGGTTGAACGCGTTGCAGCAGCTGTCTACATCCATAGCCCAAACACTTTCTGATACCGTTATTCCTGAAGGAGATCTTATATCAGATAATACCCACAACAAAGTGTAGTACGTAACTACTCATCAGATTACGTAAAAAATTTCAGTCACGAAACAAAAATAGCACTCGGTTGACATTCAAATATATAAATATCTCGCGTTCTTCCGACTTTTTAAGATACCAGAAAAAATGATATATCTGTGATGCACGGAATCGTTACGTCGCCGCAATATACGCTTTTATCTGACGGTGATTACTGCATGGTCGAAATCGGTTACTGTAGTGTGAAATGCTCATGTGATTGTCATCCGGTTCTAGGCGCTACAGTCTGGAACCGAGCGACCGCTACGGTCGCAGGTTCGAATCCTGCCTCGGGCACGGATGTGTGTGATGTCCTTAGGTTAGTTAGGTTTAATTAGTTCTAAGTTCTAGCCGACTGATGACCTCAGAGTTGCATAGTGCTCAGAGCCATTTGAACCATTTGATTGTCGTCATAAGAAAACAACAGAAAATAATTTGTCTTTTGCTGTCACTTTAAATCACAGTTTTTAACTGACGACGAAGTACAGTTCCAAATATTGAAATTTATTCCGGAAATTCAAGTTAACTGTAATACGTACAGATGTGCTAAGCGCAGTACAGCTGTATCTATTACAATTAACTTGAATTTCAGGAATAAATTTCAATGTTCTATTTTCAACTTTAGTTCGTCAGTAAAAATTAATATATAAAAGGCGTGGATGGACCTGCGACGAAAACGACAATGACAGTCTGTGACTTCTCGTTGTCTTGATTGTAAAATGTGCATGGAAACCGTGCTATGTGCGATTGTGTATACATGAATTAACTATCTATGAGAAGAAACAGATAGGTGTGTGACTCAGTTATGAAAGTTTGCTTCGGTCCAGGAAACTTGCTCGGATAGCCTAAGTGATAAGGCGACCGCTCGCGATAATCTGGAAATGCGGTTTCGAGTCCCGGCCCAGCACAAATTTTTATTCGTCACTTTACATAGAACATCTATACCTATCACAGTTAACTTGAACTTCGGGAGTAAATTTCAGTTTAGGAAAAATTTGGAAATTCGTGGTAAGGTGTTACGGGACCAAACAGCTGATGTCATAGGTCCCTAAGCTTACACACTACTTAATCTAACTTAAACTAACTTACGCTAAGGACAACACACACACACTCTAATAATCTCGATTATGACGACCCAAACACTTACCTAACTTTCATCCTCCATTAGATTAGTTTGATTTCCTGCGCACTTAGGAGCCAAAAATCAAGTGGAATTAATTAATGTTTAAAGGAATTAAACTCATCACATTATGTAGCGTAATTTCACTCAGCTAAATTTTTACTGCCGGCCATGGTGGCCAAGCGGTTAAAGGCGCTACTGTCTGGAACCGCGCGACCGCTACGGTCGCAGGTTCGAATCCTGCCTCGGGCATGGATGTGTGTGATGTCCTTAGGTTAGTTAGGTTTAAGTAGTTCTAAGTTCTAGGGGACTGATGACCTTAGAAGTTAAGTCCCATAGTGCTCAGAGCCATTTGAACCATTTTTAAATTTTTACTCCAGCTGTGACCAATGCATGTAGTCCAAATTTATACATTTAATAATGTGATAGTGCTGTTTACGACATAAACATTTAACACACATTAAAATGACTCATAATTGTGTCGAACTCGGTTACGAGATAAATTTGCTCCTTTTTATTTCAGTAAACTGCTGAAAAGCGTCGTGTTTAGTGTAAGATACACTGAAAACAGAAATTCTAGAGACAGCCACAAATATCAGTAAGTGGGCAGTCCAGGAGTTGGAAACTGAATCGGCACTCAAAGTTGCACCTTTGACGTAGCAAACCTGGGTAAACTTTCACACAGTTCTCTACCTCAGAAGTGTTCACTTCGTTTAATACTTTGCAATAACGTCCATTCTATAGTTACACCGACTACAAAAGCACAGCCACGTTAAACTGACCTCATAATTCCAATGACTACCTAAATCAAATTAACCCAATCAGTTCAAGAGTAATATACACCCGTTACGCAAACACAAATAATTGAACTGTGCTACAACCAGAGACAACATTTCTTTAAACATAAATCAGGTCTAGAGGGAATACAACAAATTATACAAACAAAACTGAACATTGTTATTAGCGAACATATCACATACGACATGCGAACGAGAAGGGGGAACTAAAATTACTGTTATTTCCAATGCATGGAATAATGTGCGCAACGCATTTCATTTGTTGCATAGACTAAATGAGCATCAATTTTATAAAATTAAACGCGTGCAGAAGCATATGAAACAATTTCCCTCACTCTGCACAACCATGAAGTTTCATGTATTTTTGCTGACAACAGTCTGTTTAAGCTATGGAATGCGTACAAACATGCATAGATGCTGCTCCACAATTGACGATGTTTGCAATTTGCGACTGAAAGAAACACGGCGACATTAATTTGCGGCAAATTCCTTAAACAGCTTTTATGAAGTCTGATACTAAATCCGTTTAATAGTAACGTTCAAAATTACCCTGGATACTCGTCCCGCTGAACCATTACTTAATTTCGTTGTCGGTGAATCCGTGGCGTCACACCAATGTGTCGTTTTGAATCCACGCCCACACAGCGACGTGCGGCTCGAGAGAGTGACTCGTCTTTAAGCGCTTCGGCCACTGGCCATCTTCGAGGGCTGTACAATAAAGATAATGTACACAGAAAACAATTACGTGGTAAACAGTTTACCTATACAACGACAAGAACACAGTATTCGGAAACAATACCGCAATAAACTGTTCAGCTGCATAGACGTTTTCCCGTGCTTCATTCTTGTGGCTGAACAGTCCTTTGAGGTTGGCCTGTGGTTGAAGTACATAAGAAGAGATACGATAAAGAGTATTTGTGGTCAAGGAACGACAATTGTGTTATATAAATACTTGAGTGAAATGTTACAGCAATGCTACAAGTTTCCATAGAAGCACATACCCTTTACCAGCTTTAATTAAACCTTATAAATTCTGTCTCTTTCATCGAGTACCACATGCAGCTAGTTCCCTCGTATTTGGTGTCTGACTTCACCTTTAAGGTATTTTACAGACTGGCTCACCCATGTTTTTTGTAAGTGGTCAGCCGGACACACTTCTCTGTGCTCTTATTTTATCTCCTCTGTCGTTTTATCTTTTACACTTTCTGCATTGCCTTACGGCGTGTGAAATAGAGTGATTGTGTGGGTCAACGCGAGTGAGGTGGGACTGAGCGAGTTTGTGTCGTGCACGTTTATTCCTCACTGTGTGACTGCATTTTTACCCGTTTTCTGCACATTCGTTTTTGTCGCCCTTCAGTCAATCAGAATTAGTAAGCACAGCGATTGGCTTTCGTGTGCAAAGCGGGCGTTTCTTCCACCACACGGCGAACGGTGGCTTGCGGAGTGTAGACGCAGATTCTCATCGGGTGTCCTACTCTCCAGTTAACAGGACGTCTCTGGGATAGGCTGCCACTTGTCACAATTTTTTCAATATTATTTTCCCCTTAATGGTAACGGGACAGCAGGAGACGTCATAGGAAAATATTTCAACCTTGAGCCTATCATACTTGATAGACCACATCCAGCGTGCTTCATATGTCTCCCCTACAGCCCACTTTACGTGAGTTAAGGAAAACCAACTGGGCAGCTCAAAGCTGGCAGACGAAGGGAAACCTGTAGTTCAGAAGGCTCGGAAAATTCACCGGAGGGCTCATTCTGCGTCGATAACAGCCAGAATAAAGTCTGCGAGGCGTCTGTAGGTCGAGATACAGAAACCCGAATCGGGGGAAAGCTCCTCTCAATCCTCGTCTCAACAACCGTCGAAAATACACTGCCTGACAAAAACTGAAGCTCCCAAAAGACTTGGGCGGCTGTCAAAGTAACTTCGTACACGTACACACCATAGGCGGGTATTTAAATGATTCGTAAGAAAATCAAACACCTACAGCCATCATTATGATATCGTTTACTGTATGGCTACCAGTTTCGATGCTTTGGTGCACTATCTTAAGGCCTTAGCTGACGCTGAGGGGGTTAACACCATTCGTATACACGATGCACAGTGGTCTCCGCAAACTACCTGTAACAGCGATGTTGTCTTTCCAAACATTAGCTATCGACTGACTGGAGACTGTCAGTCAGTCTCTACTCAGTTGATGGTTGCAGAGACAACATCGCTGTTACAGGTAGTCTGCAAAACCAGTTATGTATGTTGGCCACTGATGCATCGTGCATATGGATGGTGTTAACCTCCTCAGCGTCAGCTAAGGCCTGAAGATGGCGCACTTAAGCACCGAAACTGGTAGCCATACAATAAACGACATCATAATGATGGCTGCAGGTGCTTCATTTTCTTGTGTAAGTGAGCGGCCGTAGTCTCCCAGAGCCCTAATCACAAGAACGGACATATAAAATGTAAATGATTATAGTTGCAATTTTCTGCGAGAGATAGAGCGACCACAATCAGACTTCACTAGCGTTACTGTATTTGTGTTTAATATTGTTGCCAGACCTGGTAGGGTATACAATGGCGTGAACATCGTCAGATGTTGAGTGATCATTGTGAAAACACGGAGATGCGAAATATATGATACTTAATATTTTGGAATGGGTCTCGTTGTGGGCCTCCATTTTGCCAGCTGGTAAAGTGGCCCAATGCTGGACTGCATGGCGACGTGACAGCAAGCGCACTCGTCGAGGCTTCGGCCCACCAAGGCTGGACTCCACATGGGAGGTTCGCTGTGCACCAAGCGCATCGTAGCCCCCTCCACATCAGCGCCTGCCATCGAAGAACGAGCAATGAACTCCCCGCAAAATTCTGTGTCATGCCGCACCATTGGTGGGAAATTAGCAGCAGCCAGACTGGAAAATTACTGTCCCATCATCTGTAGGCTGCCGTTAACACTACGACACGATCTGCTGTGTCTGGAGTGTTGTCGTTATGGGAAGCTTGGACTGCTGACAGATGGCGTCGTATTGTGTTCAGTGATGAACCACAATTCCCCACCACTCCAGGTGAACACCGTCGGCGAGTATGGAGGTGAAGTGTGTAGAGGCCCCATTACTCCAATGTTCTGTGGAGGTACAGCGCTGTTAATATTCGCGCCTTGGTGTGAGGAGCCGTCGGAGGTTGTGGCTGGCAGTGGCTGGGGGGAACTCTGAAGGCACAGCGGTCTTCACGCACATGGACGTCCTACGCGCTCACGTGTTACCTCTTATTCGGCAGAACCTTGGTGCCAATTTTAAACAGGAAAATCTCGCCCTCTAATGGCGCTGTCTCTAAGAACTGTCTGCCTGATGCTGAGGTACCCCCGTGGCCATCAAGACTGAAAGATCTTTCCCCAACAGAACATGAGTGGGACCAGCTCGGACGTCAACTTCGTCACAGCAACAGTATCCAGGTTATCAAGACCAGTTACAGCAGTTGGGTGGCGGTTGGCCTCACGAGAGGATACATCAACTGATCACTGCATGCATCCAGCTCAGAGGGGGTGAAGTGTCATACTGACAAGTGGACTCATACTGCCAAGGTCTTTGCGATGATGAAATCTACATCACAAGTCGTCTCAATCTGTGAACTTTGATATCGTTCCCTCCTCCCCTTCTGGTTCCTTCATTTTTTCCCCTTTTGTCCGACAGTGTAACTTGACATGTAAGCAGTGCAACGGACATCCAAACCAATGACACTCCATGATACACGTACTGCTAAGCTAAAATTCCACTTGTCTGTAGACAGAACAAACCATGACATTGAAGTTATCTCACATAGACAGTGTAGAGATGCTACCTATTATTTCGATTAATGTTGTTTTCTTATTGCCGGCTGGAGTGACCGAGCGGTCCTAGACGTTGCAGTCTGGAACCGCGCGACCGCTACGGTCGCAGGTTTGAATCCTGCCTTGGGCATGGATGTGTGTGATGTCCTTGGGTGAGTTAGATTTAAGTAGTTCTAAGTTTTAACGGACTGATGACCTCAGAAGTTAAGTCCCATAGTGCTCAGAGCCATTGGAACCATTTGTTTTCTTATTAAATCCTTATTACCCAAGACAGCATATAAGCAATTTCGGTACTAAAGTTAAAATCTTCTGGGTTATTAGGCCGCGTCATGTTTCTTCTATAATGATCGACGTTTCGACCCCTCTGCTGGGATCTTCCTCAGTGTTCTAGCAGTAGTGGACACCAGACGGCCGGCCGCGGTGGCCGTGCGGTTCTAGCGCTGCAGTCCGGAACCGCGAGGCTGCTACGGTCGCAGGTTCGAATCCTGCCTCGGGCATGGGTGTGTATGATGTCCTTAGGTTAGTTAGGTTTAAGTAGTTCTAAGATGTTGAGTCCCATAGTGCTCAGAGCCATTTGAACCATTTGACACCAGACGATCCTGAGGAAGATCCCAGCAGAGGGGTCGAAACGTCGATCATTTGAGAAGAAACATGACGCGGCCTATTCCCAGGTCGCGAAAGCCTGCAGACTTACATAAATTTCGGTACTAGTTTCGACTGTTACTGGTCATCTTCAGATCATACACATGAATGTGTGAGATAAGAGAGCACTTTATCACTTGGCTGTTAACAAATTTCAGCTTCGAACTCATACTTGCAACATGAGTAAATCGTTAAGCACACACAAGCGCAGTTGACGCGCATGCAAAGTGACTTCTGCAGTAGCCATGACGTTTGGTGACAGCGACAGCCAAAGTTACCATGAGGTGGTGTACATTCTAGACCCGTCTTATTTAACCCACTGTGTATAACATGGACAGCTTCGGCCCTATTATATTCCGTTAGGGCACGCCAGACATTGCATCCGTGCCTGTAGATGCCACTCCACCTGGGGTTACGCGCTGCGTCCTGGCTGTCAGGGAATTTTCGAAGCAGTCACTGACCTGGTTTGATATCTCACAGGAACGCATTTTCTTCAGGAGGAGTCGATGTGATGCGGAATTTGCGTGTCTGCAAGAGGCACGTGGCTCCTTAGCTGTTCTCCGGTGCGGTGCGCTCGCAGTACGTACGGTACGGTATCTTTGCGCCCGTTGTGTGGATTGATCGGATGCACGGAATTGCAGGATAGGAATGCCGGCAGTGGGAGCGTCGGCCTGCTGGGCTACGCACGCCTTCTTGCAGTTCTGCGTGCCCCGTTGTGCGCGTTACACGCACGATCTATCGAAATCCCACTCCTGCTCGCTAGGCCAGTGGATGTACTCAGGCGCTCTCAACGGTCCAGCACAGAAAAAGGGAACGCTGTGTTCTCCAGCAGAAAGTCTCGTACGGGGACTGGTAGAAGCACCCTCTGGAGGCGACGCACTATTATCACTGTACCAATAACATTAAAACTATTCGATTTCAAAATTTTTCACAAAATTAACCTTTTCATCGTAGTCAGAAACGAATACAGGAATAAAACAAAAGTAGGCTAAACACTCAGTTGTTTTAACGCTTTCAGATTAAAATATATGTAGCGTATATTCGAAAAATAAGCAGCCTAAACGCCCTCCGTTAGTATTAAATAACAGACTTTCACTATAAAAAAAAATTTAAGCTCACCGATTTTGAAAATCTGTGAAGTGGGATACACATGTCCCGTGAGCGTAACTATATCCATATTTTCATGAGAAACTACAATTTTCACATCTAAAATTTTTAATTTTAGGAAGATTTTATCACGGTGAGCAATTATGGAAAAATTAATCAGTACCAAAAAACATTTATGACCCTTCCAATGAAAACCATGAAATACCGAACACAAGTTTTGGCATAACATTTGATGATGGCTTTGGCATACCACACACCAATATTTTCCACATTTTCTATAGTTCCTCTGGAGGATATACGTAAAAATTATGTTCAGACCAGCAGAATTACTGAAGTGTCTACCAGTGTTAAAATATGTCTAAAATGCGTAAGAAAACTTAGCTATTTATTTCAGACATTTTTTAAGTGGAGATGATGGTGATTTGATCTGATTTTCGTGGAAAAAACACGTTATAAACACATGGCGCCCCATCTGATCGGTTACAGCCTTCTGACGTCACAAAAGTAATGAGATACCTCCTGCCATTGTTTCGGGCCTCCTTTTGGCAGGCGTAGTGCTGCAGCAACTGCATGTCGCATGGACTCGACAAGTCGCTGGAAGTCCCCTGTAGAAACGCTGAGCCATACTGCGTCTACAGCCGTCCATAGCTGCGGAACTGTTGCTGGTGCAGGATTTTGTCCACGAACTGGCGTCTCGATTATAACCCACAAATGTTCGAAGAGATTCATGTCAGGTGATCTGGGTGCCCAAATAAATCGCTCGAATTGTTCAGAGTGTTCTTTAAACTAGACGCAAGCAACTGCGGCCCGGTTACATGTTTGGGAACATCAGGTCCGTGAACGGCTGCAAATGATCTCCAAGTAGGCGAACATAACCATTTGTAGTAACTATCTGTTGAGTTGCACTAGAGGACCCAGTGCGTCCCATGTAAACACGGCCCACACCATTACAGAGTCACCACCAGCTTGCACAGTGCCCTGTTGACAACTTGGCTCCATGGCTTCGTGGGGTCTGCGCCACACTCCAACCCTGCCATCAGTTACTACCAGCAGAAACTGTGACTCTTCTGACATGGCCACGGTTTCTCAATCGTCCAGGATCCAACCGCTGCGGTCACGAGACCAGGATAGACGCTGCGGGAGATGTGCTGTTGTTACTACAGGCACTCGTGTCGGTCGTCAGCTGTCACAGCCCCTTAACGCTATAAACCGCACTTTCGTAACAGATCTGTTCGTCATGCCTCTCACTGATTTCGCGCGGTATTGCTTGTCTGTTACCACTGACGACTCTACTCTCGGTCGTCAAGTGAAGGCCGTTAGCCACTGCGTAGTCTGTGGTGAGGCGTAACGCCTGAAATGTTGTGTCCTCGGCACAGTATCGACACTGTAGATTTGCGAATACTGAATTCCCTAACGAATTCCGCAACGGAATGTTCAGTGTGTCTAGCTCCAACTGCCATTCCGCGTTCAAAGTCTGATAATTCCCGTCTTGCGGCCACAATCATGTCAGGTCGTGAAGCACGGGGAAACGGTTTTTGTGGAAGTTACATCCCTTTTATCCTTTCCACATGGAACTTTGATTTCACGACAAGGGTAACATCAGATGGTGAAGTTATTTTATTTTCGCATCAGATGAACGTTCTGAAACCGGTCGCGTATACAATAAAAGACTGTTGAATTAAGCAACTACTTTGCGGTACTTTATCTTACACACTATTTACATTCAGTGTCAGTTGCCAGTGGCTGCACCAATCGTCTGTCCCATGCAGATGTTCTGCATTTTCTTGCAGGGCTTGCGACTCCCTTACACAACAGCATCGTCTCCACATAGTCTGACGCAGCGTCCAACGTTATCCGATAGACCAGTTGTTCCCGAAATAAGGGGGTAATTACCCCCTGAGGACTAACATGAAATTTTTTGAGATACAAAATATAAGGGTTCAACTGCATTGCGGTCGCGGAACTGTTATTTTTAAAATGTCACTAGTCTGGAAGACTGTAATGCTGCCTAAGTAACTTAATTTCTCTTATCTCAAATACTACTATTAAAGCGGGAGGCGATGTGTTGGACGTTACACTTTGTGTAACCAATGTATGATTATCTTCCCCAAGCTGCCCACCTCCTACAGGTACAGTTTGCAACATGGAACTTTGACAGTAAAACTGAGACTTATAATTTGTATCACATACTGCACACCGGCAAGAAAAGTGACTCGAGTCAAAAAACCGGCAATTTTTAGTTTAGTTACTGAAAAATAAGTGTGAAGTGCCTCAATTTGCAAGACAAATATAACGGAATTTGCTTACTTGAAATTTAAATATACGCTTATACTACTGCAATACATGTTTTACAGAATTTATTGATTAAGTCGTGATTTCTCTAATAACGCATTTCTGAGTTGTGCCATTGTCTTTGCCATAGTGCGTCATAACATCTCGCCAAAATTCCTTTTCCGAGTTGTAGCTAGATCTCACAATAGACCAGAAATTGCTTCGCCATACGGTTCACAACAATGACGGACTGACAGCACAACACTAGCAATGTAATAGCTCCTGCAATGCTGTAAGACCTAAACAGCATTGTTTCTAATACTTTGGCCTACTAAGGAACATGAAACATTTTATGTCTTCCTTCTTTTCTCTTTTCTTTCTTTCCAGTAGCTTTTCATTCTTTCCATATGTTGTTCTCTTCTGTCTTCTGTCCATACTGCGTCTGTATTTTTCTTTGTTTTCTCCTGGAAACGCTTGAAACTTCTTACTTTTGTTTCTACCTTCGTTATTTTCATTTACCGCGGGTCCACTTTAACTTATCTGCTACACCTAATTGGTGTTCTTGGATTCCCCTACACAGTATTATCATTGTTATTATTATTGTTGTTGCTGCTGTTGTTACTATTATCATTGTTATATTATTAGTGGCAGTGGTCAGCCGCAAAGCACTGGCAACCGGAAAGGTTCTAATATTTGTTTTTTCAGAAGGAAAGAGTCGAGGAGTGAAGTGATTTACAAAAAGTAAGCATAGCAGACACATTTTAAATTTTAACTTAATTGATTTTAAAGTGGTTGCAGGATCTTGGTGAAGCAAGTGTATCTAGGCAGAGGAATACTGCAGAGGAAACACGTTTGGAGGCGTTATAAATAGCAGATGTTTTTTATTTCAGTCTTTGATCACAATATGAATTCTTTAGACGATGACCGGTTTCAGTCCGTAATGACCATCCTCAGATCTTTTTTACACCATAAATAGCACTTGTGATGCATTGAGATTTGCTTCGTCAATCAGCAGAAACGGTTGTTGAAAATAAGCGGTACCAATTGTCTCCCTGATTCACTTACAAAAATTAATTATCATTTATCTTTCATCATTGTACTAATAAAGATGTTCAAAGGAAATTCTTTTTGATTCTAAAGTTTAGTTACGCACTTCTGTTGATGATGGCAACAGGGAAGAGAGAGTGCTGGGTGGGGGATTTCTAGTTAATATCTGACGTCAGAGAGTAGGTCAAGAAAATTATAGTTCCACTTTTCACAAATTAGTGGAATTCGGGGAACCGTTTTAATCGCTCAAGTAGGCCTCTGATATGTACGAGTTTGCCCCAATTTCTGAGTGGAGCTTCAGCCGTGATGAAAAGAAAACCACAAAAATTTTGGAGTTTTCGTATTTTTTCCAAATTTCACCGAAACTAAGTTCCAGCATTCCACCAATTTTTGGATGGCAATTCCCTTCTTGGAGCTAATTTTGAAGTGGTCTCAGAAAGATTGCGAACCATTTCTATCTGCAAGGAAGAATCCAATCAGAAATCTAGTCCAATGCTCGGTAGATCGTATTTTTAGTCACTAAGTATATCGAATGTCTTCCAGAATTTAACGAACACGCCAATCAAGTCGATTTTTGTAGAGGAAATCAACATTGTGTACGGTGGGAGAAAACCCTTCCCCGTTTGGCAGCTGATCCTTCCCATTGAGCCAGCGAAGGGTTTCCCAGTCAACAGTGCCATGTCACTCTTTCTTTCTGTGAAACCACGATCTTTATCGAATACGCTTTTACGCACAACTCGCACATCACGTGTTGTACAGTGCACTGCGGTGTTCGCTGTTTTGCAGCGGCAGCGGCAGCTGGGCTCGGCCTCCTCCCCCCAGGGCGGACGCACGCACCCCCCGTGTTCCGGTGTCACACACATCTCGCAAGGGCCGCCGCGCTGCGCCACTTAAATGCGCGTTTTATGGAAATTACTCGCCAACACGCGACACGGCGCGCAGCGGTGCTTACCAGAAAACAGCCCGGCTCACCAGCATACATTAACTCGCCGCGTTTCGTTTAACCGTTATTCCGCGCGCGTCTGGAAAACACTGAAGTATTGCTCGCGCTACAGCCGGACAGCGCTGTCAGCTGCAACTACGAACGCTCTCCAGTCTGTTACAGTAGTTTCAACTTCAGCCCTTACCTGTTGGTTGCACGCTACAAATCCATACTCACGCCACGCGATAGCTGAGTCCTTTCCTCCAGGGTTTAGATCAGTTCACACCCGACGTCACGAAACAACATGTCAGACCATCCCACAATATACACCACTGGCCATTGAAATTGCTACACCACGGAGATGACGTGCTACAGACGCAAAATTTAACCGACAGGAAGAAGATTCTGTGATATGCAAATGATTAGCTTTTCAGAGCATTCACACAAGGTTGGCGCCGGTGGCGACACCTACAACGTGCTGACATGAGGAAAGTTTCCAACCGATTTCTCATACACAAACAGCAGTTGACCGGCGTTGCCTGGTGAAACGTTGCTGTGATGCCTCGTGTAAGGAGGAAAAATGCGTACCATCACGTTTCCGGCTTTGATAAAGATCGGATTGTAGCCTATCGCGATTGTAGTTTATCGTATCGTGACATTGCTGCTCGCGTTGGCCGAGATCCAAAGACTGTTAGCAGAATATGGAATCGGTGGGTTCAGGAGGGTAATACGGAACGCCGTGCTGGATCCCAACGACCTCGTATCACTAGCATTCGAGATGACAGGCATCTTATCCGCATGGCTGTAACGGATCGTGCAGCCACGTCTCGATCCCTGAGTCAACAGATGGGGACGTTTGCAAGACAGCAATCATCTGCACGAACAGTTCGACAACGTTTGCAGCAGCATGGACTATCAGCTCGAAGACCGTGGCTGCGGTTACCTTTGACGTTGCATCACAGACAGGAGCGCCTCCGATGTTGTACTCAACCACGAACCTGGGTGCACGAATGTCAAAACGTCATTTTTTCGGATGAATCCAGGTTCTGTTTACAGCATCATGATGGTCACATCCGTGTTTCGCGACATGGCGGTGAACGCACATTGGAAGCGTGTATTCGTCATCGCCATGCTGGCGTATCACCCGGCTTGATGGTATGGGGTGCCATTGATTACATGTCTCGGTCACCTCTTGTTCGCATTGACGGCACTTTGAACAGTGGACGTTACATTTCAGGTGTGTTACGACCCGTGCCTCTACCCTCCATTCGATCCCTGAGAAACCCTACATTTCAGCATGATAATGCACGACCGCATGTTGCAGGTCCTCTACGGACCCTTCTGGATACAGAAAATCTTCGACTGCTGCCCTGGCCAGCACATTCTCCAGATCTCTCACCAATTGAAAACGTCTCGTCAATGGTGGCCGAGCAACTGGCTCGTCACAATATGCCAGCCAGTCACTACTCTTGATGAACTGTGGTATCGTGTTGAAGCTGCATGGGCAGCTGTACCTGTACACGCCATCCAAGCTCTGTTTGACTCAATGCCCAGGCGCATCAAGGCCGTTATTACGGCCAGAGGTGGTTGTTCTGGGTACTGATTTCTCAGGATCTATGCACCCAAATTGCGTGAAAATGTAATCAGATGTCAGTTCTAGTATAATATATTTGTCCAATGAATACCCGTTTATCATCTGCATTTCCTGTTGGTGTAGCAATTTTAATGGCCAGTAGTGTATTCCAGATGGCGTCGTCACAATAGCCGTCAAATAACGTTACCTTCACGGGAAGAAGCTTCTGACTATGTAAATGTCAGCTAATGTCGGAAATATATCTACTCTCGCCGTGCTTATTCATTTTGTAGTAGAGTAATTTGTGCTCTTCAGGCTTCTTAATCATACTTTACGTGATACACTGCGAAAGTTGCTTGAAGACCTGCTATTTTTACTCTTTTTCTTCCCACAAAAATTACTACATGTCGGAAAACAGAATGGTTTAAATTTTACAATACATGGACAAAGCGAAACTACTGCTACTACTACTGCTCTCTTTGTGAATAAGAGCAGAAAAGTTTATTTGATGAAAAATGTTTTGACACTGAAAAAATCAGCTCTGGCTGAGTGAGAAAAATACACTTTTTACGACTCCACTTAGCAGTTAAAAGAATACAGCGGCTAGGTACCGTCTCGTAACATTATGTGATGTGTTTGTACGTATACACCTTCTCGAGCAAATAAATATTTGTTACAAACGCCTGACGTTCTTCATTTCCGTACATCGAAGTAGCTGTGTGAAATGTGACATGTGCTCCATGATAAAAACCTGTGTTATGAAGTTTCCTTTGACCATTACTAAAGTCTACCATCATTTACACACAGAATTTGCCGCAATGTGTTTGTTACTCCCTGTTTGCTTTTCTGCCATAGCCATCATCAAATTAAGATGTAACGCAAGGTATAGATATAACGTATCTCACCGGTGGGTCCCTTTTACAGAGCAGGAATACATGTGTCATAAGACTGTCCCTTACTTAATGTCAAGTAAGAGCGGCTACATCTCTTCTCGGTGGATGGAAAGAAATACTTAACGTTACAGTAATATTCTTTACTAGAGCTGAGAATGACATTCATCTTCCGAAATTAATATATTTTTTTATTTGACCGCGCCGTCGCCGAAATATATATTTAGTACGCTTGTAAATGACCCCCTAATTATGTCAAAACTAGTTGTGGAAATAAAACTACAACATATTTTGCAGCTGGAACGTTTGTTTTCCAAAAAGAAAAATCTGCCCTCTCAGTTAATCGAAACGACTGAAAAGACAACAAGCCACATGACATAAAACGTTTTTCGCCCGTGTTAAAATACGGGTACTGCATACACAGTCAAGGCAGATAAAAATTCAGATCTAAAATTGTAGCTTGAGCTGGGAAAATGGATGTGAATGAACACTACAAAACAGGAAACAATGGTTCTTTATATCATAACGCTTGCAAAAGAACGTTGACAAACCCCTAAAATGCAAAGGATTAATAGAGGAAATTAAAAGAAATCAACGGGTATCTAGGTGGAAAGAATCCCAACTGTTCTACGACAATAGGGCTGCTGCCGATAAATCATTGGAAACAGTACGGAACGACCTAAAGTCTGACAAGATGCCAGTCAGAGATTCATTGGAAAACCCCTCAAGAACTTCAGTTCATCCATGAAAATCCCATTTTCGACTCATTCTTGAATATTTTTCGTTAGTGTGGGACTCTTGCCGGTAATTAGAAAGATCCAAAGAAGAGAGTTTCGTTTTGTCACGGATGCGCTTATCAAGCAATAGAGCATTATTCGGGTGCTAATCAAACTGCAGTAGCAGACTCTACAAGGGGGGCTTTTACATCAAAGGGAGAATTATTGTTAACACTGTTTTTCCAAGAAGAGCCAGTCACCATAATACACTTGCCACCGGTGCTATCTCGCAACATTGTAGAAATTATAGTTCATACAGAATCTAAACAGCACTCGGAACAGCGAAGGGGAAAAACGAAAGCGTACAAAAACTAGCCTCCGCAACAAAGCAATAATGGAGCATTCACACTGTGAATACAAGTATAGTTGTGAAAGATTGTCGCTGCATCTGGGACTACCCTCGCGTGGTCCCAACCAGAAATCTGAAGATATTCGGGACGATTAAAGAAATAAGAGGAAGCACAGGGCAGTAAGAGAGAGCCCAACACGTGAACCAAAATCAGTGATTGAAAAATCAGTAATTATACTTACACTTACGGGAAATGTTGCTGATCACTTTGCATACCCACGAATTTCAAGGAATCAGTTTGACATATTTCCTTCCTCCCCGTACTGTATTCTTTCTGACATATCTCGTTTTGTACAGAATTTAGTGATTTCTTAAGTGAAACGATAAACCACTTTCCGATAACCCATCAATAATTTTTTCTACATATTTATTGTTCCTTGTTGCACGAAAATTGAGGTAGAGGATGTTGCTTGCGTCGTCAGAAAACAGCAATAGTTCTGCTTTATCGTTTATGTAAATATGGAAATTATGGTTCAGAGGAGAAACAGAGATCTGGTGATACAACTGGGTTGAAACAACAGTCTAGATCGTAATAACACTTCGTTAGCGGTTTCGACTTCATGCAGAAGTCACCTTCATAAGATGAACGCTGCAGGAACAAGAGTAGAACTGTTACAGAACATTCGGTGTGTATGGCGTCAGAGTAAAGTATAATGAAGTAGCGATGTCGCATTTACCCGTCTGGAAGCCCCTGCTGCCGGGTGCTCGGATGCTCTCGCGACAACACGGACCTAACCTGCTTACAAATGGCTGTATAGAGCCACGGGTTAAATAGTGTGAAAATTTCGCACCGAAAACTTATTACGTCAGCCCCAGCCAAAGACAAACGCTTCGCAAAATGCCAATCTCTAAGTTCATTTACTTTAACATAAGAAGGCCAATTGTCTGACGATATGTAACAATTTATCTACTCGTAATTCGTATTCAGCTTATGATAACTTATTTTGTACATTCCATATAATATCAATATCTCACAACCCACACTATTTAACCCGTGGTTCTGGAACCATCAGTCAGTTAACGATCGTGTCGCAGTTTGAGCATTCGAGAAGCCGCCAGCAGCAGCCGCTTGGCAATTGCTACATCAATACTTCATTGTACTTTCCTCTGACGCCATACTCGTCAAACTTTCTGTAACTCTACTATTCTCGCTATTACAGTGCTCATTTTCTGAAGATGACTTCTACATTAAGTCAAAACCGATCATTAATAAAATATTACTGCGACTTAGACTGTTGTCTGAACCCCGTTTCATCGTTGTTGGATGGAAGGTCATTTACAGATAGCAATAACAGAAGTGACAACATTGGTGCATAAGATGTAAAATATAATGATTTCCTTCCTATTAACAAAATAGGAAATTAACTAGTCACTCACTGTTCCTCGAGGGCCCAAAGGAATTATTGATTTGCACAGTCATATGCATTAGACAGATCACAAAAAATCCCAGTGGTTTCTGTGAAATGGTAGATGGCGTATTGGTGGTGAGACCAAGCTCGAAACCAAATCGTTGCTGGCTCAGAACATAATCTGGAAAGGTTTGACGCAGCCTCGTTCAAGGTTTTTGTTGTTGTTGTCGTGGTCTTCAGTCCGAAGACTGGTTTGATGCAGCTCTCCGTGCTACTCTATCCTGTGCAAGCCCTTTCATCACCGAGTGACTACAGCTACCTACATCCTTCTGACTTTTGACCCCAACACTTCCCTCCAGCATAACATTGGTGACCCCTTGACGTCTCAGAATGTGTGCTGTCAAACGACCCCTTCTTCGAGACAGCTTGTGCCACAGATTTCTTTTCTCCCCAATTCTATTCAGTACCACCTCATTACTTCATTACTTACTTGATCTACCCATATAACCTTCAGCATTCTTCTGTAGCACCAGATTTCTAAAGTTTTTATTCTCTTCTTGTCTAAACTGTTTATCGTCCATGTTTTACTTCTATACATGACTACACTCCATACAAATACTTTTACAAATGCTTCCAGACAAAACTTTCTAACTCTTAACAACAAATTTATCTTCTTCGGAAATGCTTTCTTGCCATGGCCAGTCTGTATCCTGTATCCTCTCCACTTCAGCCACCATAAGTTACTTTGCTGCTCAAATAACAATACTTATTCTACTGCTTTGTCTTGTTTCCTAACCTAATTCCATAAGCATCACCTGATTTAATTCGATTATATTCTTCTCTTGCTTTTTAGATGTTCATCTTGTATCCACATTCCGTTTATCTGCTCTTGCAAGTACTTTGCTTTCTCTGACAGAATTACTATGTCATCGGCAAACTTAAAGTTTTTATTTCTTTTTCCTTGACTTTAATTCCTACTACAATTTTTTCTTTGGTTTCCTTTACTGCTTGCTCAATGTACAGATTGAATAACATCGGGGATAGCCAATAAACCTGTCTCACTCCTTTCTCAACCGCTGCGTCCCTTTCAAGCCCCTCAACTCTTATAGCTGCCGCCTGGGTTATGTATAAAGTTGTAAATAGCCTTTTGCTCCCTGAATTTTACCCCTCCTACGTTCAAAATCTGAAACAAAGCCTAAATTGTAAAAAGCTTTCTCTAAATCTAAAAATGCTATAAATATAGGTTTGCCTTTCCTTAACCTATCTTCTAAAGTAAGTCGTAGGGTCAGTATTTCGTCACTTGTTACTAAAATATCTCTGATCTTCCCAGAGGTCGTCTTCTACCAGTTTTTTTCAATCTTCTGTAAAGAATTCATGCTAGCATTTTGCGATCATGACTTATTAAACTGATAGTTCGGTATTATTCACACCTGCCAGCACCTGCTCACTTTAGAATTGGAATTATTATACTCTTCTTGAAGTCTGACGGTGTTTCACCTATCTCATACATACCACATTCAAGATAACATGCCAGATTTTGTCTGAGCGTGGAACACGTGAAGCGAGATAGCACAGCTAGAATTTGTGCATCGTTCTCGAGTCCTCGAGCTTTATGCGGTCTGCTGGGAGAGTTATCTCGCCGGCCGTAGCCATTACAGCCTAGCGTTCCCCTGCCGACTACCTGTAGTTGTAGCTATCCGCAGAGATTCGCGAGGCGAATGCATCGCCGGTCGCGCGTCGTGCAAAATTCAGCAGAGGCGCTGCAGTCCATAAATCATGCAGCGGGCTGGAAGTAGCGCGTGGGCAGAAAAACGCGCTGAGTTGCTTAAAAAAGGAGAGGCAAAGAGAACGTGATGGGAGGGGGGCGGCAGAGAGCGCCACTACAAAGGCAGCGCTGCGTCACGCGCCGCCGAGCGGCGGGCGTGGTCTGCTCCACACGGCACCGTCTCAGAGCAGAACGGGCGCAGAGCGCAGCCAGTTCGCTGCACGTGATTTACTTCGCGCGCAATATAACCTAGTACTTAGCGCGCGGGAGGCAGCGTTCCGATAATCTCTAAATGTCAGCCGATATTTAATTCCGCTCACAGACACCCTTAGCAAACAAAGAGCAGTAGTGAAGTTTGATAACGACTGGGTCCACAGCCTTGAAATTTTTAAATGAAATCATTCCGCTTTAGGGTGTAAAACACAATTTACTGCGAGTGCAATTTCGACACATTTCCACTTTCAAGCATTGTGGGACGTTGAAACCCACGCAGTATTACGAGGGTCGTTCAATAAGAAACGCAACACATTTTCGGTTGAAAAAAATGCGGAATTTTTTGTGGTACATGGTGGAATATTCGCGTTTCAGCCCCAATAGTTTCATAAAATTCCGATTGGTGGCAGCAGTAAACGTACCTTCCAAAATGGCGTCTGAAAAGGAGATGTGTCTCGGGAAGAGAGCTGTCACTGAGTTTATTGCGCTAGAGCGTCGCAGATATTGACAGGCGCTGGCAGAGTCTCTACGGACACCTCGCAGTGAACAAAAGCACGGTGAGTCGTTGGGCGAGGCGTCCGTCACCATCGCAACAAGGCCACACGTGACAAGCTCTTGATTCCAGGCGGCATAATTTTTGCATATGGACATACAGACCGTTGCCGATACGTGCCATGCAGAGAGAGCTTGAATGAATTGCTAACATAAGTTTGTCTGTCCTTCTGAAAAAGTCGGGTTTAAATCCTCGAAACCATGGTAAGGGTTATCTGAAACCCAGAATTTATTGCAATTGGTTGGCTATCTTTTATACCTCCTCTCACTGCTTATATTATTGAGTGGTTTACAACATTCCACATTGCTTGAAAATGGCCACGTGTCGATAATGCAATCGTAATAAGTAATGTTTTAACAGCCTCAAGCGGAATGATATCATTTGAAAAGTCTGGGGGAATGATGCAGCTTGGAACAGGTTTCGTCTCTATCCAGCCCTGTAACGGAAGTGTAAAACACAGTGTGGTTATAATTAAACTTTTGCTACTTGAGAGGCCCCCCAGGAAAAACGGTGATAACAGGACAATGAAACTTTGTGGAAACACTTCTAACGACATGTACAAGAGAAAAAACAAATAAATCGCTGAAAGAAAATTAATTTCCACATGAGAGGGTAACAACCGCTAACTGCGTACCACGTTTATGTCAAGGGCGCCCATATGACAGTTTGCGGGTGGGAGGGGGAGACCTGGGGTTGTGGAGTACCTGTAATATTTTGGAAGCCGAATACCGTCTTGTAAGCAGCCTAAAGAGTTCCAGTTCCTATTCTGTTAAAAACCTGCGATGTGAGGTGGAGCTCCGTCGTTCTTCAAGACAGTTGAGTCCAGAGCACGTCTGTCCCCTTGAGCAGGGATCACATGTTGGTGAAGCAGATCACAGTAACGTGCGCCGTTCACGATGCATGTCATTCGTCTTTGGGATCAGAGTTCCTAAGTCGCCGTAACAGTACCGGCGTCTAACGGCAAGTCATGACACTTAACAGTAGAAACAACGCAAATCCTGCAGTGCACAGTCTGAAAAACACTCCAGTTAAGTTGGGTACCCACACCGCACGCAGTTTTTCGTCTACAATGGCTCAAGCAGTGAAAGTTTAACTGTTAAGGTGGATGTAGTTAAACTTTAACTAGTTGAACCAGTGTAGACGAAAAACTTACTCCATTTTCAAATAATGGCAATCACTTTGTGTGGGCTGAAGATTTTCCTGAAATTACAAAAATGACTCCGGAAAAATTAATGTTTTCCCAAGTCTGAAAATATGTTTCAAGGTATATGTGTCTAGGAACAAACATTTTGTTGAAGAATAAAAGCGTTGAAATCGAGAAGACCTATTGTAACTGTATTCAGTAGTCTGTCTGTCACATTATTACTCTACATCAGTAAACTGAAATAAAATTAAGCAGAAGTATTATCGAAAACCAGTTACGACTTAGTTATATTCTGATACAGAAGCTGATGGAAATTAATACAAATTACCATTCTCAAGGCAGCTAAAATGGTCAAGACTTTAACGAAACACAGTTCATTTGAAAATGCCACTTGTTCCAGGGTAAAACACCTCCTACTGTTTCAAGGTATATGGTGGTGCACGAACGACGAAGTATGGCTTATCCTACCACACGTTGCGCGACTAGTTTTAAAAGTATGTCTAATATTATTTGCCATAAAATTCTGTAATAGAAGATTTGACAAGATATTCCAAATGGCTTTAACATATTATACAGCATTCAAATATGTAGAATCGAAATACACTCTAGTACACCGAGCTAGGTGGCGCAGTGGTAGCACACTGGAGTCGCATTCGTAAGGACGACGGTTCAATCCCACGTCCGGCCATCCTGATTTAGGTTTTCCGTGATTTCCCTAAATCGCTTCAGGCAAATGCTGGGATGGTTCCTTTGAAAGGGCACGGCCGATTTCCTTCCCTAATCCGATGAGATCGATGACCTCGCTGTTTGGTCTCTTCCCCCAAACAACCCCAACTGTCTAGTACAAGAAAAGAGAGAGACGCGACGGACCGCGAAGGAACTAACCGAAAGGAACAGTAGGTATGATGTAGATGAGCAGACAAACAAGTGAATACAATTTCAGAAAAATATGAAGATTTATTCAAGAAAAAAATGAAATGATCGTACGGCATTGTTGGCCGGGAGAAAGGTCTTCACAAATTGAGCAAGTCAATAATGCGTTGGTCCACCTCTGACCCTTATGCAAGCAGTTATTCGCCTTGACACTGATTGAATGAGATGTTGTAAGTGCTCCTGAGCAATATTGTGCCAAATTACGTCCAAGTGGCGAGTCAGATCGTCAAAATCCCGAAATGGTTGGAGGGCATTGCCCATAATACTCCAAACGTTCTCAATGAGTGAGAGATCCGACGATTTTACTGTCCAAAGTATGGTTTGACAGGCACGAAAACAAGCAGGAGAAACTCCCGCCGTGTGCAGGCGGAGCTAATCCTACTGAAGTGTAAACGCCCGAATGGCTTCCCACGAATGGCAACAAAATGGGGTGCAGAATATTGTCGACGTACCGCTGTGACGTAAGGATGCCGCGGATGAGAAATAAAGCGGTCCTTCTATGAAGAGAAGTGACTTGAATCTAGCTGACTAGTGCAGAATTATCTTCAGTGAAGAGCCCCACTTCGAACTGAGTCCCGATGACCAGCTGGAGATGCCCCGGACTGTGGTGGGGTACTAACATAATTGTCGCCCGCCATACAGCCCGACAAACAGGAGTGACGATCTGGGGTGTCATTTCTTTTCATACCAGGACCTGTTTTGTTGTCATCCACTGCACCCTTACCGGCACAGCGAAACGTCGAAGGTATTCTGCGCCCCGTTTTCTTGCCCTTCCTGGCCAGCCATCCTGGGCTTACATTTCAGCAAGACACTGCTTACCTGCATACCGCGAGAGTTTCGACTGCTTGTCTTCCTGCTTGCCAGATCCTACTTTGGCTAGCAAGGTCTCCGGATCTCTTCCCCATTGAGAACGTTTGGAGCATTGTGGGCAGGGACCTCCAGCCAACTCGATAACCTTACATGCCAATTGGACACAATTTGGGACGATAGTCCTAAAAAAGACATCAAACAACTCTGTTAATTAACGCCAAGCCGAATAACTGCATGCATAAGGACCAAAGGTGGACCAACGCGTTATTCAGTTACTCAATTTAGAAGGTCTTTTTCTCGAATAAATCATCAAATTTTCCTGAAATTTTAATCATTTATATCTAAAGATTTCTGTCCCATTTTGCTGTAGAAAATGGGCATCTGTTCATACTAATCTAAAATCAGTCGCTAAACTTTAGTACATCATGTGGTCCTGTAGGTACAAAGAGCGTTCAAAAAGTTTTGCACAGTCGTCTCTCTCTCTCTCTTTTTTTTTTTTTTTTTTTTTTTTTTTTTTTTTGCTGGAAGACAATGAATTTTTTTGTGAATATACTTGGAACATTTAGATATAAGTTGGTATATAATTTTCTTTTATTTATAGGTGAGCTATAATGGACAGTGAAGTAGATATCAGGTTCCGACAACGGTCGGTGATGGAGTTCCTCTTCAAGACCGGCGATGACTCTGCCAGGTCGTTTCACAGAAAGTTGCTCCCTGCTTATGGGGAGGACACAGTGGATCGCAGCAGTATCCAGCGGTCGTTGCAGAGGTTTAAATAAGGTGATTTCTCTCTACTGGACAATCCACGATGCGGTAGACCATCGACGGCAGTGAGTGATGTGAATAAGGAGACCATTGATCAAATCATCCAAATGACAAATGTGTGACGACACCACAGCTTGCTGAAATGGATCGTTTGTAATTGGGTAGTGTGGTATCGCTGGTACAGTCACTACGGTCCACAAAAATCTGTGCACGTTGGATGCCTAGATTATTGACAAGAGAAATGAAAACGACGAGGAAGAATGTGTGCGAAGGTCTCATGAAGACCTTTACCGAAAAGTGGAAACACTGTTTTGACAGCGTCATTACCCAGGATGAAACATGGTTGTTTTTGTCCGAAACTGAGAGCAAAACCCAATCCATGGAATGGCGTCATACGGGTTCCCCTCAGAAGAAGAAACCAAGACTTTCACGAACAGCAGGCCGAAAGGTGATGGCCTCTTTCTTCTCGGATCTTTATGGTGTCATTTTAAATGACTTTTTGGAACCTGTCTCCACAATTAACCGGAACAGTTACTGTTTGTCACTGGACAAGCTGCGACGTGCCAGACCACAGCTTCAGGGTCAGCTCATCAGACTACACTATGACAATGCCAAACCCCATACAGCCCTTATGGCGCATGAGAAAATCAGAAAATGGGCTGGAAAATTGTTCTTCATCATCCCTACACTCCTAACTTGGCTCCGTCTGACTTTTACCTCTTTGTTCGTCTGAACGCCCACCTGCGCGGTAAAACATTTGACAGTCAGAAAGACCCTATTTCCTGCGCCAAGCGATGGTGTAAAAGTCAATCCCCAGAATTTTACCAAAGTGCATTTACATCGTGGAAAGAACGTTGGGCCAGATGCGTCACAGCTGATGGAGGCTACATTGAGTAGGCACCATGTTCCAAGTATGTTCATAAAAAATTTCATTCTCCTCCTGCAAAAAACATTAAAAAAATCGAGACGACTGTGAAAAACTTTTTGAACGCCCTTTGTACAACACAAATTTTGCTTCCAAGGTAGCATAATTCCTTCATTTCGTCTAATTCGTTGTCCTTATAACTGATGTTAAGCTTATCACTAACCTATTTCTGCTACTCCTCATTAATCTTTCTTCCTTTTATCCTCAACTCACAGCCTATCTCGTTAAAGTGTTCATTCCATCCCACAGGAACAAAAAATCTTCAACATTTGCCCGGAGGATACCAGTAACATCCGAATAATAATCCCTGGATGTGAAGAATATCGCCATTAGCAATTAAACAGTATGCAAATGTGTATGCTGAATCCCATTGTAATACAGTTGGATAGTCATAAGAATGTAATCGACAAATGTCACTCGCATGTTCTAAGAAACGAATACATATAAGATGCCGCTGATAATCAGGAAATGCAATCGACACTATAAATAAATAAGAAACAAATTTTTTCTGTTGGGGAGGTTACCTGAATATATTTTTTCAGTATTTGCAAGTTGAGAGCACGACATGGATACGACAAAATGCTCTGTTGCCCTCACAGAACATCGGCTGTCATGTAGCTGATACGTCCTACCAAGGCACTGCACGACAGCCGAGGCGCTTGTATGATCTACGACGTACTGAAGCTGGAGTGGAAAGCAGTGACTGGGGTGAAAATTTACATATACCTTTAAGTCTCAACAGCCGTCTCAGCCTAATATGCGGAACATTCAGCAATTTCAACCAGACTATCAGTGGCGAATTAGAGAAACAAACGTGAAAGTAAATGCAAACGTCGAAAAAAGAGAATGTGCAACACAATACCACGCCCCGTTACGAAAACCAGCTGTCAGCGCGCGCGTACATCGAGACGCAAAACCAGCTGGGACGGGACGGCGCACACGCCGTGTTTTCCAGGGCGGCCCAGCCAGTGTGATGACGTAGTAATCCTCGTAATTTCGGCAGCGAGTTTGCCTCAGTGGGGGCTCAGGCGCAGCAAGTTGGCGGCGAGCGCAACTTTCTTGGGATTATCAGCGGAAGTCACTCGCAAATCCGTTTGCGACCTTGTGTTCGCAGAAGAGGCCGCCTGGGCCTGAGACAAAGTGCTATGCGGCGGACCTGTGCGCAGACTCTGATCTCGTTAGTCCTTTCCTCAGCGCCCTCCTGCGTGAGCTGTTGATCACACACCAGTATACACGTCTCGTTCTGAACACCGATACCGAGGAGACAGCACTGGGAGTACATACGCCACGTGCGTACAATTCTTTACACACCATTCATTTGGAGTCACCCTTGGTACTGAATATAAATTAATGCGGACTTTCTACATCGGCATTTCCTCTACATCTACCTCTGTAATCCGCAAGCTACGCTACGGTGTGAGCCGGAGGGTAAGTAATGTACCAGATTTCTTTTCCTCCTTCCAATTCCATTTACGAATGGGACGTGGGAAAAAATGCCGTCGGTAAGCTTCTGAACGACGCGAAATTTCTCTAATTTTTACGTCGAGATGTATACTGACGAGCCAACACGTTATGAAATCCTGCGTATTAGCATCTTGGTCTACGTCTACATCTATACGATTACTCTGCTATTCACAATAAAGTGGCTGGCAGAGGGTTCAATGAACCACCTTTAAGCGGTCTCTCTACCGTTCCACTCTCGAACGGCGCACGAGAAAAACGAGCACCTACATTTTTCTGTGCGAGCCCTGATTTCTCTTATTTTATCGTGATGTGGGAGGAAATACGGCAGCGATTCTGCTTGCCATGCGTTCCAAAAATCCTTTGTTAGCATTCGGAGGAATGTGACGCCATATGTCTTCGTACATGTCACGCAATTACCCTGTGCAGGCGCGGAGCTGGTGCCAAATAGTCTCAGACGTGTAACATCGGGTTGAGATCACGTGAATTTGGAGACCAAGACAGAAAGTGAGTTCACTATCAAGCTCCTCAAATCACTGTAGCACGATTGAGTGCTTGTGCCACAGACAAGTATTCAGAGAATCCAACAAGCATGAAGTGACGCAGGAGGTCCACATTAGAGCTCACTTAGTCCACTGGTGTCATGGTACCTTCGATTACTGCCAGAGGTCCACTGAAAGCCCAGGTGAATGTACTGCACATCATAATACTGCTGCCGTCGGCCTTTGTCCGTGCCGCGGTGCATTTTTCGAACAGGTGTTCGCCTGTATAACAGAATATCTGGACCCGACCGTCGACCTGATGGCACAAGAAATGCGATCCATCCGTCCAGGAGACACGATTCCATTGATCCAAGGTCCGATTTACAAGATTCTGTGCCTACTGGAATCTTAACTAACGTCGTCGGATCAAAATGGGAACATTCAGGCGTCGTCTGCTGCAGAATCCCATGTTCAGCTATGTGCGTTGAACGGTGTGCTCGGAAACATGTGTGGCTGCACCATTACTACACTGACACCAGAGTAGAGAAACCTTAGGCCTCCAAGTTCTGCGGTACGCCCACACCTCGAGGCCCACTCATGACAGTAGCCGCCAGCAGCCGACCAGCTTCGTCGCTTCTGAGACGTTCATTCTCAGGCTCCGGGTCATAACGATCTGCCCTTCGTCAAGGTCGTTTATGTCAGTGAGTTCCCCCAGTTGCGGTCCGACTCGTCGCTAGAATGATTCTCATTCGTTATTGCAGTACCTATGTTGGTCAGAAGTACGATGCAGTATTCCGTCGGACTCGCACGCCTGTCCGACGAACAGGCACTGCGACGACTATAGCTGTTACGAAATACACCAAGCGTATCCGCAGTTGCGAATATGGACAACCATCAGCTGCACAATGGAACGAAGACAATGACGGGCCTGGAACGAGGATTTCCCGCTTATCGCGAGCGGTCGCCTTACCGTTAGGCTATCCGTGCACGCTTCACAGCCAGACTCAAGCTGCCGTATGTCGTGTGTCTGGCCGTGGGGCATGCTCGGATAGCCTAACGGTAAGGCGACCGCTTGTGATAGCGGGAAATGCGGGTTTGAGTCGCGGTCCGGCACGAATTTTCATTGTCGTCATTCCACTGCACAGCTGATGGTTGTCCATACTCGCAACAGCGAATACACTTCATGGATTACTAATTCGTCTATGGTCCCCATATATATTTCTGGCTCTGGCTCTGAGCACTATGGGACTTAACTACTGAGGTCATCAGTCCCCTAGAACTTAGAACTACTTAAACCTAACTAACCTAAGGACATCACACACATCCATGCCCGAGGCAGGATTCGAACCTGCGACCGTAGCGGTCACGCGGTTCCAAACTGACGCGCTTAGAACCGCACGGCCATACCGGCCGGCGTTATATATTTCTGCGTAATTCCATGCTGTTCTTTATTTCTTTGCTACCACTGCAATGTAAGGCCGTTTTTCGATATTTAAGAGTTTTTCTTCAATCTGGTATTTGATTGTTTCGAAAAGAACTTTGCATGTTGAAAACAGCTCGATTTGGACACTTTCAAGGTTAATGAGTGTGCAGTTTCAAGAAGAGGAAAGTAAACGTTTTCGACGCGTTTTGTTCTTCCAGTTTAATCGAATATCTGGTGCTACAGAAACCACGAGAAGGGTTTGTACGGAAGGGAAACATTTACTGACTCGACGGCACGGAAATTGCTTTCTCGTTTCCGAGAATGAAAATTCGAGTTGTGTGATGAACCACGTTCTTGAAGACCTCGTTTTGATGAAAATCTTCGAAATCGTTTGTTTCGCGATAATCATCGGCAAACACCGGGATAAATGGCACAAAGTTTGGAATGCGATCTCACACACAAAGTGTACTCAATTCATTGTGTAATACGCAAAAATTAGATATATGGGTACCACATAACTTGAGCGACACCAGAAAAAAATCAGCGAATTACCGTATATTCTTCTCTGATGATCCGTCCCTGGGGAACAATGTTACAAGTGACGATAAATGATGCCTGTATGTGAAGTGCAAAAAGACGAGAGAAAGGATGAGGCCCTGTGCGAAGGGCGGTGCACAAAGGACGCTGCAGACCTTCAAACAAATCGTGTTGTGCGTTCTATGTAATCAAACTGGGATTCTTCATAATGAGTTGCTACCAACAAATGAAAAGATGGAAACTGCTACGTGTACTGAACAGGTGATACGACTCGCTGTAACTATTGAAAACAAGACACCTAGTTAACTTACATTGTTAGCATTGTAGAAACGGCGAGAACATTTGCACCTGCGCAATAATGTCCTTACTGCAACACGTGAACGCAAGGGCACCAGGTCGGAAGAGAACGACAGCAGGTGGAAAGCGATCACAATGGCCCGACCCATCAGTGTATGTGAATGTACGCACATCAACGCACATCAAGTTTTACGTCATCCTGTTACGTCGTCCATCTGTGTTATTATTGTGACCGACTGCGTTGCAGAGTGAAAATCTCATTCTGGAAACATCCCCAAGGCTGTGGCTAAGCCATGTCTCCGTAATATCGTTTCTTTCAGGAATGCTAGTTCTGCAAGGTTCGCAGGAGAGCTTCTGTTAAGTTTGGAAGGTAGGAGACGAGGTACTGGCAGAAGTAAAGCTGTGAGGACAGGGCGTGAGTCGTGTTTGGGTAGCTCAGTTGGAAGAGTACTTGCCCGCGAAAGGCAAAGGTCCCGAGTTCGAGTCTCGGTCCCGCACACAGTTTTAATCTGCCAGGAAGTTTCATATCAGGGCACACTCCGCTGCAGAGTGAAAATCTCATTCATTTTGGTGAGAGTTTCATCTTAACGGAAGGGGTATCTTGCGCGCTCATCGTACTGTTGTCGTGTTCCTTCATCATGCCAGAATGAAGTGACCTGTTCGTTTCCCTGACATTAACGCGGTCGAACATGTGTTGGATCGATTCAAACGAGCTGTTGTTGCACTTCGATAACAGATACGTGGTCTTCGCGACACAGGCAGAATCGCCATTGAAGGCGGTATGCCGCTGTCGATTCGAGCCTGAATTCGCGCAAGGGAGCGTTGCACCACGCACTGACATTTATCAGGAGGTCGTGAAAAAAAAAACCACGTGGAGTAGGCGGTTTTATTGTTACACAAATGTTTATTATTTTTTCGGTTTGGTGATCTAGACACATTCCAAACGAATGCATACACAAAGCCAATTTTTGTTTTCTTTGTCACAGATTTCGAAACAAACGGGTGATGCAGAACTTCTGTTGGCGTGTGTAGATGTAGAATCCATCAGCTTGAACCTGGACTCCTTGAAGGACAGAGTGGGACGAGAATTTGCCTGCGGGAAATGCTGTGGACTGACGAGAAAGAAACCGTGCGGCCAGGAATTGTCGAGAGTCGGAAGTGGGCTCGGGCAGCCGCCGCCTCAAAGGTGCGCCAAACCGGCAGAGGCGGGACAAGAGCAGGAACACGACCGAGCGCCGGCAAACAAAGGCCGCGCTGCCCGCTCCGCGTCCGGCAATCTCGCCGCGAATAAATTCGCAATTTGCGCGACAGGCCAGGGGGGCTCCTTCAGCACCCTCGCCCGCACACCGCACCCGGGCCGGCAGCTAAGCCTCAAAGGCGGGGAGGACATCAAACGCGCAGCCGCTAAGAAGCAATATGTTGAAAGCCGACGGCGGCGCCGTCCCGCCTCCCAAATGGATTCCCGCTTCTTTAGCGGGCACTCTCCCCAGACTGCGATCCACGGAACACCTCCCCTGGCGGCGGAAACGAAGCCGTCTGCCCGCCCGCCTTCTGCTGTTTCCCTCCGCCGAGTGTTTGCACACACTAATCCCAGCTCTTTCGCAGTCCGACTCACACAGCGCTGCACTTTGCAAGCACGAGAAAATTGTCCGAATATTGAGAAAGGAAGGAAGGAAGGAAGGAATGAAGGAATGAAGGAAGAAAGGAAGGAACGACCGAACGAACGAATCTGGAAGCTTAACGTTCCGCCTCACATCTACATACAGTATAAATCTGTCTACACTTCAAGGTGTGTGGCGGAGGGTAGTTCAGGTACCAATGTCATATCTCCCGTCACCGCGGACAAAACAAATTTACCGTACAGTACAGAAGTCGTCCGATCACAGAGACTTAATGCTACTTGTGTGAAGCTGAGACAGGTTGCAATAAAATCTGCAAAGTGGTTATTACTTTCGGGAATACCAACACACATAAGTTGACAAGGTGAAGATTTCATTCTGTCTATGAAACCTTGCCTGCACCTACCCTGACAACGTACTGCGAACAATATATCACTAGTTGGTAGGATCTATAGTCACTCTTTCTTCCCTTTTTTTTTTTTTGACGTAATGAATCTGTTAACAATAACACGCTGGTAGTAACCAGTTACTGCATTGTGAAACGCTTTGGTGATTGCGCTGCAAGAAAATAAAAGTCAATCACATAATCTTCGTTGTCAACACGTCATTTATTCCAGAGCCTGCAGCTCTTTCGAACAAAGTTGGTATCTATATGACTCACTTCTTTGGAAATTACTTTTCCTTAGTGTAGTCAGTCCACCGACTGGTGTGATATGGCCCGCCACAAGTTCCTCTCCAGTGTTCAACTCTTCAAATGGTTCAAATGGCTCTGAGCACTATGGGACTTAACATCTGAGGTCATCAGTCCCCTAGAACTTAGAACTACTTAAACCTAGCAATGATACTTACATTTCTGTACATCTACATCTACGTGATTACTCTGCTATTCACAATAAAGTGTCTGGCAGGGGGTTCAGTGAACCACCTTCAAGCTGTCTCTCTACCGTCCCACTCTCTAAGGGCGAGCGGGAAAACAAACATACCTCACACCAAACAATACTGCAAACATTGTGACCCAAGTGAAGTTTCATTCCTCACTTCATTTCGTGGTGACGACGGTAAAAAGAACACAAAATGTGTTTTGGTTGCACTAATATTCAGCTGATACAGACCCCTTTTCAGGTTATTAGGCCAGTTTCGCGTAACAACAAACTAACGTACACGTAGACACCAGATGAGCAAGGACGCGAAACCATAAAACGAGAAGATATTGTTTGATAAATAACTATTTCACCACAAAAAAGTCTTGAAACCTTATTGCGACATTAACCAGCAACGTCTCAAAAGTACGCTCCAAGTTCAGTGTGTTATAACAAGCACACTAATTAAGATATTGACACTACATTTGGCTTATGTAACAAACTCACAAGGTATTTGTTTAAATGTGTCTCAGGTTGTCGTGAGTGAAGTTATAATGACAACAGTTCAGGAAAAATCTCAGTGTGTGGAATGATTTATTCAGACTAAAAGCGGACACGCAGGTTTTGTAGGAATTTCCACACACGATGAAGGTAGCAACCAACCTCGCTGATGCCGATACGGTGATGGTACAAGATTTCCATGCAGACTGGAAGCGTTAATGTCAGGCACGATACTGGGCGAAATGGAACAAGTGGAGCTGACACAGAACGGATATGATTGGCTTTTCAACGTTCACCACAGAAGTCTCTGCGGAGGACGTCGCAGGAGGTGCAGAGCCGCAAGGCGGCAGCGCACGGGGTCCTTCGGAAACGTTTGCAGATGCATTCATGGCGAGTGGAACTGTTCCGTCCATTGAAGCCGTAAGGCACGGAACAGCTTATGCAATTCCAAGCAACAGCTTATGGACGTTCTTCACCGTGCCACGAAAGCCGCACATAGTGAAACTGATTGAATGCCATAAATCTTTGTGAGATAGTCCGTCACATAAGCCAAACATGGTGTGAGTATCTTAATTAATTTGGTTGCTATAGCACATTAAAGTTGTACCAAACCTTTTCAGACACGCTATTATATGGGTAATTTATACAAGACAAAGAGCCTCATACACTGAGCAGTCCAGTAACGCGTTGGTCGAACTGTGGCTCTTATGCAAGCAGTAATTCGGCTTGGCAATGATTGACAGAGTTGTTGGATGTCCTCCTGAGGGATATCGAGCCAAATTGTGTCCACTTGGCGCTTTAGATCGTCAGAGTCCCGAGCTGGTTGGAGGGTCCAGCCCACAGTGCTCCAGACCTCAACTGGGGAGAGACCCGGCGAGCTTGCTGACCAAGGCAGAATTCGGCAAGCAGTAGAAACTCTAGCCGTGTCCGGACGGAATTATCTTGTTGAAATATAAGCCCAGGATGGCTTGCCTTGAGTGCAAGAAAAAGGGGCCGTAGAAGGTCGACGACGTACCGGCGTGTTGCAGGAGTGTCGCAGATGACAACCAAAGGGATCCAGCTATGAAATTAAATGGCACCCCCAGACCATCGCTCCTGGTTGTCGGGCCTTACGACTGGCGATACTCAGACTGGTCTTCACTGCTGTCCAGGGTGTCTCCAGACACGTCTTCGTCCGTCATCGGGTCTCAGTAAGAGGTAGGACTCATCACTTACGACAACTGTACTCCAGTCAATGAGATTCCAGGCCCAAGAAGTGTCTGGAGACACCCCGGACAGCGATGGGATACCGAACTCACTGTCTACATCTACATCTACATACATACTCCGCAAGCCACCTGACGGTGTGTGGCGGAGGGTACCTTGAGCACCTCTATCGGTTCTCCCTTCTATTCCAGTCTCGTATTGTTCGTGGAAAGAAGGATTGTCGGTATGCCTCTGTGTGGACTCTAATCTCTCTGATTTTATCTTCGTGGTCTCTTCGCGAGATATACGTAGGAGGGAGCAATATACTGCTTGACTCCTCGGTGAAGGTATGTTCTCGAAACTTCAACAAAAGCCCGTACCGAGCTACTGAGCGTCTCTCTTGCAGAGTCTTCCACTGCTCTCCGTTGGATCTTCTCTATCTCTTCTATCAACCCTGTCTCGTACGGATCCCACACTGCTGAGCAGTATTCAAGCAGTGGGCGAACAAGCCTACTGTAACCTACTTCCTTTGTTTTCGGATTGCATTTCCTTAGGATTCTTCAAATGAATCTCAGTCTGGCATCTGCTTTACCGACGATCAACTTTATATGATCATTACATTTTAAATCACTCGTAATGCGTACTCCCAGATAATTTATGGAATTAACTGCTTCCAGTTGCTGACCTGCTATATTGTAGCTAAATGATAAGGGATCTTTCCTTCTATGTATTCGCAGTACATTACACTTGTCTACATTGAGATTGAATTGCGCGCCATACGAGCCGACAATCAAAGGTGATGATCTGGAGTTCCATATCTTTTCATATGACGACCACTTTGGTTGTCAATCGCTGCACCGTTACAGCACAGCGGCACGTCGACGATATTTTACGGCGTGTTTCATTGCCCTTCATGGCCAGCCATCCTTGGAATTAATTTCAGCAAGATAACGGCTACTCGCAGACGGCATAGTTGCTACTACTTATCTTCGTGCTTCCCGTACCGTCGCTTTCGCATCAAGGTCGCCGCGTTTCTACCCAATTGAGAATCTTTGGAGCATTGTGGGCAGGAGGAACTCACGAAGCTCAGGATTCTGACCATCTAACACGCCAACTGGATAAAATTTGGCACGATACCCTCATAAGGACACCCAACAACTCTATGGATCAATGCCAACCTGAATAACTGCTTGCATAAAGGCTCACTTTGTGAAGCTGTCAAATTATGCAATTTTTCTGAAATTGGGTTGTTTGTTTGCGCTACATGTATATTACCTCTACCAATTTTCGTGCCATTCAGATAATTCCCACGAGGTGTTTTTTCTTTTTTCAGTGTATATTAGCCTCAATACTTCGTGAGGCAATACTGACCCTACGACTTATCTTAGAAGCTAGATTAAGGAAAGGCAAACCTTCGTTTCTAGCATTTGTAGAATTCGAGAAAGCTTTTGACAATGTTGACTGGAATACTCTCTTTCAAATTCTGAAGGTGGCAGGGATAAAATACAGGGAGCGAAAGGCTATTTACAATTTGTACAGAAACCATAGGGCAGCTATAAGAGTCGAGGGGCACGGAAGGGAAGCAGTGATTGGGAAGGGAATGAGACAGGGTTGTAGCCTGTATTATGAGCAAGCGGTAAAGGAAACAAAAGAAAAATTCGTAGTAGGTATTAAAATCCATGGAGAAGAAATAAAAACTTCGAGGTTCGCCGATGACATTGTAATTCTGTCAGAGACAGCAAAGGACTTGGAAGAGCAGCTGAACGGAATGGACAGTGTCTTGAAGGAGGATATAAGATCAACATCAACAAAAGCAAAACGAGGATAATGGAATGTAGTCGAATTAAGTCGGGTGATGCTGAGGGAATTAGATTAGGAAATGAGACACTTAAAGTAGTAAAGGAGTTTTGCTATTGGGGAGGAAAATAACTGATGATGGTCAAAGTAGAGAGGATATAAAATGTAGACTGGCAATGGCAAGAAGAGCGTTTCTGAGGAAGAGAAATTTGTTGACATCGAGTATAGATTTAAGTGTCAGGAAGTCGTTTCTGAAAATATTTGTATGGAGTGTAACCATGTATGGAAGTGAAACGTGGACGATAAATAGTTTGGACAAGAAGAGAATAGAAGCTTTCGAAATGTGGTGCTACAGGAGAATGTTGAAGATTAGATGTGTAGATCACATAACTAATGAGGAGATATTGAATAGAATTGGAGAGGAGAGAAATTTGTGGCACAACTTGACTAGAAGAAGGGATCGATTGGTAGGACATGTTCTGAGGCATCAAAGGATCACCAATTTAGTATGCGAGGGCAGCGTGGAGGCTAAAAATCGTAGAGGGAGACCAAGAGATGAATACACAAAACAGATTCAGAAGGATGTAGGTTGCAGTATGTACTGGGAGATGAAGAATCTTGCACAGGATAGAGTAGCATGGAGAGCTGCATCAAACCAATCTCAGGAGTGAAGACCACAACAACAACAACAACAACAACAACAACCTCGTGACTGTATCTCTGGTTACAATCATTACGTGTAAAACGTACAGTGATATATCGAAATCTTGTGATCATCGGCTACCGTAAGATGGTGGCATTACGGACACGTGACGGAGTGAGTAAAGTATACAAGAGAAGCAGGGACGATTCGAGAATCATTATATGGACCACTTGGGTCGCAGATGGGGAACTCATTGACATAAAGGATTTTGTCAAACGACAGAACATTATGGCCCGGAGCCCGGGAATATCTCGAAAGGGAGAAGCTGGCCGGCTGTACGCGCACTACTGTCGTCAACATCTCTGGGAAGTTGCCGTAGCTCTGGTAATGATGGCGGGAGCAGTGACGGCAGTACGTGGAGAAGGGCCCAGAGAGTTAAGCTGGCGCTGTGGCTAGAGGCGGGTTTTGGCGCGCGCAGCTCTGAAAGGCACCCCCTGCCCTCACGGGAGACTGGCGCTGCCCCGAAACCGGCGGCGGCCAGCAGAGGCCACGGCCCACGCGCTGCCCACTCGATTCGTTCCGTTCCGTTCGGTTCCCTGCGGACCGAAGGATTCCTGCACATCAAACGCCGCTCCTTCAGCCAGCAGAGCGCTTTCTGCCTAAATGCCACGTCGGACGCTTCCGAAACCTTCTGAGAGCAGCAAACCTCAGCTCCAGAGCGCATCGGCTCCCTCTTCGTGAGCCACTCACTTGCACGAGAGCGTGTGCTTGGAGAGGTACAGTACAGAGACCACTGACTGAAAGTTGGAACGTCGTTTCGGCCACTGCCACCATCAGATCTATAATTAAGATTAAAGCAACACAAAATGATGTTATTGTTACACATTATCGGACTATAGAAGATGAAGAATTACGATGCTTTCTTATTCCAGTCTCTGATCACAATATGAATTCTTTAGACGATGACCGGTTTCAGTCCGTAATGACCATCCTCAGATCATTTTTACACCATGTCCTAAAGTGATACGGCCATAATGGCATCGTCAAGATATGAGGATGGTCATTACAGACTGAAACCGGTCATCGTCTAAAGAATTCTTATTGTGATCAGAGACTGGAATAAAAAAGCATTTTACAGTATTAGATCACTGTAAGTATACGCGATTATGTCGTAGTTGGAGAAGAATTAAGAGGTTAATAATTTTAAAAGATCGCTAACCAAAACAGAGAATCTGTAAAATAACTTTCAGGTCCGGTATCTACAGAACAAGTAGTTAGTCGGAACGTCAACTGTCTACTTGGTTCAAATAATTTGCGGAGGTACAAGTGCTAACCGAGATGATGATGATGATGATGATGATGATGATGATGTTGTGTTTGTGGGGCGCTCAACTGCGCGGTTATCAGCTCCCGTACAAATCTCCAACCTCTACTCAGTCCAGTCTCGCCACTTTCATGAATGAGGATGAAATTATGAGGGCAACACAAACACCCACGCACCTCGAGGCAGCCGAAAATCCCTGACCCCGCCGGGAATGGAACCCGGGACCCCGTGCTCGGGCAGCGAGAACGCGACCCCGAGACCACGACCTGCGGACAATGGATAACAGAGCGTTGGCGATATTCCGGGGTACTGCCTCCATCTTTTTCGAACGGTCCATACTTATAAAACGATAACGACTCATTAACATTACAAGCTTGCCAAATTACAATTTAGCTAAGCTATAAACATTTCAATGTTAAGTTTACTTAAACTTCACAAGCACTGTAGTCTGTCGTTAGATATGTCACAGGCGCAAAGTTTATACGTTAATAGTCCTGAAGAGGACACTGCGAGTACATGTCTTGTGAAAAATTCACTTTAGCCAGGAGGTATTTGAGATTATCTGGCTCCAGTGTTTCTCAGCTGTTGATATTTGCCTGGGAGGTGTCTGTTCTTCAGCACCATCCAGAGAACACGTGTTATGGTTAAGACATTTATTGAAGCACGATACTGAACGAAGCAGAAAATGCCTGTTGCGATCGTTGGTCTACGTGTATCATATGGTACGGTTTGGAGACGTGGGACACTTTATAGACTAATAAAACTTGTGTTTACTGTATTGTATGTTAACCGGGGACCTAGAAACGACGGAGAGGCTCCGTCCCCGCCGCAGCCACAGTGGTCCACAACCCCACGACGACCACCGCAGTCCACTTCACCCCTCCGCCGCCCCACAGGGTTATTGTGCGGTTCGGCCCCCCAGGGAACGTCTCACATCAGACGAGTGTAACCCCTATGTTTGCGTGGTAGAGTAATGCTGGTTCGTCACGTACGTGGAGAACTTGTATGCGCAGCAATCGCCGACATAGTGTAACTGAGGCGGAATAAGGGGAACCAGGCCGCATTCGCCGAGGCAGATGGAACACCGCCTAAAAATCATCCACAGACTGGCCGGTTCACAGGACCTCGACACAAATCCGCCGGGCGGATTCGTGCCGGGGACCAGGCGCTCCTTCCCGCCCGGAAAGCCGTGAGTTATACCGCACGGACAACCGGGCGGGCCTTATTACAACTTACTCCATGCAGACGGACAGCAGATTTAACTGACAACATGTTAACTGCAAAAACAGTTACTGTAACTACAGGAGTAGAGACTAGCTGTCCAAAAGTTTTTAATAACTGCATAACTACTTACCTACCGCAACGATACGACATCGCTGCCCTCTTATTTAACATGAGGGTTGCCCAGTAAGTAATGGATTGTATTGTTTTCTTCAGCAATTGTTTACTGAACACAATGAGAATTACACATACGAAAGTATGTCGTTTTATCTACACATCCTATTGTTGCACGTAATCTCCATCCCATTCTGTGGAATTCCTCCAGCGCGAAACAAGAGCGTGTACGCCGTGTCGGTGCCAATCCTTGTCCTGGTGGCTGAGCCAGTTCTTCGCTGTGTGAATCACCTCCCCATCGTCCTCAAAATGTCTGCCGACTGCCGAGTCGTAATGCGTCTCTCCTCGCGAATGACAACACAAGCTCGCTGCAACATTTCATGTGTGACAGACGTGGACGGTCTCCCCGACCGCTGCAAATCGTGGGTCTCCGCCGAACTGCCTTCTGATGACCTCACCCTCCGTGGCCAGCGACTAACTGTACTTCTGTCGACAGCAGATGCTCCATAGACTTGGTACAGGCGTTTGTGAATATTCCCCACAGTTCCTTTCTCTGCAGTGAGATATTCAATGGCGGCACGTTGCTTGTAACGCACATCACGTACAGACACCACTTTGGAACTGTCCTGCAGCTACGCTATCTGTCGGAAGTGACGGAAACTTGGCGTGCTCACTCAAAAAACTTCAAATAACACGTACGCAACATATCGCATTTGTAGCATTGTTTTCGGCTGAGAAATAAAAATGCGGTGCATTACTTTCTGGGCAACCCTCGCATATCCACAGTATAGAAACCTTAACTTTGCGGATGACTGGGCAATACCTACCGAACACAAAATCTTCGGAAAAACTGAAAAAAAAAACAACTTCTAATATGAAACTTCCTGGCAGATTAAAACTGTGTGCCGGACCGAGACTCGAACTCGGGACCTTTGCCTTTCGCGGGCAAGTGCTCTAGCAACAGAGCTACCCAAGCACGACTCACGCCCGGTCCTCGCAGCTTCACTTCCGCCAGTACCTCGTCTCCTACCTTCCAAACTTCACAGTAGCTCTCCTGCGAACCTGGCAGAACTAGCACTCCTGGAAGAAGCACACTCCGATGTAGAGTGAACATCTCATTCTAGAAACAATCCCAAGGCTGTGGCTAAGCCATGTCTCCTCATATCCTTTCTTCCAGGAGAGCTAGTTCTGCAAGGTTCGCAGGAGAGCTACTGTGAAGTTTGGAAGGTAGGAGACGAGGTACTGGCGGAATTAAAGCTGTGAGAACGGGGCGTGAGTCGTGCTTGGGCAGCTCAGTTGGTACAGCACTTGCCTGCGAAAGGCAAAGGTCCCGAGTTCGAGTCTCGGTCCGGAACACAGTTTTAATCTGCCAGGAAGTTTCATATCAGCGCACACTCCGCTGTAGAGTGAAAATTTCGTTCTAACTTCTAATATGTGAGGGCAGTCAGTTTAAAACCGAACGTCCACCACAACGGGACCGTGGAATGGTTCATTCAAAATTAATCATCACACGCTTTAACTCATTAATTCCAGTGGGAGACGAGACGATGAACTGTGGATGAAGCCCGACCAACAGGCATTACATGCATTGATCAAAAATGATAGTGCATTCAGAATGACTAGTTTCTAGGTGAAATGTAGATCTGCCAATAAAATTTAAAAAAGGACGACTGATAGCTGAAATCAATAATTTACAAGTCAATATAACAGTCACAGAGTGCAACAGCCTTCTGAACGGAAGGTAACCTGACAATGAATTTCTGTTTCGTCGAACGAGGTCAGCCGCTGACGGATCCACTCTTGCACTGCCCGTCCTACTGAAACCGATGTCCACGCAGATCTTCCTTCATGTCACCAAAGCTGTGCAAATCACAAGGTGAAAGATCCGGATTGTACAGAGGATGTTACAGTGGTTCCCAACCATATTTCTGAAGTGTTCCCTTCATCCGATTGACAGTGTGGGATAGGCGTTATTGGGCAACAGAACGATTCTGTCCAACAGCATTCCTGGGCGTTTTGACTTCATGGAGCTTCGCTCGTTCTGCAAAGTCTCTCATATCGTTGGGCATTGATTCTGGTTCCACGCTCGAAGAACTCGACGATAAGAGGGCCCCCGCAGTCGGAGAAGAAGATCATCGTGACATTACCAAAGTTGTGTGAACAGCTTTGGATTTCTGTGGCGGGGGAGATGTGTTTCCACTGTTGGTTTTGCTGTAGGAATGCTGTCTGACGGAATCATTCCGTTCCTCGATGACGCCTGCCGCACACTGCCAATCGCAAGAGGGCTCGGCTTCGGCGGTTTGGTTGGGAAACAACGTAAGATCCTCCGTATACGCCGGATCTTTCACCGTGCGATTTTCGCAGCTTTGGTGACCTGACGAACGATTTGCGTGTTTTTGCAAATAAAACAAACACCCTTATACAAGGAGAAAAGATATGCACGTATGCACATGGCGTTGGTATCGACTACACGAGTTAGGAAAGGACAACTCATGGGTGGCGCTGTCATGTTGCGCTCAGGTGATTCGTGTGGAGAGGTTTCCGACCTGATTACGGCCGCCCGACGGGAACTGACAGACTCTGAACGCAGGATGGTAGTTGGAGCCAGATCAAATATTCCATTTAGGAATATTCCGTGCGTCAAGACTGCACCAAGGATATCACATTTCTGGTATTACCTCTCAGCACAGACAAAAAAGCATCAGCATCCCTTCATGTCCAACAAAAATAGAAAAAAACTCTTCCCTTTCGATCTGAAAAACAAATTAGTACAAACGCTTATACTCAAAATCATTGACTACAGCGATATTATCCTACAAGGCCTCTCTGAGGAAAATTCTCGACGTCTGGAACTGGTCATGAATGCCTGCGTCCGATATATCTGTGACGTTCGACTTTTTGATCACATTTCACCAGCATATGCAAAATTGTGCTGGCTGCGTGCAGACAAACGCAGAGATTTCCATACACTCTGTCTAACCTACTGCCTCATAAATGTACACTGCCCCTCATATCTCTCCTCGTCCTTAATGCTCATGTCGGGGCAACATGACAGAAACACACGTTCCCATCATAATAATATCCTCTCTGTTCCACTGCATCGCTCAGACACCTTCTCCAAGTCCTTTAAGTAGCGGGAACCCGACTCTGGAATAACCTCCCTCGTTATGTTAGAGAACTTAAAAACATGTCCGGCTTCAAAAAACAGTTAATGACGTATCTACTTAAGCAACAGTAATCCCTTCCTCTCTACATGAATGCACTTCACCTCATTACTTCCCTCTTTCCTCCTCCTTAAATCTCCCTTCCCCAAAACTCGCTATACTAGTAAACCTCTACTTTACACACCAAGATATTAATGCACATCTGAAAAAATCTTCATTACTATTGCCAATTTTCTCATGTTTATCGTTATTATTTGTTTTTGCTTTTTTTACTGTTATTATTATTGCTTTTATCATAATTTGTATGTATAGCACCTGTTGTAAAAATACTGCCAGCATTTACTTTATTAGGTCTTAGTCATTACTCTTTATTGATATTGTCGCTAGAGTAATCTAATTTTCTTATTTAAACTATTGTCATGATGTAACTCTGATGTGTGAAATGCTGCATGTGTGGAACACTGGTCCGATGTAAGAGAGGGCCTGATGTCCCTAATCTGATCAGGTTTAATAAATAAATCAAATAAAAAATAAAAATACAGTGGCCCACGCCTTCACTTAACGACCGAGAGGAGTGGCGTCAGCATAGAGATGTCAGCGATAACAGACAAGCAACACTGAGTGAGGTAACCGCAGAAATAAATGTGGGACGTAGGATGAACGTGTCCCTTAGGACAGTGTGGCGAAATGTAGCGTTAATGGGCTGTGCGAGCAGGCGACCGACGCAATGGTCTCAGCTAAAAGCACGACGTCGCCTGCAGCTCCTCTCCAGGGCTCGGCACCACATCGGATGGACCCGAGACGACTGCAAAAGCGCGGCTCAGATGGGTCCCATTTTGAGTTAGTAAGAGCTGATGGTACGGTTAGAGAGTGGCGTAGACCCCACAAAGCCATGGATCCAAGCTGTCAACAAGCCGCTGGTGGTGGCTCCATAACGGCCTGGGCTGTGCTTACTTGGAGTGGACTTGATTCTCTGGCCCAACTGAACCGATGCTCGGCAGCTGCAGCCATTCCGAAACAAGGATGGAAATTTTATGCACGACAAGACGCTATGTCATCAGACCACAATTGTTCGCTGCTGGTTTGATGAATATTGTGGACAGTTCGGGCGAATAATTTGGTCACTCAGATTGCCCGTGATGAATACCATCGAAAATTTATGGGACATGACCGAGAGGACAGCTCGTGTACAAAACTGGGCACCGGCGAGTCAATTATGGACAGCTATAGAGATAGGAGGGCGCAATATTTCTGCTGGGGACTTCCAATCACTTGTTGGGTCCAAGCGACGTCGAGTTGCTGCATTACGGCGGGAAAAAGGAGATCCGACAGGATATTAGAGGGTATCCCGTGACTTTTGTACTCTCACCGGATCTCGTGTACACAATGCCACCAGGCCGCAGTGAGTACTGGTGATAAAGTTTTGGCTCATCAGCGTATATGGGGACCATATCGGAGGGGTTACCATTGATGTACACGAGTAAATAAAATTCTTTCCAAAACGCAAATATTCTCTTTTTTTGTAATAGACCTCGTGTAGTTCCACAGCTGTGTGCTAAATGGCATTCCACGCGAAAGTAGCAGCAGCAAGTGCACACGCTGAACAGGCGGTGTGTGTTCCCCTCCGTGCTTCTGGAGGGCTTGTCGGCCACACAGCCTGATGAATGCGGACCTGGGATGGAGCTATTTACCGCCACAATGGCGGCCCAGCCAGAGGAGAACGAATTTCTTTTATCTCGGCGGCGGCGGCGTCGCGTACGTCAGGCTGGGCTGCAATATCTGCCACCGATCGCTGCCTCCCCCACTCCTGAGTGGGCGGCAGGGGAAGGGGGAAGGAAGAGCGTGGAGCGGGGGGGGGGGGGGAGGGGGGGGCACTTGCGCGGCGCTGCCTTTGTAGGAGCCAAGTGGCTGCCTCTCCTGCCTTAATATCAGGATCGCGTATAAAAGAGTTAACACAAAGTTCCGCGGCGACGTCTCGGCGAAATCCCCGGTTTAATAAAGTGTGGAGCGCTGCAATAATTTTCTTGCCGAACTCCGCTGCTAAGTTTATTACAATTCCCTGTCTAAGCCGAGGCATCGGCATTGTATACGCTTGTTTGTAAGTCGGCGCGCTTGCCTCGCGGACGAGATTACTCGAGGCAAATCTCCGCTCTCAGAGGACGAAAGCTGCATTAAGTGACGCGGGCAGGCGGGCAATATGAAGTCAGACTGAACTTCAGGACTTGCATCGATCTTCAAAAGATGATAGTGAAGTCCGCCGTTATCAACGGGAGAAGCCATCTGCAATATAAAGGATACAATTTAGCTGCTAAATCGAGCAGCGCTTACGTTACCGGTAGACTTCTGACAGGTTTGATGCGGCTCGCAAAGAACTGCTCTCTTGTGCCAACCAACCTCTTGATACCAAAGTAGCACTTCCACACTGCGTCCTGTTATTTTCTGGATTTATTTAAACCTCTGTCTTCCACTACAGTTTTTGCCATCTACGACCCGTCTAGTACCATGTAACTTATTCTGTGATGTAACAGATGTCCTGTCACCCTGTTCCTTCTTCTTACAGTGTTTTCCGTACGTTCCCTTATTCACTGATTCTGCGGTCCATCTCCTCATTCCTTACCTTATTTTTCTAACTAACTTTGAACATTCTTCTGTAACACCATACCTCAAATGCTTCGATTCTCCTCCGCTCCGGTTCTCTCGCAATCCACAATTCACTACCATACAATTCTTTGCTGTAAATGTGCATTCTCATACATTTTATTACGTTCCTTGACGTAACCGTGATGTAAAAAGTGTTGTGTGTGTGTGTGTGTGTGTGTGTGTGTAAAATCCTGGACCGATCTAAGAGAGATATTCGACGCTCAGGTTAAATAAATGAAAAATTATATTACATAGTTTCTCTGCCGCATGTTGGCCATCGAAAATTAATTATTGCCTGGGCCTTGCAACGTCGCATCCAGCGTTTATTAACTACAGGGAAATATGGTTTATTTAAAGATAGAGTAAACAATCCATATTTGACAAATAAATCGCTTGTAGCTGTTAGCCGTGACAGCCACAGCGAGGCTATTGGAGGGATGCAGTCTGCCGCTTCCAGATATGACGTTAACGCTTTTCTAATGTGTCCGTTTTTTCAGCTGTTGAATTAGATTCGTGGTGTCCTGCTTGCTGCGGGTAACAGCATTTTATGTAGAGGAGGTTGAGTACCCCTCCTTTCCCTCTTATGCATTTAGTATTTTAATGACGCACGTACACATGAGGATGTGATTTGATATTACTAAACTGGCCGTGTTCCCACAAATAAATGTTCATATACAGCTTGTGGCGGTTCCACCTGCTTTCAGTTATTTCGTATGTTGTTTGTTGTCCTCGGTGTCGACGTATTGCGTTGCTACACAGTCTGAAAAAACGGGTTTTTGTGGATTCCGACTACTTTAAATGATGTAGCCGGCAGATGCACAGTTACGTTTTACGGTACTTTAATTTCACTGTTCAGAACCCCCTACTAATACACAGTTATATGGCTAGTGTACTATTGTTCAACTTTAGTTAGCATACTGCTACAATAGTTTCCTTTTGAACATCTACGAGCAGTAAAGCCTATCCACAAAGTTCTCAGTTCTTAAAGAATAATCAGGAGCGCTTGGAGCACACACTGTCACTGTTCTACACATGGCCTAATTGTTCAACACTTGTTCCACAGTTAATTTGAAGCCTTGTTGTTGTTGTGACCAGCACAGGTTACTCGCCAGGAACTCGGCCGTGCGCTGACTGTCTCGCGACCGAAAACCGGGCCCTTATATATCATCACAATAATAGGTACTGAACTACATACACATTGTTCGAAGTTAAATTTACAGATATTACAATTAAAACGTAACTCATTAAATTAACTGAATACATCGAAAAATTGCGTCTTTTTAACAGTTTCTCTACTACCAGGGTTATGCGAAATTATTCGTTTACATCGTGAAATTATCAAATACACTTACGTAAACAATATTTTTGACAAAACTGTTAATTACTTTGGAATTAATGTAGGGCTGGATTTGCTAACATGTTTTTGAATAGAGCTAAACAGATACTTTAAGAATACTAGCATTTCGTCTTCCAAATGTTTACAATTATTACAGAATTTATATTTGTTTATAAGTCAACAACAGAATTTAAGTTACGAAACAATTACTGATTTCGCCCTATAATGAAAGATACTAACTATTAATAGTCAAAATAAATTAGAAAATAAATTACATACATAAAACTAAGCACAAAATTAGATCCGGTGTTGTATTCTTTAAAAGTGAGGGCCAGCCTTTCTCTTTTATGAAAATGCAGATCATATGTATGTATGCTAATGGTAGATAGTTAAAAGTAACAAAACGAATTTAAAGGAGGCAGATGGCAAAACAAGAGGGGAATTAAAATTATCCCAGCTTGCTTCGTCACAAGCTGAAAGCTTTTTATTTAGCAAATATAGGGTACTTCATCTGCTGTTGCTCAAAACATAAAGCTATTTGTAAAGTAAGTAGGTTGCAATAACTTTAAATCCACGAAACGTCTGTTAAGTCGCGTCAAATAAATGAACTTCCTAGATAGACTATCAACTTGCGCGACGTTTCCCTCCTCTCTTAACGTCTGCTTTTGGTAGAGTTCAGTACAAGGATACGAGAACGACGATACAATTTACCGCCCGTGCCTGGTAGGCCAAGAAGAGTAATATCAGAACGACGTCGACACGACGTGCAGGTAATACTCAGCCGCTGCCACGTTTCCAGTCACACGGGACCATCCGTACACGTACCCAATGCTAACCACAGATCTGTAAGCGGGAAGTATGCGTCAGTCGCAAATGGTGTCCCGAATTCAGAGATCAGTGTAACCATACTTCACAGAAACTAAATGCTAGTGCTCTAGTGGAAGGCAGGATGGTTCTGTTACTTCCACCCGTCACGAAATGGAGGAGAAGGACTTTTTGCTCAGGTTGTTCAATATTGACGCAGATAATATGTCCCTTTCTTCTCACAAACAGTCTTGCGGCATTCGCATTAAGCAGTTTCGACAAACCACGGGTAATTTAATCCTGGATGCCTCACGGGAATTTCAACCGCTGTCTTGCCGAACAGGAGTCCATTTCTTACCTCAGCAGCGCCCTCTATCAGTATATCTGACGATTTGCCACGTTAAGAACGACGCGTTCAGTTCTGTGTGCTAGGAAGTCTTGAAACTCATTCACCGAGGTATCCGATATTCCGCAAGTTCGTGTTTAGCTGACTGAGTGACAGGGCGAGCGCCTTCCGGATATTCAGGCACGTGGCATCAACCTGGGTGCCGTTATCTCTGACCATTTGGATTCCATGAACGAACAAAGTGAGCTGAATTCCAAAAGGTGGCACTTTGCAGAATCCAGATTTTCTTTATGCAAAAGATAGTAATACGTGAGCATTAAATCTGTTCCATAAGTCTACAGCAGACTGATGTGAACGATATAGCGCGTCTGTCCGACTACCTTTCTTGAAATCAAGAATGACCTTCGCCCTTCACCAGTCGCTCTACTACTCCACTCACCTACGACAAATTGCTCGTAAAAGAGAAAGAAAAAGAGTAAATCCTACCTACACTACTGGCCATTAAAACTGCTACACCAAGAAGAAATGCAGATGATAAACGGGTATTCAGTGGACACATATATTATACTAGAACTGAGTGGATATTACATTTTCACGCAATTTGGGTGCATAGATTCTGAAAAATCAGTACCCAGAACAATCACCTCTGGCCGTAATAACGGCCTTGATACGCCTGGGCATTGAGTCAAACAGAGCTTGGATGGCGTGTACATGTACAGCTGACCATGCAACTTCAACACGATAGCACAGTTCATCAAGAGTACTGACTGGCGTGTTGCGACGAGCCAGTTGCTCGGCCAACATTCACCAGACGTTTTCAGTTGGTGAGAGATCTGAAGAATGTGCTGGCCAGGGCAGCAGTCGAACATTTTCTGTATCCAGAAAGGCCCGTACAGGACCTGCAACATGCGGTCGTGCACTATCCTGCTGAAATGTACGGTTTCGGAGGGATCGAATGAAGGGTAGAGCCACGGGTCGTAACACATCTGAAATGTAACGTCCACTGATCAAAGTGCCGTCAATGCGAACAAGAGGTGACCGAGACGTGTAACCAATGGCACCACATACCATCACGCCAGGTGATACGCCAGTATAGCGATGACGAACACACGCTTCCAATGTGCGTTCACCGCGATGTCGCCAAACACGGATGCGACCATCATGATGCTGTAAACACAGCTTGGATTCATCCGAAAAAATGACGTTTTGCCATTCGCGCACCCAGGTTCGTCGTTGAGTACACCATCCAGGCGCTCCTGCTGTTATGCAGCGTCAAGGATAACCGCAGCCATGGTCTCCGAGCTGATAGTCCATGCTGCTGTAAACGTCGTCGAACTGTTCGTGCAGATCGTTGTTGTCATGCAAACGTCCCCATCTGTTGACTCAGGGATCGAGACGTGGCTGCACGATCCGTTACAGCCATGCGGATAAGATGCCTGTCATCTCGACTGGGAGTGATACGAGGTCGTTGGGATCGAGCACGGCGTTCCGTATTACCCTCCTGAACCCACCGATTCCATATTCTGCTAACAGTCATTGGATCTCGACGAACGCGAGCAGCAATGTCGCGATACGATAAACCGCAATCGCGATAGGCTACGATCCGACCTTTATCAAAGTCAGAAACGTGATGGTACGCATTTCTCCTCCTTACACGAGGCATCACTACAACGTTTCACCAGGCAACGCCAGTCAACTGCTGTTTGTGTATGAGAAATCGGTTGGAAAGTTTTCTCATGTCAGCACGTTGTACGTGTCGCCACCGGCGGCAACCTTGTGTGAATGCTCTTAAAAGCTAATCATTTGGATATCATAGCATCTTGTTCCTGTCGGTTAAATTTCGCGTCTGTAGCACATCATCTTCGTGGTGTAGCAATTTTAATGGCCAGTAGTTTAATTTCAATATTGCGTGTAAAAATAATTCTTATAGTGTATGACAAAGCTGGGGAGAGATACAGTTGAAGCGAGTTCGAGTCACTTCTATCTCATTACGTATAATTCCAGAATTCCCTGTTACACATTTACAAAAAAAATAGTCTAATGTATGAAAGCAGGCTAAAATAAACAAGATAAGGCAGTTTCTCGCGTAGTGATTTATTTCGGGCACATGCAGTTCGCTACTTTATGTTCTTGCAGTGCGGGACATAGTAGAGCCGAGTTACCCGTTATAAAGTAAGACTCTATTGAACTTCGTCAGATGACATTAGGAACAGCATTCATTTACAAAATTTTCATATAATTCGGTAGATTCATTTTCTAACACGGCATAGATTTCAACAGGTAACAAGCAACCACTGTGCTTAGTTGTTTTATGACAAAGCCATTCCGAGTATTACTAATAAGAGTTATATATGTTTAGTCTCATTCACAGATAGATAAATGCACTTTAGATTAATTGCTATCATGCACATCGGAAGTACACTATACAGACGACGGTAGTATCGCGTACACAATGTATTAGCGGCTACTCCATTGGCGAAGCTGCCATTTGTACTCAGCTGAGGTATCCGACACGATCGTCGGTGCACGATGTGAGTTAAGAGACCTTGAACGCGTAATTGTTAGTTGAACCTACACGCAAGCGAATTCAGTATTCTGAGACCCGCAGAGATTAGATTAGTTTTTCGTTCCATAGATCCGTGCTGAGGAGATCCTCGTGGATGTAGAACATGTCAATATTTTTAGCTGAAATAACAATACTAATAGTATGAATATATACAATACATAATTTGTTTCTATTAAAAAATTCGTCAATGGAGTAGAAGAAGTTGGCCACTAGTAAGTCTTTCAGACTCCTTTTCAACTGATCTTTATTTGTAACTAAATTTTTTTATGTTTGCTGGCAAATTATTGAAAATGAGTGTTCCTGAATAGTGGACCCCTTTTTGAACTGAAGTAATTGCTTTCAAGAACTTGTGCAGATCATTTTTGTTCCTGGTATTGTATGTATGAACTGAGCTGTTTGTTGGAAAAACAGATATATTATTTAGGACAAATTTCATTAAGGAGTAAATATACTGAGACGCAGTAGTTAGTATACCCAGTTCTTTGAAGAGGTTTCTACAGGACGTCCGCGAATTTACTGCACAAATAATACGTATTACACGCTTTTGGACTCTGAAAACTTTTGTTTGACTTGAAGAGATACCCCAAAATATTGTACCATATGACATTATGGAATGAAAGTAGGCAAAGTATGCAAGCTTTTTAATTTTTATGTCGCCTATGCCAGCTAACACTTGAATTGCGAATACAGATTTGTTAAGGTGTTTCTGCAGTTCTGCTGTGTGCTCCTCTGAACTGAATTTATTATCAAGTTGTAATCCCAGGAATTTAAGACTGTCAACCTCTTCTATCTGCTCTTCTTCATACTTTATGCATATGCTGGCTGGAAACCTCTTACAGGTTCTGAATCGCATATAGTGAGTCTTTTCGAAGTTTAATGTCAGTGAGTTGTCTTTAAAACATTTATTAATATCCATGAAAATATCATTAGCAGAACTTTCTAGAGCTACACTCGACATACTATTTATTGCATTACTTGTGCCATCTGCAAACAAAACGAACTGTGCTTCTGGCAGTGTAACTGATGAGAGATCATTAATGTACAGAAGAAAAAGCAATGGCCATAAAATGGATCCTTGTGGGACACTACATGTAATTTCTTCCCATTCTGATGATAACTGTCTAGTCCCTTGCACTGACACCCTTTGTTTCCTGCTGGCGAGGTATGACTTGAACCATTTTGCAGCACTGCCCGTGACACCACAGAATTCTAATTATTTCAAAGAGTCAGCCGAGAATACTAAATTTCGAGCATTGCCTCTCACCACGAACAACGCGGTGGCCGACGGCCTTCATTTAACGACCGAGAGCAGCGGCGATTGCAACGGGTTGTCAGTGCTAACAAACAAGCGACACTGCGTGAAATAATCCCAGAGATCACTTGGGGACGTACGATGAACGTGTACAGCGAGGCGAAATGTGGCGTCTGTGGGCTATTGGCGGCGGTCGACCGAAGCGAGTTCCTTTGCTATCAGCACGACATCGCCTGCAGCGCCTCTCCTGGGCTCGGCACCATATTGGTTGGACCCTAGACGACAGGAATACAGTGACCTGGTGCGATGGGTCCCGAGTTTACTTGGTAAGAGCTGATGGTGGGGCTCAAGAGTGGCGCAGACCCCACCAAGTCATGGAGCAAGCCACTGTGCAAGTTGGTGGTGGCTCCATAATGGTGTGGGCTGTGTTTACCTGGAATGGACTGGGTCCTCTGGTACAACTGAACCGATCGCTCACTGGAAATGTTTACGTTCGGCTACTTGGAAACCATTTGCATACACTCAAGGTCCGTATTCGAAAGTAGGGTAGAAAACGCTATTCTAGATCAGATTACACGGGCGACATTGTAAACTGAATTTTAAAGCAATTCCTTTCACATTGGTAGCGAGAGGTTTCTGAGCCGTAGTGCAGCTTTTCTGGCACACGAGCTCTTTGCCGCGACACTATCGGTTACCCTGCTGTACTAGGATCTTTGCCCCGTGATGACTGGGTGTTGTGTGATGCCCTTGGGTTAGTTAGGTTTAAGTAGTTCTAAGTTCTAGCGGACTGATGACCATAGACGTTAAGTCCCATAGTGCTCAGACCCATTGCTGATTTGATCTTTGCCCCTGTTGTGATCTCGCGGGTGTTTGGCGCTCGAGGCAGTCGGACTCGCTACGAGGTGCAAGGACGTGCTAACGTGGACGAAAAGAGGAAAACACGCGTGCTCGGCCAGCAGTGACACGGCGGGTCTAGCTCGAAAGGCGGTCGCGAGTTTCTGGTGGACCTGCGTGATGTCAACTCCAGGCGCTGTTCGTCGCATTACTGTGGTGTCTGTTTTCTCGGAGAGATCCATTCCTTGAGACCATCTCGAACAACGCTTTCCATCGAAGGTGTAAGTGATTTTGGTGTCTTCGTTTCGTTGAACGATTTGCGTTGCAGCCAGTGTAGATGTTGCTTGGTTGCCCTAATGTACATGTTGTTGAAGTAAGAGCAGCCGGCAGAGTTTGTAACCGCATGGAGACCAGCAGTTAATATTTCTTTTTAAAAATCCGCTGGTTGGATTACTATTAGGAAGCTGATTAGCTCGAAGGTGTTTTTTTTTATTTGGGGGGGGGGGGGGGCAGAATCCAGAAGTTCATCTATTGTCTGTATGAGATTTTCAGTGTTTTTTGATTGCCATCAAATCGACGTCCCTTGCATATTACTGTAACATTTGGGTCAGACTCGTATTCTGTAAAAGGCAATCATTGTACGTAGAATTTTATACGCGTGCATTTATTTGAATGTACTCACTCTGTATTATTAAAAATGGAATTGGTTCTTCATTTATTTGTTGTTTATTGATCTCTTAACTTATATTAATTGATGTTTGGTTGGTTTTCGCCGTGTCTTCTGCAGTTTGTTTGTGTTGCAGTTTTCTGCGAGTTGGGGTGTGTGGGAGTGTCGCTACGTTTCGCTTCGGTGCACAGAAGTTGTGACGTGCCGTCTAATGGGAAGTGACTCCAGTTTGCTGTTTGTGTTATTTCGGTTCCTAACGAACTGGTGTGCGTTTCATAAGTCACTTTCATATTGCAATTATTGCTCCTTTAAATAAATTATCTGTGACACATTTATTTAAATCACTTTCTGATTGTAATTTATTGTTGCTTGCTTGAGAAGCAAGGTATCTGTGATACTTTGGTATTGTCTTAAAGATGGCCACGTGTTGATGGTCTCTTAGCTGTTTTATAAATATTGTCTTTGAATAAATTTTTAATTTATTGATCTGTTAGTTGTTGTGTTTAAGGAGTGACATCATAGGGACCTTGACCTTCCATTCCGGACTTCCTAGTCACAGAGATTTACACACACACACACACACACACGCATACACACACACACACACACACACACACACACACACACACACACACTTGCACACTTTCCATTCGTTATGATAGTAAAGCTGTACTCAACCCAGTGGTTGGTTTGAATATCTCAGTAGTTCACGAGGCATGTTTACACTCATGGTGGGACGCCTTGCCTTCCTCCTAGCTTCGAGCTGACTTATACAGCCAGCTACAAGGACACCTTTAATTTAACGGCATTTTTCAAATGCAGTAAATCTTTTCTAGAGTCAAGTGACTTGTGGTCCTAGCAACAACAGAGATTTGAGTATCAGGCATTACGATTCGTAGTTGCATACTTACTGAGCTACCGAGTCGCAGGAGAGGAAGAAACCAATTACCGAGTTTCTTTCATTACTGAAAATACTGTGATTAAGTACCAGCAGTACAAAATTCTGTGACACGAGAAGGTGAGGAAGGTGCCGAGCGACACGGGGCGCAGTTTTACAGCCAATAGCAGAGGCTGAGTGCGCCCCCGTACAGCGACGCCGCAGTTTTGCCGGGATTAGGGTCACACGGACAAAACGCGCCGGCTAATGAAATTCTTCGCTTTTTAAGGCCCGCCTGTCGATAGCCGCTCTGGTGGCGCTTGCTGTCGATGAAAGCCGCCCGGGGGATCCCCGGATGAAAAACCCTGATTGATAGTTCCGGCAGCGGCCGCGAGGGGCGCGCGCCGGACGCTTTCACGGCGACCGCTTTGTCGCGCCCCTCATAACGACGCGACGCCCTCTTGCCGGCCTCATTCTCCCCGCCGCCGCTATTGCCTCTGCCCCGCATTATCACACACACCGGTTTTACGCCCATACAGATACGCACGCCACCGTGAGCCACATATCGGAGGGTGCTTCCTACCGTTTTATTAGTCGTATCCCATCCTTTTCGCTCGCGCAAGCACTTTGGGTAAAATGGGCGAATATACTGTGCTGTAACCTCTGTTCCACATAAAAATACCGCAAAACGAACACACAATGCATGGCGGGAGGTTTCTTGATAACTGTTTATCTGCCTCTCCGTCCTCTGTCACTCAGGCTAGTCTCTGGTGTGCAGACCTGGTCATCTCTGAATAACTGCCGCAACCTACGAGTGGCATTCAATAAGTGGTTCAAATGGCTCTGAGCACTATGGGAGTTAACATCTGAGGTCATCAGTCCCCTAGAACTTAGAACTACTTAAACCTAACTAACCTAAGGACATCACACACACCCATGCCCGAGGCAGGATTCGAACCTGCGACCGTAGCGGTCGCGCGGTTCCAGACTGAAGCGTCTAGAACCGCTCGGCCACACCAGCCGGCATTGAATAAGTAATGCATCACTTCTTTCTCAAAGCAGGTTGATTTTATTCCGTTACAGCGTATTACACAATATTATTCCCCACTCTTCTGGCTACAAAATACTAATTTTCTGCATTATCTCCGTTCAGCGCGACGATCTAACGCCACCTTACTGGCAGGGCCGTATGCCCACAAGTTACAACTTGGCTGGTGGATGACGGAGCCAACGTCTTGCTGCTCCAGCAACCTCTCCATCATCAATGTGCTGCTTCCCTCAGAGTACCACATTCACTGGGCCAAACGGGTGGAAGTGGGATAGTCGGAAATCTGCACTGTATGGTGGATGAGGAAGAACAGTCCAATGACATTTAGTAAGCTTCTCTCGAGTGCGCAGACTTGTGCGAGGCCTTGCCTTGTCACGGAGAAGGAGCAGTTCGTTTGCATTTTTGTGGTGACGAACACGCTGAAGTTCTTTCTACAGTTTCCTGAGGTTAGCACAATACATTTCACAACTGTTCATTGCACCGTGAGGTAGCCTGCCCGGATAGCCGTGCAGCCTAACACGCTGCTTCCCGAGCGGGAAGGCGTACCGGGCCGCGGTACGAAACCGCCCGGCGGATCAGTGTCGACGTCCGATGTGCTGGCCAGCCTGTGGATGGTTTTTAAGGCGGTCTTCCATCTGCTTCGGCGAATGCGGGCTGGTTCCCCTTACTCCGCCTCAGTTACACTACGTCGGCGATTGCTGGGCAAACACTGTCTCCGCGTACACGCACACCATAATTACTCCACCACGCAAACATCATTTGGGGCTACACTCGTCTGGTATGATACGTTCCTGAAGAGGGGGGGGGGGGGACCACTGGGGATCGAACCGCACAATAACCTTGGGTTTGGTGGGAGTGGGGGGGGGGGCGGCGTTGGGGTGGGTGGCCTGCCGTGCGGTTGTGAACCGCTGCGGGCTACGACGGGACGAAGCCTCTGTGTCGCTTCTAGGTCCCCGGTTCAATACACACACACATACGCCATGAGGAAGGTCATCAGACAGAATAACCCATTCACAGTCCCAAAAGACGGTCGCCATGGCTTTACCAGCTGGGGGTATGGTTTTCAATTTTTCCTTTGGAGGAGAGATAGTATGGTGCCACTCCATGGATTGCTGTCTTGTCTCCGGTTGTGTTGAACCCACGTTTCATCGCCTGTGACGACGTTTCGACAAAACATACCGATCAGTCTCCTAATACTCAAGCAATTCCGCACGGTTAGTTCTTCGTTGTTTTTTTACAGTCTTCTGTTAGGCGCCGGGGAACCCAACGGGCACACATCTTTGAATACCGAAAATGGTGGACCAGTGTGTAAACACTACGAACAGAGGCGTCCAGTTGTGCAGCGAGGTGTTTGATTGTGATCCTCGACCACGTCGAATGAGAGAGTCCGCTCGATTCAACATTGCAGGAGTGACAGCTGCGTGCGACCGGCCGCCACGCGGCAGGTGGGACAGGTTTTCCAGACTTCGTTGCGATGATGGCAGACGCCTCTCCCAACGGCTCACCCTGATTTTGTTGACTGGCACACCTTTGGAGGCATTCTGCGAGCGCCTGTGAATGTCTGCGGTGCTCTGGTATTCCGCTACGGAAACTCAATGGAGACTCTGTTTGGGATGCACTTCCGTTACAGACGCAATTTTGAACGCGACTTATTGCGCCGCAACGAATTGGAACTTCATGAAAGTATGGGTTTCATGCGGGAATATCCCACCATGTCCAACAGAAATTCCGCTTTTTTTTTCTTTTGGTTGTCCGAGAAAGAGTGTTATTTACTTACCGAACGCCCATCGTACACCGACTTGAAACTGCTTACTGCATCACACCTGGGTCTGCCTCTGCAATTTCTACCCCTACACACTTCCCACCGTTACTAAACTGACGATTGCTTGATGGCTCAGGAGTCTTTAAAGAAACAGTGTCCTAGCTACAAAAAAGGCACTTTCTAGGGCCGACACAATTTGTAAAAGACTTTCTGTACGCGTACTAACAGCTGTTGACGGGTTTGTCACCGGTACGTCCTATTATGAAACTACAATGGATGTGTCGGGACCCCAGTGGATTCACTCCCAGAGTGGAAGGCTGGCGCGCCATCACCGACCGTGCGGGCCGCCTTGGATCCAATGCGATCTCCGGTAGGCGAAGCATTCGCGGTCATGCGTTGTCCACAACATCCGGCAACGGGCCAATCCCAAAGCCAATCGGAGCCCGTGGCGCCAAGATTCCGTAGGTTAATAATGCTGCGTTGTCGACCTACACAACATTAGTAATTTTGGTTCCTGCTGGCATCAGCTATCCAGGCTTAAAATTTCGTGACAATTTTTCCTGAATAAAAAAAATTTAGGAAACCAGCATTTGAAGCTGACTGCAGAACTAATCTACTGCCGCTAACATACATTTCGCATAAGGACCATGAAGAGAAGATACTAGAAATTAGGGATCACACGGAAGCTTAGAGAGAGAGTGAGACGGGAAAGGAAATGGCTAATAGTGGTACAGGGTATCCTTTTCCACGCACCATACTGTGGCTTGAGGAGTATGCATGCAGAAGCAGATGTTTCACTTCCGTACAAGGCTACACTCCAGACAAATACTTCCAGAAAAGACTTCTTTAATACTTCAACGCATATTGGTAGTATTCCTAATATTAACACGGCGTGTCATACTTAATATGCTCCCCACTAACACTGTAATCGGATCCTGTGGGTTCTTTGTCTTTGTTACAGCCACTGCATTACATTTTCTCACATTTAGTGACAGCCGTTCCTCATTATACCAAATGGATATTTTGTCCAAGTCTTCCTGCAGTTCATTCCGATCGTCCAACGACAACTTACGTACACATCATCTTACAGTGCTGTTGATCCTCTCTCATAAATCGTCTATTTTTAAGAAGACCATTATACGTCTTAATGTATTGGCCAGTATTAAATACTCACATAGTAAGTCACATATCTGAGAAGACACTCCACTTGGTGGTATCTTCATTAGTAATCGTTGACGTGTTATACTGTTTCACGCCTTTTGGAAATCTAGGAAGACGGAATCTATAACGCAGCCCCATCTCCTCCGCAACAGCTCAAACGTCTCCAAAGGCACTGTACACGATCAGGCTTACGTATCAAATACGCTCTTATTTATCCAAAGGGTTTGCCAAAGAAACCCACAAGCAATCCAACAAGTCTGTCAGTTTAACCTGACTTTTGAAGTAGACGCTGTTCATGTATACTGTACTTTGACAATAGTGGGAATACAAATGTAGATAAAGCATTTGTAACAATGACTCTGACACTTTGTTTGAAGACGAAGAAGAAGAAGAGGGTGAGGGAAAAGAATTCGTACGGAAGACGCTAGAGAAGGGAATGGTCTAAAATGAAGGAAGTGTTATACTCGGAACTTCGTGATAACATCAAGTTTCTCAGATTTTTTGTTTTGTTTTATCGCTTTCCCGCTTGTATGTTTTGCGTAGAATATCAATTTTCTCCTTAATCTCTTCCTGCATAATGTATGTCTGCGAAAGGCACAATGTCTCAAATGGTTCAAATGGATCTGAGCACTGAGGGATTTAACATCGGAGGTCATCAGTCCCCTAGAACTCAGAACTACTTAAACCTAAATAATCTAAGGACATCACACACATCCATGCCCGAGGCAGGATTCGAACCTGCAACCGTAGCGTCGCGCGGTTCCAGACTGAAGCACCTAGAACCGCTTGGCCACACGTCCGGCGCTATGTATCATGTCATGTTGGTAACTGCCAGTGCTGTTTTGTTTTTATGCTTGACCGAAGTTTCCATAGTTCTGGAAACTCACGGCCGGCCGCGGTAGCCGAGCGGTTCTAGGCGCTCAGTCCGGAACCGTGCGACTGCTACGGTCGCAGGTTCGAATCCTGCCTCGGGCATGGATGTGTGTGATGTCCTTAGGTTAGTTAGGTTTAAGTAGTTCTAAGTCCTAGGGGACTGATGACCTCCGCAATTAAGTCTCATAATGCTCAGAGCCATTTGAAACTCACGGTACAGTGATATAAATTGTAATAAATCTCTATTACACTAAAGATATGCGGTGAAGTATCGAGACAAAGAACGTTCGCAATCTCGTCAAATTTTCCGTAGGTCAAGTTTCTCTCAAACATGTCAAACACGCTCCACGTTTGACAAACACGTTAAACAGCACCGTACACTGTCAAATATTTGGCAAACGTAGTAAAGTTTGATAAATTGTCTGATTGTATACGGGGACCTCAACTTCAGTAGTATAATCAGTAGGTGTGTTGTACGTTGCTTGTAACATATCACTCTGCAGTCCGTTGAGTGATACTGTGAGAATCACGTAATGTGGTATTCGGGACAATAGTGAAGATTACACAGGAGGAGCTTTGTGGCAGAACTACACTAACAGAATGGATCTATTGATAGGACATACCCTGAAGCACCAACGAACAAAAAAATGGCTCTGAGCACTATGGGCTTAACTTCTGAGGTCATCAGTCCCCTAGAGCTTAGAACTACTTAAACCTAACTAACCTAAGGACATCACACACATCAATGCCCGAGGCAGGATTGGAACCTGCGACCGTAGTGGTCGCGCGGTTCCAGACTGAAACGCCTAGAACCGCTCGGCCCACCGGCCGGCGCACCAATGAACAGTTAATTTGGTAATGGGGGGGGGGGGGAAATGGAAGGGGGAGGTTTGGTTATAGTAAACAAGTTCAGTAGTGTGTAGCTTGCAGTAGTTATGCAGCGATAAAGATAGTTGCTCATGTTAGACGAGCGTGCAACGAAGTGGTTGGTATTTTAAAAATTTCTGGCAGGTTAAAACTGTGTGCCGAAATTGGGACTCGAACCTGAAATTTCGCCATCTGCTAGTAATAATGCTCCTGCCAACTGCGCTGTCCATGCACGTGTCACGACCCGCCAACGTAGCTTCAGTTTCGCCAGTGCTTCTCTCTTACTTTCCAAACTTCATTCTGGAAACAGCCTGTGGAATGTGGCTAAGCCATTTCTCTGCGATATTCTGTCTTTCACAAAAGCTAATCTCGCAAGGTGTGTAGCTTGGTTAATGCGAGACTGATGTGGGCAGAAGTGACACTGTGAGATTAGTTCGTGCTTCGATCCAGGATAGCTCAGCTGGTAGCATCTTCTGTAAGTAGGCTGTTTAGGTTTCTTTATTGGTAACGCCACCTCTGTATGAAAATCACTGGCTGTGCTGTGTGCAGTCTGTGGCTGCTTTGCATTGTTGTAATACTCGCCATTGTAGTGTTAGGCAGCTGGCTGTGAACAGCGCGTAGCGTTGCGCAGTTGGAGGTGAGCCGCCAGCAGTGGTGGATGTGGGGAGAGAGATGGCGGAGGTTTGTAATTTGTCATGAACTGCTATATTTATATATGATGATATCAAGGTAAATACATTGTTTGTTCTCTATTAATATCTTTCATTTGCTAACTATCCCTATCAGTAGTTAGTGCCTTCCATAGTTTGAATCTTTTATTTAGCTGGCAGTAGTGGCGCTCGCTGTATTGCAGTAGCTTGAGCAGCGAAGATTTTTGTGAGGTAAGTGATTTGTGAAAGGTATAGTTTAATGTTAGTCAGGGCCATTCTTTTGTAGGGAATTTTGAAAGTCAGATTGCGTTGCGCTAACAAAATATTGTGTGTCAGTTTAAGCACAGTCATGTAAAATTGTTGAAAGGGGACGTTTCATATGTCGACCCTTAGCCTAGGATACCTCACTGGAATCTTCTGATTTTTTCTTGTAGTTTGTGTATTTAGTGTAGCTTTTGTTTATTGCTAGCGCGTAATTGTAGAGAGAATCTCCTTTGTAGTTGCAGTCTTTCATTGTTGTACAGTAAAACAGTTGTGGCATGCATGTAGATTTGCACCAAGTATTTCGCAGCTGCAATTAACTAGATATTATTTTCAGTGCTATGTTAATGTGTTCTCCTATTTTTGCACTTCAAATTGTGCTTTTCTGTGTTATCGTGTGAAATATTGTGACAATTATGGCGTGTGAAAAACGTAACACTAGGCTCCAAACTAAACTGAGAAATAATAGTGACGACGAGCGTAGCTTATCAGCGCCGCCGAGTAATGAATTTACTAATGTTCAAAGTAGTAATTTGGTAACTGTGCACAGGGAAATGGAGCGGGCGTCAAACAATGGCGTGGACAGTGAAACAATTAGTGAAGAGGGAAGCATTATCGATCGAGAGCGAGAGCACCAGCAGCAGCGAGTACTGTTTGTATAAAGCGTTTATTTTGCATTTTGTTTACGACCTTCCACTAAGGAAGGGATTCTATTTGTGTTTATCTGCTCTGCATAGTAACTAACAGTTCTTGATAAAACTTTACGTAGTTTTCGTGTTAGATTTCTTAGTGTTTTCTTGATCGTTTAGAACAGAAAGCGCCCTAAAACCGTCTTTTGTTTGTTTCGCGGCCGTTAGCCACTAGTCACTTGAACCAGCAGTTGTCTTGTGACAGCCAGAGCGAGAGCACCAGCAGCAGCGAGTACTGTTTGTATAAAGCGTTTTTGTACTTATTTGCTGCGCTTAGCTTTTAAATAGTTTTTCTGGGAAAACCTAGCGTAGTTTTCGCGTCTCGTATTTCAGTGAGTGTTTCTTGATTATCAGAGTAGCTCATCAGAAGATTATCTTGGGAATTTGTCACCGTATAGAGTAGGGTAAACATAGTCATGTGTAGGGACTGTGGTTGTTGTGAGCGGACGCAAGGAGAATTGGCCACTCTTCGGGGGCAGGTGGAGGCTTTGTCTGTTAGGCTCATCGAGCTCGAGGCGCAGGCGTCGGCTCGTAGTGGCGTTGGGGCAACTGTGGTGAGACCTATGCCTACTTCGGTGGCCTTGGAATCACATGGAACCCCTGATGTCGCTGCGTCTTCCGGCAGTGAGCATCTTACCGGTCAGCCATCACTCCAGGGTGAATGGCGGACAGTGGTGGGCTCGCGCGTGCCTGGCCGAAAGGCGAAGGTGGGATCTGGCCGCGTGGCAGCTGCCTTACCCCTTTCCAACAGGTACGGGGTGCTTCCTAGTGGTGATGACATCGTTTCCGAGCCACCACAGGATGCCTCGCCTGTTGGGCCAGTGGCCGATTCTCCGGCAAGGTCCCGACAGTCACAGAGGGCGGGCCTATTAGTTATAGGGAGCTCCAACGTTAGGCGGGTTATGGAGCCCCTCAGGAAAATAGCGGGTAGGTCGGGGAAGAATGCCAGTGTGCACTCGGTGTGCTTGCCGGGGGGTCTCGTCCGTAATGTGGAGGAGGCCCTTCCGGCAGCTATTGAACGCACTGGGTGTGACCGGCTGCAGATAGTAGCACATGTCGGAACGAATGACGCCTGCCGCTTGGGTTCTGAGGCCATCCTTGGTTCCTTCCGGCGGCTGGCTGATTTGGTGAAGACAACCAGCATCGCACGCGGAGTGCAAGCTGAGCTTAATATCTGCAGCATAGTGCCCAGAGTCGATCGCGGTCCTCTGGTTTGGAGCCGTGTGGAGGGTCTAAACCAGAGGCTCAGACGACTCTGCGACTATAATGGTTGCAAATTCATCGACCTCCGTTATTGGGTGGAGAACTGTAGGGCCCCCCTAGACAGGTCAGGCGTGCACTACACACCGGAAGCAGCTACTAGGGTAGCAGAGTACGTGTGGCGTGCACACGGGGGTTTTTTAGGTTAGAGGGACCCCCCCTTGGGCGAAACGATAAAATACCTGACGGCTTACCAGAGAGGACATTATCATCGTTGATAAAGAACGTCCGTCCTCAGAGACCAAAAACAGGAAAAGTTAACGTAATATTGGTAAACTGCAGGAGTATCCAGGGCAAGGTTCCTGAATCAGTATCTCTTATTGAAGGAAATAGTGCGCATATAGTATTAGGAATGGAAAGTTGGTTAAAACCGGAAGTGAACAGTAACGAAATCCTAGACACAGAATGGAATATATACCGCAAGGATAGGATAAACGCCAATGGTGGAGGAGTATTTATAGCAGTAAAGAATTCAATAATATCCAGTGAAGTTATTAGCGAATGCGAATGTGAAATAATCTGGGTTAAGTTAAGTATCAAAGGTGGGTCAGATATGATAGTCGGATGCTTCTATAGACCACCTGCATCAGCAACCGTAGTAGTTGAGCGCCTCAGAGAGAACCTGCAGAACGTCGTGAAGAAGTTTCGTGATCATACTATTGTAATAGGGGGAGACTTCAATCTACCAGGTATAGAATGGGATAGTCACACAATCAGAACTGGAGCCAGGGACAGAGACTCTTGTGACATTATCCTGACTGCCTTGTCCGAGAATTACTTCGAGCAGATAGTTAGAGAACCAACTCGTGAAGCTAACGTTTTAGACCTCATAGCAACAAATAGACCGGAACTTTTCGACTCCGTGAATGTAGAAGAGGGTATCAGTGATCATAAGTCAGTGGTTGCATCAATGACTACAAGTGTAATAAGAAATGCCAAGAAAGGAAGGAAAATATATTTGCTTAACAAGAGTGATAGGGCACAAATCGCAGAATATCTGAGTGACCACCATCAAACGTTCATTTCTGAGGAAGAGGATGTGGAACAAAAATGGAAAAAATTCAGAAACATCGTCCAGTACGCCTTAGATAAGTTCGTACCGACTAAGGTCCAAAGCGAGGGGAAAGATCCACCGTGGTATAACAATCATGTACGAAAGGTACTACGGAAACAAAGAAAGCTTCATCATAGGTTTAAGAGTAGTCGAATCATAGCTGATAAGGAAAAGCTGAACGAAGCGAAAAAGAGCGTAAAGAGAGCAATGAGAGAAGCATTCAACGAATTCGAACATAAAACATTGGCAAACAATCTAAACAAGAACCCTAAAAAGTTTTGGTCATATGTAAAATCGGTAAGCGGATCTAAATCCCCTATTCAGTCACTCGTTGACCACGATGGCACCGAAACAGAGGACGACCGAAGAAAGGCAGAAATACTGAATTCAGTGTTCCGAAACTGTTTCACTGCGGAAAATCGTAACACGGTCCCTGACTTCAGCCGTCGCACGGACGCCAAAATGGAAAATATTGAAATAAACGATATCGGAATTGAAAAACAACTGCTATCACTTAGTAGCGGAAAAGCATCCGGACCAGACGAGATACCCTTAAGATTCTACAGTGATTATGCTAAAGAACTTGCCCCCTTTCTATCAGCAATTTATCGTAGATCGCTGGAAGAACGTAAAGTACCTAGCGACTGGAAGAAAGCGCAGGTCGTTCCCATTTTCAAGAAGGGTCATAAATCAGATGCGAATAATTATAGGCCTATTTCGCTTACGTCAATCTGTTGTAGAATAATGGAACATGTTTTGTGTTCTCGTATTATGACGTTCTTAGATAATACAAATCTCCTTCATCATAACCAACATGGATTCCGCAAACAGAGATCATGTGAAACTCAGCTCGCCCTGTTTGCCCAGGAAATTCACAGTGCCGTAGACACTGGCGAGCAGATTGATGCCGTATTCCTGGACTTCAGGAAGGCATTTGATACGGTTCCGCACTTACGTTTAGTGAAAAAAATACGAGCTTACGGAATATCGGACCAGGTTTGTGATTGGATTCAGGATTTCCTAGAAGAAAGAACACAACATGTCATTCTTAACGGTTCAAAATCTGCAGATGTAGAGGTAATTTCGGGAGTACCGCAGGGAAGCGTGATAGGACCTTTATTGTTTACAATATACATAAATGACTTAGTTGACAACATCGGTAGCTCCGTGAGGCTATTTGCAGATGACACGGTTGTCTACAAGAAAGTAGCAACATCAGAAGACTCGTACGTACTCCAGGAGGACCTGCAGAGGATTAATGCATGGTGCGACAGCTGGCAGCTTTCCCTAAACGTAGATAAATGTAATATAATGCGCATACATAGGGGCAGAAATCCATTCCAGTACGATTATGCCATAGGTGGTACATCATTGGAAGCGGTAACGACCGTAAAATACTTAGGAGTTACTATCCGGAGCGATCTGAAGTGGAATGATCACATAAAACAAATAGTGGGAAAAGCAGGCGCCAGGTTGAGATTCATAGGAAGAATTCTAAGAAAATGTGACTCATCGACGAAAGAAGTAGCTTACAAAACGCTTGTTCGTCCGATTCTTGAGTATTCCTCATCAGTATGGGACCCTTACCAGGTTGGATTAATAGAAGAGATAGACATGATCCAGCGAAAAGCAGTGCGATTCGTCATGGGGACATTTAGTCAGCGCGAGAGCGTTACGGAGATGCTGAACAAGCTCCAGTGGCGGACACTTCAAGAAAGGCGTTACGCAATACGGAGAGGTTTATTATCGAAATTACGAGAGAGCACATTCCGGGAAGAGATGGGCAACATATTACTACCGCCCACATATATCTCGCGTAATGATCACAACGAAAAGATCCGAGAAATTAGAGCAAATACGGAGACTTACAAGCAGTCGTTCTTCCCACGCACAATTCGTGAATGGAACAGGGAAGGGGGGATCAGATAGTGGTACAATAAGTACCCTCCGCCACACACCGTAAGGTGGCTCGCGGAGTATAGATGTAGATGTAGATGTAGATCGGTCGGCAATAGCTCGCCTCAGGAAGCCGAAATGACACGACACGATCTCGCAAATACTGTAGATTCAGGTTTTGGATCCTCACCGTTTTCTCAAATAAGTCAAGAAACATTTTCTGCTGGTCAAAATGTGAATGTTTCCGGTGCAAATTCACTGCCGAAAAGCACTGAGGAACATGTTTCAGACACAAATGCATTGTTATTACAATTAATACAACAAATGGGACAAACACAGCAAAAGCTTCAAAAGTTAGACACAATGGAACAAAATCTTAAAAAGTTAGACTCATTGGAACAAACTCTTGAACAAACACGTGAAGATTTAACTACTGAGTTACATAACATTGAATCGAAATGTCAAAAAGTCTGTAATGACGTAAAAACACAAATTTGTGAGCGTTTTCAACCTATTTTTTCGCGGCATGAAAATGCATTACAGAATCAAGAAGCAGCCATAAAAGAACTGCAAACTATTGTTCATGAAAATCACAACACCTTGCAAGCTAAAATTGACTCAGTTGCATCTACCGATTCGGTTACGCAACTTGCAAAAACTCAGGAAAACTTAAAGGACACAGTAGATACTCTGAAACTTGGTTCAGAAAAACACACTGAGGAAATAAGTACACTATCGGAGAAAGTAGCCGAACTTTCGGATCAGTTCACTAATTTATCTACAAAGGTAGATGATGATCTGAATGACACAACACCTGTAGCCTTCATGGACACTGAAGAGTATGAACAAATTAGAAAATTCAAACAAAATCAAAATCAAATCAATACACAGTACAAAAGAGAAATCCGGGAAGTGCAAGATCAGTTGGCACAAGTAGTACAAGAATTACGTGTTTCAGAGGACACTCGCGCCCCAATACGGGAAGAGGGACATAGAAATACGGAACAGACACAAAATAACAACACAGGGCACTTCGGAAATTGTGAAAGAAGTTGGCAAGGTACGCCGAATTTTGAGATGGAACCGCCGAAACGACGTAACAATGACCGACATGCGACTTGCCGACATGATGATTTTGACTATAAGCTGTTCATTACTACACGTAAATTCAAAACATTTAAGAATTCTGGCAACGACATTCATCCACAAGCATGGCTCCATCAATTCTCTCATTGTTTCCCTCCCAACTGGTCGTTAGAACACAGATTAGAATTTATGTGTGGCTACTTAGAGAATGAACCAGCTGTAAGAATGCGATCGGTCATTCACGATTGCCACAGTGAAGGAGAATTTTACCATGCCTTCCTCTCAGCATATTGGTCTCAAGCCACACAAGACCGAGTAAAACATGGCATCATAATGATGAAACATTTCGAACAATCTGAATTCTCCAGTCTTGTGAAATATTTTGAAGACATGTTGCACAAGAATCAGTACCTGTCAAACCCATACAGCCCCTCAGAACTCATCCGCATTTGCTTAATCAAATTACCTGAACATTTACGACATATTATTTTAGCAGGACGTTGCAAAGAAGACATTGAGGCTTTTCAGGGACTGTTACAAGAACTGGAAATTGACACTGACAATCGGGGAACGCGGGAACAGGAGCATTTTTTTTTATTTTATTACGGAGGCCAACCAGCTCTCTGACCGAAAACGCTGAGCTACCGTGCCGGCGGGCATTAGACCACGAGCTACGGACGTTGGATAAGCATAAAATTTATTCGTGTTTGCACCCAAAGCAAAACACCGCATGTAGCTTAAAACAAAATATGAATACGTAGATGCTACATAAATGAGATGTTAAGTGCATATTTTTTCCAGTTCAGAAAACAAATGGAACAAAAGACCAAGAGAAGAGAGTCTTCTTAAGGTAGTGATACAGCAGAAAGCTCTAAACATGACTTCATCGTTAATAAAATCATCTGCGGCACTTCGATTGACCTGTACGTCAATAACAACTCTACTTATGTCACTAATAACAAACAATGACTATATTATCATCAAGAGTAACAGAGTGTTTCAACGACACTATTTTTAACCTATTTCTATGACGTAAATAACATCAAATCTTATGCTTGAAAATGGCACAAATGCTATAACAGCAACAGTAAAAAAAATGTTACAGCTGAAGCACACCTGACGCCATTTAAAATACTTCTAGAAGCTACGGACCAATATTACAAGAAATTAATTAAAGCATACGTTTCAGAATGCGATATTCGAAAAGGAAAAAATGGAACATGTTATGTAAACAGCCTGTAACTTTTTTAACAATTACAATATCAATGAGAACCCATCATCGACAAATTACAAAAATGTCTACCACCGAAAACAGCAATGAATAACAAAACAACCACATCAAAAGAAATGTAATACCCATCTAATGTTGTAGTCAGTCCAGCACAATCAGCGAAATCGTGCTGAAACGTAGTCACAAAAGTTAGGAATATATTCCTCTGAAGTAACTAGCATTGCATAAATACAGTATAGGCAACATATCCGAGAGAAGTTACAGCATTGCAGGGAAAGCAAAGGAGGGCACTGTTCCCTTAACAAGTTCTCTTGCACTGGACTGACGTTCGCAGGTGATTACAGTAACAAGATCCGCTGCAGCGCGGAAGTCACTGGGGACTAGTCAGTATCGGCACTGAGACGGCGCCAGACAATGAACACGCCGCTCTGCTGGCAACCCTGCCCGATAAGGAGAGCAGAGGGCGGCGTCACGCCGGGGGATTACCGGCTTATCGGCGCTGCCAACCAAACAGCTACAGCGCGCTCCCTGCAAGTCATTAGCATCAGCCTCGCCACAGTCTGCTTAGAGAGGAGGGACGGGTGGGTTGGGGGTTGGACGTAAGCTGATAGCGGCTGCCTCATGCTGGGGACGAGTCTCAGACCGCCGCAGGCACATACTGGGCCTGCACTGACGTTAAAGTAACCAGCAGTCGCGCACACAGCGCTAGTCTCGTGAACAGGTGTTCTTCTCCCTCTTCTTCATTACCGCATTTGTTCCCCACCCACACACACACACACACACACACACACACACACACACACACGCACACACGTGCACGCGCGCGCGCGCTCGCACACACACACACACACACACACACACACACACACACACACAGTAAATCTTTCTAAACATAAAGTAGAATTAAAAATCAGAGTCAATGGATATCAATGATAAGGTTCGGGGGTGATACTGCTTTCCTCAGTGAAGGGAGGAACGATTACAGGTTACCTTGAAAAGAATGAACAGAATATAGACTGAGAATAAACACAATAAAGACACAAGTAGTTAGGAGTAGCAGCAATGAGATTAAAGCAGAAATGGGGATTATGTAGAAGACGAAGTGAAGGAATTCTGCTATGTTGCAAGAAAACTAATGCATGGAGATACAGCAAGCAGAAAACAAGAAACAAACAAGAACAGAATATTCCCCGACTAGTGTCAAACATGGGCCGTAGTCTGAGGAAGAAATTCCTTTTCCTCTGGAAGACAGAACTGTGTGGAAATGAATCATAGATTGTGCAAGGAAACTAGAGTGAGTCGCCGAGGGGAAAATATAAAGGAAGTCAAAGGAAGGGGAAATTGTGGCAGTCCACCACCACCCAATTTAGTGACTGATATGGCACCTCTGCTCCCTGAAATAATATTAGCTATAGTAATAGTATTAACAATGACAAATAAAGAAGATATGTGTTTACTTTAGTTCACAAATCTCATCACCAATATTGAATGAAAGAATGTCAGTTATCAATTTGTAATATGCCCAGAATGATATAAAAAAAATCAAGGAAATCCAAATAACAATGTCTGGATCAAGTAACAGTTTTGGATTCTGTTTATATAAATCTTTTTTTCCTCCTGTACAGAGCGTTTAGTGAACTTCAATATTACACCACAGCCAAGTCGACCTGTTCCACCTCACATCAGGGCCCCCCATCCCCTCTTCATTTACCCTCACTCCTCTCCACTACATACCATTGTGCAACCACACCACATTCTGCTACAACATTACAACACTTCAACCTCCTGCACTGCACTTCACCGCCAAATTACTCTCTCTCTCTCTCTCTCTCTCTCTCTCTCTCTCTCTCTAGTTCTTATCTTTGTCTTTCCCCAGCGCAGGTCCAATTTCACACGACCTCTTTTTAAGAGCTTCTCCCTTTTCTTAATTTTATCTTTTTATATTTCTGACATATTTGAAAACGAAAAAATCTACAGTTATATTTTTAACACACTATCAATGAAAACCATCTTTTAATAATTGTGGGAGCGTCGTCTTTTAATTGTGTTTCATTGATTTTACGTTATTTCTCTCGCTCCTAATCTATATCTGTTGAATATACCAAATCGACGAAAACGTTCCTAAACTCTTTCTTTGTTGCTTCTGTCCGGCTCTGGAACAAGCTACCTGGGACTTGCATTTCTATGAAAATAAAGATGATTAAGTACTGTCGTCTGTCTTGCCACAACACTTAGCCTAAAAATGAGCACATGTCTAGTTTCTTTTTGTCAAACAGTAAAGCAGATAGTGATTAAAATTCTTCTGGGTATTATGCCGCGTCACTGCTAAAAACTATCAACAATAATAAACTAAAACCGACGTTTCGGCCGAATTGCAACGGCCTTTCTCAGGGCACGAAGGAAGGCCGTTGCAATTCGGCCGAAATGTCGGTTTAGTTTATTACTGTTGTTAATTTTTAGCAGTGACGCGGCATAATACCCAGAAGAATTTTAATCACTATGACACCGGCCGCGGAAGCCTACGTTCTTATATCAGTAAAGCAAATACTGTCCTCTAACTCATTTAGTTATCCCTCTCTTCATTACTAGTGTTCTTTGATTCCCTCAACCGTCTCTTTTCTCATATCCATTAAATCTGCCAACTTGTAATTTATCCTTGTTGCTCTACTTTGCATGAACTAATGTAAACTGTTTTTTTTCTTACTTTAGGTCCTACTGTTTCCCTGATTTATGTTATAGTTATCTCTAAGTGTTGTATGTCATATTAAATACAAGGCTTCTCACAAACTGTGTATCACAGTGTGAACTTAATGCAGAATACGTTGAATGCCTGGTTAGTTGGAAGACAGGGCTCGGTAGCCCTAATCTTGCCAGGATAAATAAATAAAACAAGTAAGTAAAGGGACTAAAACATCGCGCAGTTTGGCTGTGCTCGAGGGAGTAAATGGGAGTTAAGCCTCAACAGTTACAGGTTCCCGTAAACCGTATGCGCCTAGAAGCTTCTACGTGTTTATGCGGGTAAAGCGGTCGAGTAATTTTGCTAATGTGCGCTTCATCCACTGAGCTCCGCAAACTGCCTGCTAAATACAGGGGCAGCTGTTTTCCCTCTTGAGACCGCGTCCTACCGGGTGACAGCAACTCCACTTGGAGGCCAACAACCTGCTCCGGTAGGTCAAAGGTCGAGCGGCACTTGAGTCTCACGTCAAGAATAAGCAGGTGCTGGGTTTCTGGCTGTTTTCTTCACTGCTGACGATGGAAAAGACTCCTTTAAGTGACATCAACAAAACTTCATAGAAAATATAGAAACAAAAAAAATGTGAACATCTACACAGACACAGAAAGCAAACTTATGTTGTGTGATGGATAGTACTTCTGATAACACTGTGGTTTTTTTTTTTTTTTTCATTTACCTGTTACATTCCTGAATGTCATGTAGTAGCGATCTGTTAGTAACATTGTGCACAAACTGTTAATTTCAATTATTTTCTCGTCCTGGTCATTTCGCGAGACGCACAGGGCCAGAAGAAATGTGTTGCCAGACTCTTCTTGGATGAACGCTCTCTTAATTATAAGTGTAAACGCCTCTCCTGCCACTGGAGTTCCGTACACTAACTGGCCAACTGAACGAATCCGTAACTAAACGTGCCTCTCGTCTTTGCTTCTTAATTATCTCCCCTTCTCATCCTACCTGACAATTCAGGATCTGAGAGACAATGATACGAAAGTTAACTACATACGAGCGTGTATGTGATCTGCAAACTTAGTGGAAACCTGGCCGTAATTACAGTGACGCTTGTGATCAGTTTGTGGATCGTCTTCATACATCCAACCCTCACCTCCACGAGATGTTCGCAAATTAAAGGTAAGATTTGAAGAGACCGGACGTGTATTGGGACTTCCTTGTTCAGGTAGACCAAAATCTGTTGCTACATAAGAGAATCTTAATATTGTCCCGCAATCTCAAAGAAAAGCGCCCACGGGGTATGAAATAGCAAGAGCAAGCCTCTTAAAAAGCTGAAATTGTGACTATATAGGCCTACTTTCCACCAGGGCCGAAATTAAGATGATCTGAAGAGATGGATGGAATTCTGCAAGCTGTACACAATCCGACAAGAAGACGGCACCTGTTTTGTGAAAGCACTCCTGGGAGCGACGAAGAGACCTCTGAGGTGAATGGCAGAGTGAACGCTGTCTGCTGCGATTCTATGAGTCTGCATGTGGTGATGGAGACATTGATCAACTCTCCTGGCGTGAGTGTATCGGCAGGGATTACCCGCAGTGGAGTAATCAGTCTCATTTTGTAACGGTGCTGTCAGTTCTGTAAATTATCTTGATATGCTTCAAGAAGTATTGTCAGAAGTGGAAAACAGTCCGCTTTTTCAGCATCTGCAACTGCTTAAGGGAATTTTAATATGCCAACGAGAAGGAGCAGCCCTGCATTGTGGACCAATTGAGAAAGACTCCATGATCCCCAGATATCACACCCATGGGCTTTTCAATGTGGAGTACACTAAAAAACGAGTTTTATTCCATCAAGATTGGTGATGTAGAGCATTTGAAGGAACGAATCCAATGAGAATTTGAAACCACACAGCCCCAGAAGACTTTCGACAAAACTTGCAAATCGGTATTAGACTATGCAATGTTTAGAATGGTTTCAACAGGAGGGAAGTCACTCAGAACATCTTTTGTAGGTTAAATGAACTCTACACGTATTGATACTAAATTTGTAATTTCATTTGTTTAGTATTATAGCACCAAATGCAGTTTTGACAATTGACTTACGTCCCGCCCTGTACATATACGAACAGTAATGGTGTTATAACGCTTTTTGGATTATCTGAAAGTTACTCTTTTTCACATTTTTGTATAAACTGCACATACTGCTGGAAGCGATCTGATATTTGGTAAATAAGGGTATTTGGTAGTCAAAATCGAATGTAATATTTGTTTCCTCAGTCACCAGTTTCGATAGACTCTAGCTGTCATCTCCAGATCTTCTGGAAAGAGTATAGTGTCAGGGAGCACCTGAAGAAGACAGCGAGGCACGCTGTTGAAATATCGTGCGAGAACGACGCGAACATCTGGCTGGATTCCCGAATATCCAAGATGTCAACAGATCGCCGGGAAAGCATGAAGAATTACAATATTACTATGCACTAATTGCATAAGCATAGCGAAATCACACAGTACTTATAAAACTAAGTCGCCACATTGGCTTGGCAATTACGCAAAAATATAGTAAATAAGAAGTCTATAGTACCGACAGTGAGTCCCGGAGTGGAGGCGAGTTCGTCAAATATTCCGAAACCTCGTATTTTGTTAACTACTGTACAGTGCGGAACCGTGTAATGTGCGTTCCAGAGGTGAAGGAACACAGCACGGGAGTGGGCGCTCTTCCTGAGGACCTCATGGAAGCCGCTGCGGCCAGTTGTTGCATAACCTCGGACTGCCTGGTCTAAATTTACGTTTCCGCAGACGAAGGGAAGAAAGAATGCGGACGGGCAGAGAGCGCGGCAGCGATTAGACGGCGGAGCGGCGCGGCGCGGCGACTTGCTGATGCGGCCAGAATTTCCCCCGGGTGCGGGCGGTCTGCTGAATTAAACAGCGCGCCCAGTCCCGCCGTAATATCTCCGCCCTCGCCGGCCTAAACTGGCCGTCAGACATCTCTGCCTGTGACCAGTGTGTCTCAGGACACCGCCCGCCGTACGGCAGTGAAAAACGAGCGCTGCACAGACCAGACACAGCGAGCTGGAGATGGAAGTGTCGAGTGCCTCTCCGAGGTGCCCGCAGCCACTAAAACTGGGCGTATTTCTCACCCATCAGACGCCTTCACTCAGCGGGTGTGGCTGTTGCGTGCTCAGTAGTGAAACAGAAGGCGCCACGTCCTTCTTAACGGAGAAAACTCTTCAGTCATCCAATTAACTTCAGACGTACTCCTATGGGAATGTTGTAGCGCCATTTTACAGTGTATATAAACGGCCGACTGCGGAACTTCGAAAGTTCCATGAGAATGTTTCCAGACTGAGATTTTCACTCTGCGGCGGAATCTGCGCTGATATGAAACTTCCTGGCAGATTAAAGCTTTGTGCCGGACCGAGACTCGAATTCGGGACCTTTGCCTTTCGCGGGCAAGTGCTCTACAGAGACGAGATACTGGCAGAAGTAAAGCTGTGAGGACGGGGTGTGAGTCGTGCTTGGGTAGCTCAGTTGGCAGAGCACTTGCCCGCAAAAGGCAAAGGTCCCGAGTTCGAATCTCGGTCCGGCACAAAGTTTTAATCTGCCAGGAAGATCCATGAGAATGTTCACCTATGGCGCTGTTGAGAAGTCCCGATACTAGAAAACTATGAAAATGCTGGAATGCGTGCGGAGAAATGATGCTTGGTGCAGGGTTTGTGACTTCACCCCTGTCGCAAAGAAATGTAACGTTTAATGTATACACAGGCAGAAAGACCATTTTCGTATCACTACTCGAAAGCAGAATCGTCACTGTACGTAGTCACATCCGTAAAACAACTGGGAGTGTAGATGCGGAACAATGTAAAGTTTAACCCCGTCATAAAACTATGACAATGTAAGGCAGACGCCAGTGAGAGTTTTGTGGTGTCCTTTAGCTGAGTGGAGTAGCTGACTCAAGTGAGATATACACAATGTAGTTACCTGTTTATTACAAGAACCAAACTAAGTACAACTTCTGAGACCGAATGTTTACCCAACTTGAACAGAACTGTTGATCGCTGAAAATTTTTTGAGAACCACGGAAGAGAGTAACTCACAGACAGTTTCCTGATCAGCAGACAAAACGAGGCCAGGAGCTCGTAGGCAGTCACAGGCAATCCCTATCGCTTATCGATCCCAGGTAAAGGTTTGAAGCACTTCATTCTTTATTCTGAATTAAAGGACTTACAAGGGCCAGATGATCAGCCCATAACACTCTCCCCACATGTGTAGGTCACCTATTTGTTCGCTAGTGTATGACTCTTCCCACATGTGTAGGTCACCTATTTGTTCGCTAGTGTACGGACTTTTGCATCCTTATTGCAGTAAGGCCTCGGGAACTAAACCGATGCCACTGTTCTACCTCAGCGATCCCTACATCGTGGATGTGCCACATTCTAGACCGCAGTTGGTCCAGTTTTGTGTGGAACTGTTCAGAATCTCGTTTCATGAGTTTAACTAGCCACTGGACAGTCACTTCTTCATACAATGTAGTAATACGTGTGTATAATGTTTCACGAAGTATCCACTTTAAGACTCTTTTCTGGATTACTTATAAATGCTGGCGAGGCCTAGGGAGGTAGAGATTTTTTGCGAGAACAGTACCTTTGTAGAGCAAGATCCCCGTCGAGATGGTCACTTCGCTGCTAAGGAAGAACGACATCAGCTCCTTGGCCATGTCGTAAGCCTTCCGTAAATCCTGTACACGTCGATGAAAGAACAACTGAGCGACGAGCCGCGGAATGGCGGAAATGCACCTTCTAAAGTAGTTCGCGGCGATGGCAACACAACACCGCGGGGGTCAACGGCAGCGGCTATCTTGGTCCGTAGCGTAGACACGTAGCGGGGACTTGAAGCAGCTGCTGGCCGGTCGGACATCGGGGAGTAATTGGTCGACCTAAGTACACGCCTGCGGAAGCACACACGCGCTGTGAACATCTGTACTGGGTGGGCACGTGGCACGGCGCAAGAAAGTTGTGTGCCCAGTCTATAGCGCTCTCTGCAGCGAAATGTGACGCAAACGACCGCAGCGGTGCGAGACTAGATTTGTAAACAGTTTGTCGACAGTAGCTGTCAACGTGCGTCCTCCAGGAGATTCGGCAGCCCACCTCGTATGCCTGGTTTGCAGAGCTGCATCGTTCCAGGGGACACTATCACTTTCATAGGAAAAATGTTCATACACAAACGAGGTTGTTTACAAAACTACCGTACAGCTAGTACCTGAATATTGTTCATCAGCCTGGGCCCGTATTAGATACAGATGATTGAAGAAGGGAAGATACAAATAAGTGCAGTGTGCTACGTCACGTGTAACGTAAAAGCGTCATGAAGATGCTTAAGCAACTCCATTGGCAGAGACTACAGGAGCAAGCTTCTGCATCGTGGTACGCTTTACTGTTAAATTTCTGAGAGCATACGCTCCGCTCAGAGTCGACCAATAAGTTGTTTCCTCCTACGTATACACTATGAGGAATACGGTACTAAAATGGAAAGGGCTCGAGATGTATGAAAGGCAGTGATGAAAAGATTCAGATCGGGAAGTTCTGAACTTAAGTTCCATATGGCGTACTAGATGGAGCTACTGTCGCTAGGCCAAGTGAAAGGGAGCAACGAAACTGTTAAGATTTTGTGACAGTTATTGTCCTGATACGCCGCGCGGGACTAGCCGAGCGGTCTGAGGCGCTGCAGTCGCTGACTGTGCGGCTGGTCCCTGCGGAGGTTCGAGTCCTCCCTCGGGCATGGGTGTGTGTGTTTGTCCTTAGGATAATTTAGGTTAAGTTGTGTGTAAGCTTAGAAACTGACGACCTTAGCAGTTAAGTCCCATATAAAAAAAAATTGTAATGATCAGCAATTAATTAGTGAATAAATCGCATTATTACAAGAAATGCGAATTTGGGTATTGCGTGAATCGTACAAACAATAATTTCTGAAATGTGGAGATTTTACTTCGCTGTAAACACATGTTGATCTCAGTTAAATGAATAATCAACCTAAGCAGCGATGAGGAAGAACAAAAGGAAGTTGGCTGCTGGGAGGGGGCGGGTACGAGGTGTCGCAAAGTCGCACCAGTTATTCTGTTTACGCCACTGTTCTCATTTCTTCCCCGTCTCTAATGGCGTCGTTGTCGATGGGACTTCATATCCTGATCTTACGTTGTCAGTGCTCCGTGACTTTGAGTGAGGTTTCATTTGCCCACTGGCTGCTGTCACAGTCGCCCCATTCCCGTCACCACACGTCCACCCTCAAGTTACGTTTCAGAGTATAATCAACAAGCTGTCTTATGGGGCGTGGCGGAGGACACTTTGTGTATTATTATTCCTGTCGTAAATAGGCTGCAGGAAGAGCGACTTCTTGTAAACTTCGGTGTGAGCTCGTATCTCCCTAATTTCATTCGTGGTCTCTTCGCGAGGTACACAGAACATTATGAGGACCGACCTACTATCTATATAAATCCGTCCAGGCGACAGCAGCGTCAATGGGCGAGGAATGAGTGCCAGTCAGACACACGCACGACGTGCTGTCCCTCTGTACAATGCGGAAGGGGCGCGATCCATCTGATTTTTACCGGGGGCAGATTGTAATGACCCATAGCAAACTGCACGACTTGTCGGGTGTTCGAGGAGTGCTGTTGTCAGTGTCAACACGTGGCGCAAACAAGGTGAAATCACGTCCAGCCCGAAAAACCTGCATGGCCGATGGCTGCATCAAATTACAATAGGAGTCAACAAAATTTCATTTAACTCCCACTGGAGGCCAAGCAATATTTAAGTCTGTCCATTTACTCCACTTTTTTTCTCGTACAGCTTCTTTACATTCGAGTAGTACAATCATAGTTATGGGATCAATTTTCCTTGCAGTTTTAAACCTCTTCTGGCATGGTCTTTCACTTTATTTAATTTTCTTATATGTTTAGAAACAGCAGCAGATGTTTCAGCCCTCACTTACAGCCTTGTTAGTAAAAATGAGCCTTTCTCGATCTACATCTATATCTCCATGGCTACTCTGCAATTCACACTTAAGTGCCTGGCAGACGGTTCATCGAACCATTTTCATACTACTTCTCTACCATTCCACCCTCGAATGGCACGTGGTAAAAAGGAACACCTAATTCTGTCCGTTCGAGCTCTGATTTCTCTTTTTTTATTATGATGATCATTTCTCCCTTCGTAGGTGGGTGTCAAAAAAATATTTTCGCATTCGAAAGAGGAAGTTGGTGATTGAAATTTCGTAAATAGATCTCGCCGCAGAGAAAAGCGCCTTTGTTTCAGTGACTGCCACCCCAACTCGCGTATCATATCACCTACTGCGCGATAACAAGAAACGAGCTGCTCTTATTTGCACTTTTTCGATCTCCGGCAATCCTATCTATTAAGGATCTCACTCCTCGCAGCAATATTCCAGGACAGGACGCACAAGTGTAATGTAGGCTGTCTTTGTAGTGGGTTTGTCGCATCTTCTAAGTGTTCTGCCAACAAAGCGCAGTCTTTGTTTCGCCTTCCCCACAATATTGTCTATGTGGTCTTTCCAATTTAACTTGCTCGTAATTGTAATTCCAAGGTATTTAGTCGAATTAACAGCCCTTCGATTTGTGCGATTTACGGTATATCCAAAATTTATCGGATTTCTTTTAGCACCCATGTGGATGACCTCGCACTTTTCTTTGTTTAGTGGCAATTGCCACTTTTCGCAGCAAAAAGAAATTCTCTCTAGATCACTTTGTAATTGGAATTGATCGTCTGATGATTTTACTAGACGTTAAATTACAGCGTCATCTGCAAACAATTTAAGGGGGCTCTTCAGACTACCACCTAGATCATTTACATAAATCAGGAACAGCAGAGGGCCTATGATAATACCTTGCGGAACGCCAGATATCACTTCTGTTCTACTCGATGATTTACCGTCTATCACTACGAACTGCGACCTCTCTGAGAGGAAATCACGAATCCAGTCACACAACTGAGACGTTACTCCATATGCACGCAATCTGATTAATAGTCGCTTGTGAGGAACGGTTTCAAAAGCCTTCTGGAAATCTAGGAATATGGAATCGATCAGAGATCCCTTGTCGACAGCACTCATTACTTCATGGGAATAAATAGCTACTAGCTGTGTTGCACAAGAACGATATTTTCTGAATTCGTGTTGGTTATGAATCAATACGTCATTTTCTTCAACTGGATACTAACACTCCTCTACTTTCTGACAGGTTTTAATAGAGTAATTGTGTGTGTCTATTTTGACCGATTCTTTTCAGGATTTGGAAGAGCTCACTGCACATTCGATAGCTTTATTTGGGTTCACGAATGCTATGATTTTTTCTACTGAAGCATCTCATTCAACTTTATACTACTGAATGATTTCCTTAGGACCACAAAATATATGACCGTAGGCCGAGTTTTTATTACTCTTCTTTGCATTAGTCCTGCGAGTTTCAAGAAATACCTTTGGAAATTTTCTTCTGAGAAACATCCAGCAGCCATGATGAGAATGTACTCAGGATGGAACCTAACTCTCCAAAGAATGTATAAAAGCCTTCCCAGAATCGATAGAGACGAAAATTTGGGGGTACTCGTTAAAAAGTAATATTCTGACGCCCATATATTTACAAGCCTCATATTCGTGTACCACGTTCCTCGCAGCACGAAAATTAATATCTCACCAGCTTAGAAGCGACTTTAATAACTCCTCGAGCTAATTAAGTCGCGAAATGAAAAGGCAGTTGATTCTGTATTTCTGCAATGAATTTGAGTACAAAGATTGAAGGGCGTCAGCTATAATAGCTGTCACACAGTTAGCGGACTAATGAGATGTGATTAAAAACGTTTATCCTGGTAGAGGCGGTGGTAGGGGTGAGTGAAAACAGTGTGTACGTGGCGAGCGATGATGGCTGATGTTACGAACACCAGGGGCGACGTGCGTAGAAGACACAACCGAACAGTCAAAACCACAGGCGATCTCTACAGTTTCCATTCAACAGCAACAGCAAGATCACCAGTCACCAGCGGCCACCGACACGATACAATAACTTTAAAAAATCGGATAGCTACGAGTACTAAGTCTCGAACTCTGAGCTCTTAATTATGTACCGGGTGATCAAAAAGTCAGTATAAATATGAAAACCTAATAAACCACGAAATAATGTAGCTAGAGAGGTAAAAATTGACACACATGCTTGGAATGACATAGGGTTTTATTAGAACAAAAAAAGTATTGCTAGACGCGTGAAAGATCTCTTGCGCGCGTCGTTTGGTGATGATCGTGTGCTCAGCCGCCATTTCCGTCATGCTTGGCCTCCCAGGTCCCCAAAACTCAGTCCGTGCGATTATTGGCTTTGTGTTTACCTGAAGTCGCAAGTGTATCGTGAACGACCGACATCTCTAGGGATGCTGAAAGACAACATCCGACGCCAATGCCTCACCATAACTCCGGACATGCTTTACAGTGCTGTTCACAACATTATTCCTCGACTACAGCTGTTGTTGAGGAATGACGCTGGACATATTGAGCATTTCCTGTAGAGAACATCATCTTTGCTTTGTCTTACTTTGTTATGCTAATTATTGCTATGCTGATCAGATGAAGCGCCATCTGTCGGTCATTTTTTGAACGTTTGTATTTTTTTGGTTCCAATAAAACTTCATGTCATTCCAAGCAAGTGTGTCAATTTGTGCCTCTCTATCTACATTATTCCGTGATTTATTCAGTTTTCAAATGTATACTGACTTTTTGATCACCCGGTATATAGACAGTTCATCCAAATCTGGAATAGGAAATCTCATCTATTTTTGCCTCTTATCGACAAGATATACGTCCTGGTAATTCCAAGACTTTTGAAAATGGTTTAGTTTCCTGTTTGAAGTCAAATAACAAAGAACAAAAACTATTTTTTGAGTGACATAATTACAGATTTGCCGGATTTTTTTCCATTACGTGTTACGTCAAATTTTGCTTCCTGCCAAATTTCATGATTCTAGGTCAGCGGGAAGTACGCTATAGGTTGTAGAGAGTGAGCTTGTGAGTACGAAAATATGTGACATAAATGTTCCTATCTTTTTGATGACTTAGAAGCTTAACTATTTTTACACCACGAAAGGACCATAGACTTTAGCACGTGACATGAATTTCAACTTGATACATCTACCCGGTCCTGAGAAAAAGACGTCTTAACAGACGAAGAAACAAAAAGACAGTCGGACAATAAATGACAAGTTCTTGTGATATCATAACAAATTTACATTTCTTGGATGTTTTCATTTATTTTTACTGTTGAATCTTACTTCTTGCCAAGTTTCATGATTCCATATGAACGGGAGGTACCCTATAGATTTTAATGAGAAACTTTTCGAGTATCAAAATAATCGGCATAAAAGACAGTGTATCTTTTGGTTTCACTGACTTAAAAGCTTCAATTTTTTACACCACCAGTGGACCGTAAACCTCAGTACGTGACAAAGTTCAACGTGATACATCTATTCCTTCCTGAGAAAAAGGGTTTTAACAGTCTGGCAGGAAGACGGTCGGACAATAAGTGCCAAAAAATTTTTTTCGTGTGATATAGTTACGAATTAACAATTTTAGGATATTTTCCTTTTACCTTTACTGAGAAAGACTGCTTCATGCCAAATCTCCTCATTCTAGGTCAACGGGTAGTAGCCTGTAGGCTTTCATGAGTGAGTTTTCGTGTATCAAAGTATGCAATATAAACGGACGTATCGTTTCATTGCACTAACTTACATGTACTACACCACCAAGACCTATAGTCCTTAGTATGTGAAGTGAACTTCAATTTGATATGTCCAAACGTTTTTGAGAAAAATGGGTCTTAACAGAAGGACGGTCAGACAGACAGTCGGATCACAAACGAAAACAAAATTTTTTTCCGTGTGAGATAGTCACAAACTAGCCCCTTTCGGATTTTTTTCCTATAGTTGTACTCATAAAACCTGCTTCTTGCCAAATTTCGTGATTCTAGGTCAACGGGAAGTACGCTACAGTGAGTTTTAGAGTATGAAAATCTGTGAAAAAAATGGCCATATCTTTTGATTGCATAGACTTAGAAGCTTACGTTTTTCACACTGCCAAGAAACTGTAGCCCTTAGTATGTGGCATTAATTTGAAGTTTTACGTCTCTCTCCTCCTGGGAAAAGGGCTTTTAACAGTCAAACGGACAACAAATTGATTCTGTAAGGCTTCCATTTTTACTGATTGAAGTACTCAACCCCCTCCCCCCCCACCCCCCACCCCCAAAAAATGAACGAAGATACCTGCTGCACGAGAGAAAAGCTCGAATTTTTTAAGTCCTCTTTCCTTCGACTGGTTTCACGTTGCCCTCCATCGCTTCCTATTTCCTTTTCTCCCAGGGTTGGCTCATCGTTAAAGGTTCGAGGCGCAACCACCCTGAAAGATAATGTATTATTGGGAAGCATTTCAAATATTTTCCAATTAGATTTAAATAACAACGGTCAACTTTTTCAAAACTGTTGCTACTGAGTGATGTTTTCCAAACAGGCATTGTCCAGTCTTAAGACTGCACATTTTAAGGGTACTTGGCCCCATGTAGCACAGATTTGAAAGTGTGACTTCGTGACTTTTGTGGAGAACAGTCTACTAGATGGCTCAACGAGATAGATTTACGACAGTCGTACCAACCACCTTAAGATTTACATATCCTATTGCTTGGAACGAAGGGGAATTAACGGAGTGAATGAACCGAAACAATCGAATCTCCATCTCTGTATCTATTCTGCTTTTCTGCGGCGATAATCGATGTTTAACACTTATCTTGGTTCTGGCATTGGCACTACAGTAAATACAAGCAGAGCTGTAAATATCTGTCTACAGTGCTCTAGAACAGGATAACGTTTTAAATGTCATTAGCTAGAAAGCGTTTACCAACGACTTGGTGAAATAAGGGCGCGAATCACGTGTTATTTGCCTTAACCGAATAAAATCTAAAAAGAAGATCTGGATTGCCGGCTGGAGATTTGAACCGCTGTCCTTCCGATTGCGGGTCCAGCGTGCTGACCACAGAGGCACTTCGATCGCTCGAAATATCCAGAACAGTACGCGCGTTTCACCGCAGTTTGCACCGTGACGTCATATAATTTAATTATGCACATGCAAATGAACAGGCAGCGGCGAGATAGTTTTATGCTGATTACAGGCGGTTCGTTCGAGCCGCGCACCGTAATTGGAAATGCTTCCGTTTAATGTTTGTTTTTAATGCGAAATAACAGAGTATTATTTACGCGGACAATTTGGAAAAGTACATACGATGTACGAAGCATATAAAAAATCAGAGCAGTTATTAACACAACGTTGGTAACGTACGTAATATTTCAGAAAGCAAAACAGCTCGGGAAGTACTTTCGAGGTTATCTTCCACAGTGTTAAGCGCTGAGGTAGCACAGTTCCAGCGCATATGCTGTAGAAAAAGTCTATGTGGGAAGGTTTTGTGGAACCACAGCACAGCAACCGAAGAATAGCTTTCCATAATAGACATTTCCGATGCTTTCGTGTCTCGGCGCGAAATACGACTAAAGCGAGCCACATTCTTGACAGTTGACATTTACAAAACTTTGAAACAAATGCAGCGACTCCATTGTGTTTTGACCAGGACACATACCGTAACTTAAGAGCTTTGATCTTAGTTCTTGTCGTCATCAGTGTTAAGATTGGTTTGGTGGATCATTTATTTGTATTTTCTGCTACCAGTCACTATTTGTTTTATGTTCAATTTAACACACCGCAACGAGTTTCGAACATGTTCTGCCCATGTTCGGGCTTTTATGCATAAATAAGATTGTTACTTAAAAGTAGTTTTAAACTAGCGTGATACTTGCGTACTGATCGCTGCTGGAAGGGCTGTTGCAGTATTGGGGGGGGGGGGGGGGGGCGGGGGCAGCAGTTGGGGGGAAACAGATGTCCAGTGATATCTTGCACTTATATGGAACTGTATTTGCTTGTTTATTACGGTAGAGACCACAGCCTTTGTGGGATGCAGATAGTTTTGCATCAGTATCTTGTTGCAAAAATGGTGTGATACACTGTTCCATACAACAACTGTTCACTTACGATTTCGAATTGCCAAAGCTTCTTTTTTCGTACTTGGTACACTGTTGGACATACCTGGCACACTGGGGGAGCTGTTGTGCAGTATTACACTTTGTACTATTTATGTTGTTACTGTTTTTTGACGTAAGGGCCAAAATTAATTATGGTTTGATGAAGTTCTCTATAAGGGTATATGCAATTGAATTCATTTCGTATCAGGTAACTGCTGCACCCCACATCCACTCCAGCATGCACAGTTTCTCTCTACAACTCCCTGGTCCTTTTTAAATATGGTTCAAATGGCTCTGAGCACTATGGGACTCAACAGCGGAGGTCATCAGTCGCCTAGAACTTAGAACTACTTAAACCTAACCAACCTAAGGACATCACACACATCCATGCCCGAGGCAGGATTCGAGCCTGCGACCGTAGCGGTCGCGCGGTTCCAGACTGAAGCGCCTAGAGCCGCTCGGCCACTCCGGCGGGCGGTCCTTTATCCTTTCCTCCATTAACTAATGCTTGATGCCGTAGGATTTGTTTTATCAACCATACCTTCTTTTAGTAAAATTCTACCATAAAGCACTTATTGACAAAATTCGATTTACGAGGGCTATTCGGAAAGTAAGTTCCGATCGGAGCGAAATGGAAACCACCGTGAAAATCAAAAATGTTTTATTTGGAATAGTTTGCTACACCTAGCAGCTACTTCTCTAAATAATCGCTGCTCCGACTTATGACATTTGTTGAAGCGTTGTGTCAACTTTCCAATACCCTCGTCATAGAATGCATAATTTGCATGACGCTATAATTTCGGTATCGAAAGGTGCATGCGAAACACGCTGTTTATGTCAGTGTGTATCATTTCAAGGTTTTTAACAGCCAAGTACCTCAAACGCACCATTGTTGTACGATGTTAGAATGACGCGGTATATCAACATTTCAATCGCCTTCAGCCAAGTCATAGAATATAGTTTTAACAAACTAGGATCTTCTCCATGCAGCAGTGTCGATACCCATTGCACTTAAGAATTTGCTGTGAGGTGTATGGAAGGCCACGTTTGCAAAAAATACCAAGACCCAAAAATTCAGGGGAATGATGGAGACTGAACAAGAGCCACGTGTTAGTTTTTCTTAGTTCTGCAGGCGTTCCCCCTGCAAGTAGGCGCGCCTACTTGTTTATTCTGGTTGTCTGACGTCCGTCGACCGTTGTGGCCGAGCGGTTCTAGGCGCTTCAGTACGGAAGCGCGCGACTGCTACGGTCGCAGGTTCAAATCCTGTCTCGGGCATGGATGTGTGTGGTGTCCTTAGGTTAGTTAGGTTTAAGTAGTTCTAAGTTCTAGGGGACTGATGACCTCAGATGTTAAGTCCCATAGTGCTCAGAGCCGCTTGAAACATTTTGTCTGACCTCCTGCCCCTTCCTTACACACACAAACACATACACACGCACACGCGCACACACACACACACACACACACACACACACACACACACACCAGATCTCAATTGCACGACTGGCCTTGAAAACATGCATATGGTGAAAGTTATTTCCTGTACCGTACAATACTAAGTCGTTTTTTTATGTATGGTCCAAGTTTCTGCGAGCTATGTTACGTGACAGTGAAACATCATGCGAAAATTCCTTTCCTTCTGAAGCTCTACACACCAGTATAGCATTCCTTTATCTCGGGTAAAATTCTATTATGATATGCATGTAATTTATTCATCTCAGCGTCCATCTGCACATTCACCTCGATCTTGCACGATCTTTGACACCTTGAAGTAACAGTTGATACAAATTCACGAAATTCCAAAAGCAAATAAATAAATTTTTTCATATAATTTTAGTTCTTAACTTATACATGCAGTACAATTTATGCAGTATAGCACCTAATGTAAGGAAAAAAACTGTTTCCAAATACACTTTGTCCCCTGCAGATGTAGTCAGTTGCGATTTCCAAATCCCACACCATCCTGAAGTATTGTCCCCGAAACCCGAATTACGCATGCTTGTCTTAGAACAGCTGGAAATCTTTTGTAGAACGATGTGAAGGTAATGTTCACACAGTCCTTATTAAGTTCGGAGTTCGTCGTTTATTCTTTGGCGTTTTTGGCAATGCTGTCTCGATTAATTTGTACCATTTTTTTCTAGCTCGCGTTGTACCACGATGCAGCAGTGGGATTTTAGAGAGAGTTTCATGATTGCAGAATCTCGCAGAGTGCCTCGAGATTCAATATATTCTCAAAGTGGTTCGAGCAGGTGAGAACAGAAAATAATAATCCGCGATAATCACCAAACTTCAAAGAGGGAGGTTTCATTGTATTGAGTTCTATTTCTCAAGCTTTGGTTTCCTAGTATGGTACGCAACCATACGAACCATGCAGCATGTCAGTCACAAGGATGGCAGAGAAAAGTGGCCTTTCAGACGTCGAAAGAAAATTCCCGAAGAATCAGGTAAATATTATTTAACTATATTTTTTTTACAAAATTTTTCAGTACCCCCTTTTCCCTCTACGTAGAAGGTATAGAAGTGTATTAATATAATAGTTACTATATGTGCCTTCAATGTAATATAGCGCAGTCATCGCCGCTGTGTTAGAGCAAAACGCTTCTTACCCATCAACAGCGTGCTAAAATGTACACATGAAATAAAAGTGAAAGCTGGAGTTCGCTAGATCTCCCTGGCTTGGTGCACCCACCCTTAAATCCACCACTGTCAGTATGCATGAACATGAATGCACACAATGTGTAGATGAGTTTTAAATTCTACAGCTGTAACGACATAAACAAACATCACAGTGTCATCAATGTAGTGGATGTAGTTGTCTTTTCTTGGCAGAATTGGATTCGAGACAGGTCAGTCCGCCACGTGAAAGGAGGCAAATTCACTCGCAGCAAACACTCGCCGCTATTTGCCCGCAGCCGCTGAGAAGTTGTTTGTCAGCAGGGCAGGCTGCGTGACCTCGGCCGTTGGCAGCACTGTCTGCGGCGACGTGACCAGAAGAGGCTCTGCGTGCCCGGCATTCTGAACGCGGCGACAATATGCGGCGTGGTCCGGCGGCTACAACAAGTGGCGCCGGATGACGGGGAACCCCCGGCCGGCGAACGCCTGACCTGCAGAGCCGCAGGGTCGCCAACTTCGTTACTGCCTGCGCGAAACACGACGCGCGGCATGCCGGGCACGTCCGCCACGAAAGAAACAAACAAGCGGTTTGTGAATGCGGGCAGCGGAGCCAGTAGTGCAAACGAGGTATGGTGTGTGTGTGTGTGTGTGTGTGTGTGTGTGTGTGTGTGTAAGAGAGGAGAAGGACGTCAGCCAACCGGAATAAACAAGTAGGCACGCCTACTTACAGGAGGAACAACTGCAGAACTAAGAACAAATAGCGCGTGGTCGCAGTTTAGTCATCATTCTCTGGAATTTTTGGGCCTTGGTATTTGATGCAAACGAGGTCTTTATGCACCAAAAGGCAAATTCTTAAATGCTGTAATTATCGGCACTGCTGTATGGAGTAGATCTTAGTCAGTTAAAACCTCGTCCGTGATTTCGCTAAAGGTGGTTGAAATGATGCACTGCGTCATGCTAAGATCGTACCACAAAGGTGCTTTTGAGGTTCTTTGCCAGTAAAAATCTTGGCAGTCATACCTACCATCATAAGCAGCGTATTTTGAGGACATCTTTCGAAGCCAAAATTACAGCTTCATGCAAATCATAATCACGATCAGGGGAAAGATACGACGATTTATTCTAGAAGACACTTGAATAAAGGCAAACCTACGTTTAGAGACTTAGAGAAAGCTCTTGACAATGTTAGCTGTAATACATTCTGTGAAATTCTGAAGCTAGCAGGGGTAAAACTTAGGGACCGATAAGTTACGTAATACTCGCATAGGAACCAGACGGCAGTTATTGGAGCCAAAGGCAGCAGTGGCTGAGAAGGAGTGAGACAGAGTTGTAGCCTATCCTTCGTCTTATTCAATCTTTATTCTCAGCAAGTGGTTAAGAAAATCAAAGAACAATTTGGAGAAGGAATTAAAGCTCAGGGAGAAAAAATAAAACCTTTGAAGGTTGCCGTTGACTCTTTAACTTCGTCAGTGACAGCAAAGGACTTGGAGGATCTGTTGAACGGAACGTACTGTATCTTGAAAGGAGGATATAAAATGAACATCAATAAAGGCAACAAAAAAATGCTAATGGAATGTATTTGAATTAACTCAAGCGACAGTGATTAGGGAATGAGACACTAAAAGTAGGAGGTGAGTTTGCAGTTTGGGAAATAAAATAACTGATAATTGCCGAAGGAGAGAGGATATAAAATGTAGACTGGCAGGGTCAAGAAAAATGGTTCAAATGGCTCTCAGCACTATGCGACTTAACTTCTGAGGTCATCAGTCGCCTAGAACATAGAACTAATTAAATCTAACTAACCTAAGGACATCCATGCCCGAGGCAGGATTCGAACCTGCGACCGTAGCGGTCGCTCGGTTCCAGACTGTAGCGCCTAGAACCGCACGGCCACTACGGCCGGCAGGGTCAAGAAAAGCGTGTCTGAAGAGGAGACATTTTTCAACTTCCAGTGTAAATTTAACTGTTAGGAAGTCTTTTCTGAAGGTATTTGTCTGGAATGTAGCTGGAAGCGATGCGTGGACGACAAGCAGTTACGACATGAAGAGAATAGAAACCTTTGAAATGTAGTACTACGGAAGAATGGTGAGACGCGACGTTGATGGTAAATGAGTAGACTGCATAACCAGTGAGAAAGTCTTGAACAGACTTTAAGGAAAAAGAAATGTGTGGCGTCATTTAACTAAAAGTAGGAATCATCTAATAGGGCACATTCTGCGTCATCAAGGAATCATCAGTTTATTGCTGGAGGTAAATGTGGTGATGGGGGGGAGGGGGAGGGATAAAAACCGTAGAGAGAAACCAAGAGACGAATATAGTTGCAGGTTCAGATGGATGTTAGTTGTAGCAGTTATTCGGAGAGAAAGAGGTCTGCACAGGATAGATTAGCGTAGAGAGCTGCACCAAACCGGTCTTCACGCTGAAGACAGAAACAGCAGAAAAGCAAGGGCCTCGTCGGAGATGAGTTTCACGGTCGCAGAATCTCGGAGCGTGGCTAGATATTCGATATCTTCCCAAACAGTTCATAGGAGGTGAGATCAGAAAAGAATAATCCATGATCATCACCAACCTTGAGCCAGGAGACAGCCCCGAAAAGGGAAGAGCATTTCATTTTATTCAAATTAAGTTCTCAAATTTTTGTTTCCTTTCTGACACTTGTGTTTCAAAAGGAAGGACTACTCATTAAATGCTGTTATCCGTACAGTACTTGATTCTGAGTAGGATACACTGTTGAACTCTGTATGCCTGTAACAAAACAACAATTTAAATTCCCAGACTATCAGAGCATGGTCGTGTATAACAGCCTAAACTAATTTTTGTATCGACTGCATGATCATTTCCGAAAGAAGAAAGATTATAGCTTAGCGGACGGGATCATTAAACAATTACTACGACCTCGAGTTAGAGAAACATGAAGTGGAAATTACATGAGCTTAATTGAGTCACAGGATAAACAAAATTTGTCTGACTCCCTCCCAGGGTGAGTCAGTACCTTAACCAGTGTACCACAAAGCTTGTAAACTATTTGGTGATCATTCAACAGGCCACTGAAGTACAGGGTAGCATCGTGTCATTATTTACAGGTAGACATCGAAAAATCAACGGCCTTGTCGTAGTGGTAACACCGGTTCCTGTCAGGTCACCAAAGTTAAGCGCTGTCGGGCTTGGCTAGCTTTTAGGTGGGTCACCATCTGCGGGGTCTATCGAGGGCTGTAGGCAAGCGAGCTCAACTCAACCCTTGAGAGGCCAACTAAGAAATTACTTGACTGAGACGTAGCGGCACTGGTCACGAAAACTGACAGCGGCCAGGTGAGTGGTGGGCTGAGGATGACACGGCGGCCAGTCGGCGCCGTTGGGCCTTCCAGGCGGGTACGGACGGTATTTGCTTTGTTTTAGGCGACGAAAAACGAGAGATCACGCGTTAGACAAAATTAACATTTATATATGTCAAATGAAGCTACTTACAGAGACCTATTGAAGTCTCAAGTATCCATGATGTATACAGGGTGTTACAAAAAGGTACGGCCAAACTTTCAGGAAACATTCCTCACACACAAAGAAAGAAAATATGTTATGTGGACATGTGTCCAGAAACGCGTACTTTCCATGTTAGAGCTCAATTTATTACTTCTCTTCAAATCACATTAATCATGGAATGGAAACACACAGCAACAGAATGTACCAGCGTGACTTCAAACACTTTGTTACAGGAAATGTTCAAAATGTCCTCCGTTAGCGAGGATACATGCATCCTACCCTCCTTCGCATGGAATCCCTGTTGCGCTGATGCAGCCCTGGAGAATGGCCTATTGTATCACAGCCGTCCACAATACGAGCACGAAGAGTCTCTACATTTGGTACCGGGGCTTGCGTAGACAAGAGCTTTCAAATGCCCCCATAAATGAAAGTCAAGAGGGTTGAGGTCAGGAGAGCGTGGAGGCCACGGAATTGGTCCGCCTCTACCAATCCATCGGTCACCGAATCTGTTGTTCAGAAGCGTACGAACACTTCGACTGAAATGTGCAGGAGCTCCATCGTGCATGAACCACATGTTGTGTCGTACTTGGAAAAGCACATGTTCTAGCAACACAGGTAGAGTATCCCGTATGAAATCATAATAACGTGTTCCATTGAGCGTAGGTGGAAGAACATGGGGCCCAATCAAGACATCACCAACAATGCCTGCCCAAACGTTCACAGAAAATCTGTGTTGATTACGTGATTGCAAAATTGCGTGCGGATTCTCGTCAGCCCACACATGTTGATTGTGAAAACTTACAATTTGATCACGTTAGAATGAAGCCTCATCCGTAAAGAGAACATTTGCACTGAAATGAGGATTGACACGTTGTTGGATGAACCATTCGGAGAAGTGTACCCGTGGAGGCCAATCTGCTGCTGATAGTGCCTGCACATGCTGTACATGGTACGGAAAGAACTGGTTCTCCCGTAGCCCTCTCCATACAGTGACGTGGTCAACGTTACGTTGTACAACAGCAACTTCTCTGACGCTGACATTAGGGTTATCGTCAACTGCACGAAAAATTTCCTCGTCCATTGCCGGTGTCCTCGTCGTTCTAGGTCTTCCCCAGTCGCGAGTCGTAGGCTGGAATGTTCCGTGCTCCCTAAGACTCCGATCAATTGCTTCGAACGGCTTCCTGTCCGGACACCTTCGTTCTGGAAATCTGTCTCGATACAAACATACCGCGCCACGGCTACTGCCCCGTGCCAATCCATACATCAAATGGGCATCTGCCAACTCCGCATTTGTAAACATTGCACTGACTGCAAAACCACGTTCGTGATGAACACTAACCTGTTGATGCTACGTACTGATGTGCTTGATGCTAGTACTGTAGAGCAATGAGTCGCATGTCAACACAAGCACCGAAGTCAACATTACCTTCCTTCAATTGGGCCAACTGGCGGTGAATCGAGGAAGTACAGTACATACTGACGAAACTAAAATTAGCTCTAACATGGAAATTAAGGATTTCCGGACACCTGTCCACATAACATATTTTCTTTATTTGTGTGTGAGGAATGTTTCCTGAGAGTATGGCCGTACCTTTTTGTAACGCCCTGTATACATACACACCGAAGCAACAAATGAAAATTGGTTCCTAGGTCAGCTGCGCGGAGTGGCCGCGCGGTTCGAGGTGTCATGTCACGGGCTGCGCGGCCACTCCCGCCGGAGTGTATTGTTCTTAGCATAAGTTAGTTTAAGTAGTGTGTAAGTCTAGGGACCGGTGACTTATGCAGTTTGGTCCCTTAGGAATTCACACACATTTGAAGATTTGAACCTAGGTCCTGCTAATTAGGCAGATGCCCAAACACTGCACCTCCCTGACACAGCGGCTTTGCACAACTGCATGGACTACCCTCGCATGCGTCCCTCCTCAATCCAAATTCCTACTCATGCCTCAGCCCTCTTGGTATTGTGCCTAAACTCGAACAGCAACGCTGAGGTTCTCCAATGTACTGGAATACAACCTCATCGTTTGTTACATTGAGGAGGGAGACGTGGTAGGGTAGTGTGTGCAGTTGTGCAAAGCCAGTGTTCCATGGTGGCGTTAGTGTTCAGCGCAACTGCCTACTGAGCAGCAGGCCTGGGTTCGAGTCATAGCCTCAGTATAAATTTTCATTCGTCGCTTCTAACTACGAATATACATCAAGGATGTCTGAGACGCGATAAGGTATCTGGAACGATAGAGTTTAATTTGAATACAGCACCTATGCCTGGGCTTCACGCAGGATCCTCCATCTCGTTTGATGCTGAGGTGCTTTTCCAGTACAGTTGGAGAGCCTCTTCAATGCTGTTCAAGTTTAGGAGGTCTGCTACATGGGCTGAGGCGTGAATGGAAATTTCGATTGAGGAAGGGGGGGGGGGAGGGTGCTAAGGTAGCCCGGCCAGTTGTGCAAAGCCACTGTGCCAGAGTGGCATAACTGTTAGCACAGGAGACCCAAGTTTCAGTCCCGGCGTTGGTGCAAATTTTGATTCCTCACTTCAGTCTGTATATACACATCATTTACATGTAATCTAATCCGACTGCAGCTCTCTCTCTCTCTCTCTATCTCTCTTTTGCACCAGACTAGATGGAGGACAGATACAATGCTGCACAGACATGATTCGTTGAGGAACTGAAACACAAAGCTACAGCATTATGTGTGGAAGAATTCTATGGCATTTGCTATCGAAATTAGCACTTTGCTTCTTCGGCGACAACGAGGACGCATTCTGTACATTCTTCTAAACTCCACGCCCAGTTATAAATATTATAATGGGCAGTCCAATAAAAACGAGACAGATGGGGAAACAAATACATGAACTGTTTGTTATTCCCAAAATAGTCGCCATAACTGTTAATACACTGATCCCGTTGTGAGAAAGACGTTTGCTTTTGCCTACGGAACCAGGATTGTATCCCGGCGTGCTCCTCTTCGTCCGAAGCAAATCGACGGCCACGGATGTCTTTCTTCAGGGCTCCAAAAACAAGGAAATCGCATGCACGGGGACTGCAAGGGTTTCCCGGCGAAACTTCTGCTGCAGAGTCGAAACAACCTTGGCAACACGTGGGCGGATAATATGTGTCGCAAATCTAGTTAGATACTCTAATGTATTTTCTGTAGGAGGTGTCAACGGGCGTGGATTCCGAAAACACCGATAGCGAGAAACTCTACTCGCGCTTTTATAAAATGACATTCTGAAAACCATGGATGAAGGCAATCAAATAGACGCAATATTTCTTTACTTCAGAAAAGCAGTCGACTCAGTACCACGCCTAAGCTTATTGTCGAAAGATCGAGTGGAATTCGTGGGTAGATTGAGAATTTCTTCGTCGGGAGGACGAAGCAAGTTGCCTTGGATGGAGCCAATTACAAGTTTAGAAGTAATTTCAGGTGTATCTCTTGAACACAAATCGAGATCTTCGCTGTTCCTTTTGTGCAGTAGTGGCCTTGAGGACTCTTCACAGACGACTCAGTTATCTACAATAAAGTACTGTTGAGAAACAACCAATACAGATACCCGGGTGTAACGGAACGATCGCGTATGCTCAGCGCTAGGTGAAACACGTGGGAGACTTATAAAGAAAAAGCATATTGTTTTTTATATTTTTAATCCAAAAAGCAAGTAGTCATGTTGTTGTTTATATATACAATAATGTTTATCAACTACAAGAAGACTGCAATACACCTTCAATACAAAATATCCCATGGTGGGCTACTCAAGAAGTTTGAACTATCAATTTTAAACGATAACTCTTGTGATATACTATAATTTGCTACGCATCGTTCCCACAGTGATCACGAAGAACACGTACACCGATTGCAGATAGCACAAGGTGTTTAAGCAGTCACCCTTCCTGCATTCCGTATGTGAATGGAACGCGGAGAACCCCTGATAACTTGGTTCAAATGGGTCTGAAGACTATGGGACTTAACATCTGTGGCCATTAGTCCCCTAGAACTTAGAACTACTTAAACTTAACTAACCTAAGGACATCACACACATCCATGCCCGAGGCAGGATTTGAACCTGCGACCGTAGCGGTCACGCGGTTCCAGACCGAAGCGCCTAGAACCGCACGGCCACAACGGCCGGCCTCTGATAACTGGTACAGTGCCAATTACACTCTGCCACGCACGTCACATTGGTTTGTAAAGCATGGATTTAGATGTATAACATACGTAATAGAAAGTTTTTAGAAAGTGTATCAACATTCAAATCATTCTGATTGTTTATAACACAGAGGATATTCTGAGTGAAGTAAGCGAGTTCTGTTTCGCGCCGGCCGGAGTGGCCGTGCGGTTCTAGGCGCTACAGTCTGGAGCCGCGTGACCGCTACGGTCGCAGGTTCGAATCCTGCCTCTGGCATGGATGTGTGTGATGCCCTTAGGTTAGTTAGGTTTAAGTAGTTCTAAGTTCTAGGGGACTGATGACCACACCAGTTAAGTCCCATAGTGCTCAGAGCCATTCGACCCATTTTTCTGTTTCGCATGATCGATGTTTCCGGAAACCAGCTGAAACTCTTTCAGACGTTAAGTTTTGGCTGTGGACTCTTGCTCTTAAGGTTACCATAAAACACCCTAGAAGAAAGGTTTCAGTCGTGGTAGACTCACTTCAGTATTTACATTTTCTGTGAAATGGATTTCAAACCGTAGTTCGTTCCGAATTGCACTACGGAAACTGACCCCGCGTGGAACGTCTCGTTGCAGCTGCAGACTCCTCCAGCGGAGGCTGCAGATCAGAAACGCCCGGCTGCAGCTCTCGAGACAGACAGGGAGGTCTTTCCTCCCCGGTTTAATTAGCGGCGCGCAGGCAGCGGTGGCTAATCCGTAGCTGAAGCTGGCGGAGCGACGGCTAGCGACGGCTAGCGACGGCCAGCGCTTCCTCACCAACGAGCCGCGTTCTTCAAGGGACGAGGACGCCTCTCTCCTTAAAATTAACGGCGTGCCAGCGGCCTGACCTCGGAGCTCGGATAGCTTTCACTCCGTGGTTTTTATTACAGCACTCGCACTGCCCTAACAAGGACTGCGTTTATTTAAATTCGAGTAAAATTATAAATACGTTACACCGTAATGAAATCGGAGGACTTAGCGCAAGCAATACTGTCGAGTTACGGAAATTGTATTCACGTTTTATAAGGACAGATGTTATTCAGTCTGTATGTTGAGCAAACAGAAGAGTGAACAAAAGAAAAATTTCGAGTAAGAATTAAACTGCAGAGAGAAGAAATAAAAACTCTGAGCTTTGTCGGTGACATTGTAGTTCTGTTAGAGACAGCCAAGAACTTGGAAGAGCAGTTGAGCGGAATGGACAGTGCCTTGAAAGGAGGATACAAGATGAACATCAACAAAACCAAAACGAGGATAACGGAATGTAGGTGATGCTGAGGGAATTAGATTAGGAAATGAGACAGTTAAAGTAGTATATGAGTTCTGCGATTAGAGCAGCAAACTGACTGATGATGGTCCAAGTAGAATGGTTGAAATGGCTCTGAGCACTATGGGACTTAACATCTGAGGTCATCAGTCCCCTAGAACACAGAAATACTTAAACCTAACTAAGCTAAGGACATCACACACATCCATGCCCGAGGCAGGATTCGAACCTGCCACCGTAGTAGTCGGGCGGTTCCAGACTGACTCACCTAGAATATCTCGGCCACAACGGCCGGCGGTCCAAGGATATAAAATGTAGACTGGCAATGGCACGAAAAATGTTTCCAAAGAAGAGAAATCTTTTAACATAGAGTATAGATTTACGTGTCAGGAAGTCTTTTCTGAAAGTATTTGTATGGAGTGTAGCCATATATGGAAGTGAAACATGAACAATATAAAGATTAGACAAGAAGAGAATAGAAACTTTGAAGTGTGGTGCTACAGAAGAATGCTGCAGGTTAGATGGGTAGATCACGTAACTAATGAAGAGGTACTCAGTAGAATTGGCTAGCAAAGAAACTTGTGGTACAACCTGACTGGAAGAAGGGGTCGGTTGGTGGACAGACTCAGATTACAAGGGATCACCGATGGAGTACTGAAGGGAAGTGTGAGGGATAAAAATTGTAGAGGGAGACCCGAGATAAATGCAATAAGTAGATTCAGAAAGATTTAGGTTGCAGTAGTTGTTCGGAGATGTAGCCTCGCGCAGGTATCATGGAGAGCAGCATCAAACCATTCTCCGGACTGAAGACCACAGCCGCGCGGAGTGGCCGCGCGGTTTCAGGCGTCATGTTACGGACTTCGCGGCCCCTCCTGTCGAAGGTTTGAGTCCTCCATCGAGCATGGGTGTATGTGTCGTACTTGTCATAAATTAGGTTTAGTTAGTTTCAGTAGTATGTAAGCCTAGGGACTGATGACCTCAGCAATTTGGTCCCTTAGGACTTCACACACATTTGAACATTTTTGAAGACCACAACGACAGAGGATAGACGCATTGCCTGGAGAGCAATATAACATCTAATTACTGATTTCAGTCACCGTTGCGAAGTAATATAACTGAATATTGGTTTCGCTCATTACCATTCATCTTAAGGTCTTCTCACCTAAGTTAAGCTGTGTCGCGTTAACTTCATCGTCGTGTACGGCTGCTTCAGCATTAAAAAATTCTGAAGATAGCTGATAACAGCCAAAAACGCTAATCGCCTATACTAAATCACTACTAGGGCTTTAAAAGACAACGTTTACCCCATTAGAAAAAGTTGTGATATTATCATCTACTTTAAATTCTTCCAAACAAACTAATAATTTAATATAGCCTATTTTAAGTTCATCGTGTAATTAAATCAGCTATTAATTTATATAGTAAGCAATTCACTTCCAAAAGTACTGGCTCTAAGCACTATGCGACTTAACTTCTGGGGTCATCAGTCGCCTAGAACTGAGAACTAATTAAACCTAACTAACCTAAGGACGTCACACACATCCATGCCCGACGCAGGATTCAAACCCGCGACCGTAGCGGTCGCTCGGCTCCAGACTGTAGCGCAAAGAACCGCTCGGTCACTTCGGCCGGCCCAAAAGTACTGTTCTGGAGGGTAACTACGCAACGTGTCCCAGAAATGTTGCGACAAACTTCGAGGGTTTGTAGATGGTTCCTTGAAGAGCAAATGTTGCATAGAAGCCCGTTTGCGGGAACGTCATCCAGCGAAGCTGCAGAGCGTCGAAGTAAGAGGCTAACGGAGACTTTGTAGGCTAACGGAGCGTAGGCGGAGCGTCTCGCAGTGTCGGTTGTGATTCAGTGATGGCGACGTATTGTCACTATCGCCAGTGGAAGAGGTGCAGCTAGCTGCTACCTTCATTTTTATCCCCTATAACGAACAACACTGGAGATTTCAGAAGGTTCCAGGAGAAAAATAAACTGCGGATGGAAACCCGTGTCTGAAACCGTCATCCAGCGAGACAACTCAGCATCGCATTCATAGGACACAAGGCCTTTAAACGCAGCAGCTAGCACTATCTTCTCCAGTGGCGGTCGTAGCAATCTGTCACAATCACTTATATCCAACAACATTGCCAGAAGTTCCACCTACGAACTTGCAGAGTAGAATGTCACGTTTTGCGAGGGAGTGGTTGCCTAATGGCATGCACTGGCGCCTATATCTTCGCCTGTAACTCACAAACTACGGCATCGTAACCATATAACCTGTAATAGTGTAGCATTTAATTGTTGTGTACAATATTGTCCATTGCCTAAAGTTTAATTTACAAAAAGCATGTTTGTTGCACAACATTAAGGAAGAATTCTTAGTTTAACGGTTTGTCAGCCACTGTCACGTGCTCACAAACTTTAGCATTATTTCCATTCAACCTATAATATTGTGTAATTTAATTATTTATTGTACTTAATATTGTCCATTGTGTTAAGTGTAATTTCAACGTCAGGAAACAAGTTTAATGAACAACGCTCTATCCAAGTGGATTGTATCTTCTGCCGCGAGGTGTGGGCGCGCGGTTTGAGGCGCCGCGTCGCAGATTGTGCGGCCCGTCCCACCGGAGGTCCGAATCCTCCTTCGGCCATGTGTTGTTCTTAGCCACAGGTTAGTTTAAGTAGCGTGTAAGTCTACGGACCGATGACCTCAGCAGTTTGGTCCCTTAGGAATTTACACTCATTTGAACATTTTTTGTATCTTTGCTTATAAAGTTTGTGTTAAATCCTGCCTTGACGTCAAATATGTGGGGTCTACGAAGCCTGCTTTCTCGGATCGCTAGACAACAGTTCAAGCAAATCGTATTAACGTGTTTTTTTTACGAAAAGTACATGACAGTAGTTAACTTTGAGAAATATAGATGTGTCGCAAGCAAAGGGGAGTATCCGAAATAAACACTGTTCTTCAGTACAACCATTCCACGATTGAGCTACATAGAATGTACGAAGAAAGTAATGGGCATGGACGCTTCTATCTAGTGGCTAGTCTTCAAACTGCTGTAGAAATGGATCGCGGCCAGTCGGGTGCGACGCTTATGTTTTCTTCGCATAGAGACCGCTGCTGTTGCGTTGTCGTCCTGGAAAGGGGTCGGTCAGCGTGCGATTGGCTGACGTCTTCTTCACTGCCCTCTGGCTCCCGACTGGCCTGCTGGCGCCTGACTTCACACCGTAACAGTTTGTCTGCCTAAGAACTAGTGTGCCATTCCAATGCTAGTCAGTAGTTTCCTGAAGACGGCCCAGTGAGCCGAAAACTAGATTAAAATAAACAAAAAATCAGTACAACAAGAATAGTGTACTTGTGATTCATCCTTAAATATCGTATTGTTCTATCAAGCAGTAACGGAAGAATCCATAAACCACATATCACATCTGAAACTTCCTGGCACATTAAAAATGTGTGCCGGAGCGAGACTCGAACTCGGGACCTTCGCCTTTCGCGGGTAAATGCTCTACCATTTGAGCTACCTAAGAACGACTCACGCCCCATCCTCACAGCTTTACTTCTGCCAGTACCTCGTCTCCTACTTTCGAACTTTACAGAAACTGTCCAGCGAACCTCGCAGACCTAGCACTCCTGAAAGAAAGGATATTGCGGAGACATGGCTTAGCCACAGCCTGGGGGATGTTTCCAGAATGAAGCTGTTGAGGCAGAACGGACTTCCATTCCTCCACAGACATGCAGACAGCTCATAGCATGTGTTCCCAGCAGCGTTGAAACTATGATAAAGGCTAAGTGTGAGCACACTTCATATTAATGTCAACTTTTTTTTTACGACGCTGGATTCCATCGAAGACTTCGTGGAGGTAAAGGGAAAGGACGTGAACCTATGTGACATCCACGGCCCCTAAATGTAGTCGATGAACAGAACAATGTGGGTTCCACAGGAGATGCTTAATACGTACAGATTCCTGAGTAGACGTTGGTCGTTCTTACCCATAACAAGAAGAATGATAACTCCGTGATCAGGTCCCGAGCACCACGCGATGCCGACCAGACGCCGTGTCATCCTGTGTCACATGGCGTCATTCGCTTGCAGTATCGAGGGGCAGCCGGTGTTGACAGATGTGAAAATTACCGAACAATCCGTTTAATAAGCCACAGCTGCAAAATACTAACGCGGATTCTTTACAGACGAATGGAAAAACTAGTAGAAGCCGATCTCGGGGAAGATAAGTTTGGATTCCGTAGAAATATTGGAACACGTGAGGTAATACTGACCCTACGACTTATGTTAGAAGCTAGGTTAAGGAAAGACAAACCTACGTTTTTAGCATTTGTAGACTTAGAGAAAGCGTTTGACAATGTTGACTGCAATACTCTCTTTCACATTCTGAAGGTGGCAGGGGTAAAATACAGGGAGCGAAAGGCTATTTACAATTTGTACTGAAACCAGATGGCAGTTATAAGAGTCGGGGGACATGAAAGGGTTGCAGTGGTTGGGAATTGAGTGAGACAAGGTTGTAGCCTTTTCCCCTATGTTATTCAATCTTTATATTGAGCAAGCAGTGAATGAAACAAAAGAAAAATTCGGAGTAGGTATTAAAATCCATGGAGAAGTAATAAAAACTTTGAGGTTTCCTGATGACATTGTAATTCTGTCAGAGACAGCAAAGGACTTGGAACAGCAGTTGAACGGAATGGATGGTGTCTTGAAAGGGGGATATAAGATGAACTTCAACAAAACCAAAACGAGGAAAATGGAATGTAGTCGAATTAAGTCGGGAATTAGGTTAGGAAAAGAGACACTTAAAGTAGTAAAGGAGTTTTGCTATTTGGAGGGAGACCAAGAGATGAATAGACTAAGCAGATTCAAAAGGATGTAGGCTGCAGTAAGTACCGGGAGATGAAGAAACTTGCACAGGATAGAGTAGCATGGAGAGCTGCATCAGACCAGTCTCAGGACTGAAGACCACGACAACATCGAGGGGCATGGAGTCAGCACACGGCTCCTCTGGGTATTCTCACTTTCAGATCTTGGAGCCGCTACGTAATGTTAAAGTGGAAATTCGAGAGTCGTTTTACCGTCTTTCAGTCATCCCACTAAGTAAAAATCCATGGTAGTACCGGGAACTGAGCCAGGGTGCTTCAAAAAATCGACTTCAGTGAAACAGGTCCTGCGTGCCTTCTTATAGATAGGAACGGCCTGGGGATTTTTACAGGGGCTTTTTACACGGCGCGCTGTTCAAAAGACCTACGTTAAATTGAAGGTGGAAGAGCGTAATTGAATTCAGGACACGCCGCAGAGAGAAATCTTTGTGGGAACTAGGAGCAGGGAGCTGCAACGGAGCCTGAAAAAGCCCGCAGGTCCCGCGCAGTGCGGCCAGCTCTCCGGACCGGACTTTTTGCGATCGCAGCCGGGCAGCGTGAAGCGGCGTTTTGCGAGGCCGAGGTTGGCTGCACTACGGTGGGTAGGTGGGGGGGGGGGGGGGGGGGGACAACGGCGAGTGCTTTCCGCGGTAGCGCCGTGTCCCTCCTGGGGACAAAGGGGGCGTGGCTCCTGCCGGCGCAGCACGAGTCAACAGCGCAGCGCGCCGGCTCCCACACCACACACCACGGGGCTACTGAAGGGCGACCAGGCGACGCTCCACTCTCTCTACACAAGGAGAAAGTCATCATCATCATCAGTTATCTGCTATATTACCAGGTCCTTTGCCTCTCCATTTTCTGCGATCCATTGCTTCCTTCTTAAGGCTGCCGTATGTCGTACCGTCCATCATGTCATCCAGTATCTGGAATCTCTTCCTTCCTCGCTTCCTTTTCCCTTCTACATAACCTTCTAAAACTGTTTTTGTCAGTCCGTCATTCTTTCTCTTTATTACATCTAGTAACTGTCTTTTCTCTCCCACTCTTCTCAGTACCTCTTCACTTTTTACTCTGTCCATCCGACTTATTCCTTCCATCCTCCGCCATGTCCAGATCTCAAAAGCCTCCAGCCTTTCTCTGTCTTTTTTCCTCATAGTCCATGTTTCAGCGCCATATAGAAGAACCCTCCGTACAAGACATTTTATGAGCCTCTTTCTGAGTTCTCTGTCCAGGCCGCTGCAGAAAATTCTCCTTTTCTTATAAAATGCCTCTTTTACCATTGCTATCCTTGTTTTAATTTCTGTGGTGCACTTCCAGTCGGTGTCTATCCTGCTTCCAAGATACTTAAAATTTTGCACCTGTTCTAGTGTTTCTCCATTCAGCATAATTTTTATTTCCTTATTTCCTCCTACTGCCAATACTTTTGCTTTATTTGTGTTGATTTTCATTCCATTTTTTTTTCCCCGTTAGTTGCAATGGTGGCCACCAAACCCTGTAATTCTTTTTCCCCTGTGGCTAAAAGGACCATGTCATCAGCAAACCTCAAACACCCTACTCTTCTTCCTCCAATTTCTACTCCTTTGTCATCTAATGAGCATTGGTAAATCATATTTTCCAAGTAGAGGTTGAAAAGAGTAGGTCATGGACAGCATCCTTGTCTTACTCCTTTTCCTAGTCTGATCCAGTTTGTACTTTCTCCTCTCACTTTAACTGAAACTTTTTGATTAAGATATAATAATAAGGAGAAAGTGCGGGCTCTTTTACAGTGCTATACCGCCCCAACGTGCATTTTTTCAATCAGTGGCGACAATATGTAGGGACACTTCTGGACAGTGTACATCTGTATCAGAAAGCGACTATCCCAGAACCAGGAACCACTTGCTGGTTGTCTCTCTAATGTCTTCCAGGGGCAAAAATAATTTGCTTATGATATCACATAATTACTGACCGAATTTAAGAAATTTAAAATTCTCGATAAGAGGTATAATCTGATGCTAGAATTCTAACACAGTAAGAGAAGTATTATAGTTGGAAACTGGGCGTCTGACATGAGGAACCGTAACTGACGGCGCGCAAACACCCGGACTTTATTCATCCAATGTTTCAGAGCACCTAGCGACTTCCAACAAACTTTACATATAACCTCAAACCGTTACGGAACTTTTTCTCACTGATACCCCAACAATATAGGAAGTACTAGGTCTACGAATTTGCTTCCGAAGTTTTGCAATAGATGGCAGCAGCGGCAAGTGGTTGTGTACTTGGCGGTCGTAAGTGCTATACAGTACCTGTGTTATTTCAAAATAGTGTCGGTGTTGTGAAACTTCAGCCACTATCTTCTGTGAACTCAAATGTTCAAATGTCTGTTAGTTCCTAAGAGACCAAACTGCCAAGGACTCGAACCTGCGACGGGAGGCGCCGTGCAATCCGTGACATTGCGCTCCGAACCACGCGGCCACTCCGCGCTGCATTTGTGAAGTAATTAAGATGCTGCACGAGACTTTGCTTTTCAGGCAGCTCCACAAACTGGCTTACCTCCTCCTTAAAAGTCAATAGGTAAATGTAGGCACTTCTGTCATAATTTCAAAACGAGCAGTAAAAAACTTCAAAGCCACATTCTTTGGATATTTTTATCCTGGTCACTTGCAGTAGAATGATTAGCAATATGTATATTTTCTGTAATGTTCTGACATTTTCTGCAAGTCATTTCGCTTTTCAACGTCGGTCGTTTTCCATGCAGTAATGCTCTATTGAGGGGAATGGGAAGCCATACGTCTTCTATAAAGTAAGTTAAATAAAAATAATAAATTTAGAAGTTCGGAACAGTCTGAATTCTTATCAAGGGCCGGCCGGTGTGGCCGAGCGGTTCTAGGCGCTACAGTCTGGAACCGCGCGACTGCTACGGTCGCAGGTTCGAATCCTGCCTCGGGCATGGATGTGTGTGATTTCCTTAGGTTAGTTAGGTTTAAGGGGTTCTAAGTTTTCTAGGGGACTGATGACCTCAGCAGTTAAGTCCCATAGTGCTCAGAGTCATTTGAACCATTCTTATCAAGGGAGGCGAAGGAAACACGCATCAGCTTGTTTACAACCTAGTCGGTCAGTAGCTAAAGATCACATGGCCTGAAAGCGAGAGTGGATCCCCAGGGGACGGCCGGGCTCGTGCCGAGGGCAAGTAGATTGTTGGAGCGGTTGGTTATTCTGACAGAAAGACTCCACCACACTGTGAGACCAGGAGGCCGGCATTTCGCTTTCAATGAGCGACCGCTGTTAACTTGTCGCACGTAGACTCTAGCGTAAACTGAAACACAGCTACACTGGTAATCGGGGCCCACGGGAAGAACCAACGACGAAGAGTAACTTTCCATTGGCGGTGCGCTCTAGAAAACTAAGAAAGTAGCGAGGCCTTACTGGCTTTCATTTTTACTAAAAATAGACCAGAAGTAAAAAAACGAGTCTTTCGTAAACAGTGACAGTGACCAGACGTATCATGACGAAATAGATTACTAAATGACGCCAGTAAAATATTCTCACATACATACGCCTTGAAGATATCTCTTTGAGCATTTGTGAATACTAAACATAGTCTCACAGTACATTTATTCACTGATGAAATTTGTTATCTGCAGTCCATCTGAGTTTGAGAGCAACAGATGTATTTACACGAAGATCTGAAAGATTTCAGACCAGTACCCCGATCAGGCCCAAGATCGGATAAAATGGCGACAGAGAGCGACCCGGCCAGCATGCGGGACAAACATTAATGAGGAAGATGAAAAAGAAGAAGAAGGGGAGAGGAAAAGGAGAAGATATATATGTATGTATATATATATATATATATATATATATATATATATATATATATATATATATTCTCTTCTAAAAGATTCTGCTGTACCTGCAAATATTATCTTCTCCTTTTCTACTTCTCTTCTTCTTATTCTTCTTCTTCTCCTTCTTCATCTACCTCCTTAATGTTTGTCCCCCATGCTGCTTGGGTCACTCTCTGTCGCCATTTTATTCGATCTTGGGCGTGATCTGGGTACAGACCTGAGATCTTTCAGATCTTCGTGTAAATACATCTGTTACTCTCAAACTTAGATTGACTGCAGATAACAAAGTCCAGCACTGAATAAAGAAGTTCACGACACTATCAACTACACTACAGCTTTGAGAAGTCCGCATGACCTCAGTTATGTGGATTTTTCGGATAGTTAATTATGACTAATTGTACCCAGAACGACACGCTACTGATAGATCATCATTTTGCCGTAGTAATGAAGAGGTATACTTCCATAGCGCGTAAGTTACAACTCTAAAAGCATCAAATACGGGAAGCCTTCAGTTCCCAATATGTAGTTACCTGTCATTTTATTATAATAAAGCGCACCTAAAACGTCGAGTATTCGAGGTATTCTCAATGCGCTAATTACCTGAAAGAGCTTATATTCATAGCAGGTACTCTATTATACAGGGCTATTACAAATGATTGAAGCGATTTCATAAATTCACTGTAGCTCCATTCATTGACATATGGTCACGACACACTACAGATACGTAGAAAAACTCATAAAGTTTTGTTCGGCTGAAGCCGCACTTCAGGTTTCGGCCGCCAGAGCGCTCGAGAGCGCAGTGAGACAAAATGGCGACAGGAGCTGAGAAAGCGTATGTCGTGCTTGAAATGCACTCACATCAGTCAGTCATAACAGTGCAACGACACTTCAGGACGAAGTTCAACAAAGATCCACCAACTGCTAACTCCATTCGGCGATGGTATGCGCAGTTTAAAGCTTCTGGATGCCTCACGGTTTAAAGTTTACGGCCCCTTTTTCTTCTGCGAAAAAAACGTTACAGGACACGTGTATCTGGACATGCTGCAAAATTGGCTCATGCCACAACTGGAGACCGACAGCGCCGACTTCATCTTTCAACAGGATGGTGCTCCACCGCACTTACATCATGATGTTCGGCATTTCTTAAACAGGAGAGTGGAAAACCGATGGATCGGTCGTGGTGGAGATCATGATCAGCAATTCATGTCATGGCCTCCACGCTCTCCCGACTTAACCCCATGCGATTTCTTTCTGTGGGGTTATGTGAAAGATTCAGTGTTTAAACCTCCTGTACGAAGAAACGTGCCAGAACTGCGAGCTCGCATCAACGATGCTTTCGAACTCATTGATGGGGACATGCTGCGCCGAGTGTGGGAGGAACTTGATTATCGGCTTGATGTCTGCCGAATCACTAAAGGGGCACATATCGAACATTTGTGAATGCCTAAAAAAACTTTTTGAGTTTTTGTATACGTGTGCAAATCATTGTGAAAATATCTCAAATAATAAAGTTATTGTAGAGCTGTGAAATCGCTTCAATCATTTTTAATAACCCTGTATAAAAAAACACAAAATACGTAGTTTACCTCCGTACAATATGGCAGCTACGTAGCTCTGCTTTTGAAGTAAAACGGAGCCGCATCTGACTGAGCACGTTCCTCTACACGAAGCTAACATTTGACTTGCCAGAGTCTTCATTTCGCGCTTTGAAATGTACTGGAACATGGACTTACACGCTGTGAAGTCACCAGCACCTTTTCCGCGTATGTTATCACATCCACTCATGTCTTGTATACTGACTCATGAGCACTTGTTCCCTGATCTGAGGTGCTTAATAAATAGCACTTTACTCCAGTTTGCAGTACTGCAAGGCAGATCTAATGGAAGGACGCCCCTAAACTACAGGAGGGAACACTGGAGACATTCTGCTGTGACGGCAGAGCACGCGGCAGACTCAGCCTTCACCTCGAGTGCCCCAGAGTTCTGCCAGAGTTTCCCTACCGGAGCGAGTTTTGCCTGGCGGTCCCCGGAGGAGCGCAGCTCACGTGCCAGCCACAACTTGTGCGTCTCCACAAGTTCGCAAGTTCCTGCCGGGCACAAATTCTACGCTACCGTTCGCCCCACAGACATCAAAACCATCCGATCGGAACTGTTACGTCAGCTACAGAGCGCCCAGAACGCATACAGGTTGCAAATTCACTAGATAAGGTAAGGTCCGACGCAGAGTCAGGAACGTATTAAACTTCTTATCTCGTTACTGTGGGGTCTACGATTCTCCCGAATAGTTCGCGACAGTGCGGCGAAAACATCGATTCCAGGTACTCTTCTGCGAGGACGGAGGAGTAACGAAGATTAGGGTCGAGCGTCCAGATGGCAAGATCACCAGAAACGGAGCACAAAATCATGTTGGGGAAGGATGGAGAAGGAGATAGGTCGTGTCCTTTCCTTTTCGGCATTTGCCTGGGGCGATTTAGGAGAAACACGAAAAACCTATAGCTGAATGGCCGGACGGGGATTTGAATTGTCGTCCTCCAGATACCAAATATTCACAGAAAAGAATGAATCTGTTACTACTCTAGGTACCGTTCCCAGCAATTTGTCATCAGTTGTGTAGTTGTAGAGTAGTGAATTTCTTCTCGTACGCATGCACAGTAAAATGGTTCAGATGGTCCAAATGGCTCTGAGCACTATGGGACTTAACATCTGAGGTCATCAGTCCCCTAGAACTTAGAACTACTGAAACCTAACTAACCTGAGGACATCACACACACATCCATGCCCGAGGCACGATACGAACCTGCGACCGTAGCAGTCGGGCGGTTTCGGACTGAAGCCCCCAGAACCGCTCGGCCACCGAGACCAGCATGCACAGTAAATTATTTCATTTATTTACATACAGTGTCGCCGGCCGAAGTGGCCGTGCGGTTAAAGGCGCTGCAGTCTGGAACCGCAAGACCGCTACGGTCGCAGGTTCGAATCCTGCCTCGGGCATGGATGTTTGTGATGTCCTTAGGTTAGTTAGGTTTAACTAGTTCTAAGTTCTAGGGGACTAATGACCTCAGCAGTTGAGTCCCATAGTGCTCAGAGCCATTTGAACCATTTTTGAACATACAGTGTCAACTTCCAGTCCCTGCACCATTAATCGATAATCCATAGCTTCTTCTGCAAATCATCGTCTTCTGGCGTTGCTACCTTGTTATATACAACCGCATCGTTGCGAACACCTTTAAAAAGCTTCTGACGCATTCCACTAGATCATTGATACACAGTGTCCGAAAATACCCCTTACAAAATTCTGTGACGTATAGAGGGGAATGAGTACATAATATTTTGAATACGAACCGATGTCTAGAAATGTTGGTGGGGGTACTTACGTCGAATTGGCTGATGTCATTTGGCGTCTGTACTACGTTTCTGACCTGGTTCGAGCCTCATTCGCGCGTCTGTGAGTGTCAAAGAGTTGGTATGGAATGTTGTAGGTGGTAGGGATGTAGTTCTACGTCATCCACAATATCGATTGCACGTGCAGTTGCTCGTGTTCTCTTCAACATGATGCAGTCTGGCCTCTTCCAGCTCGGGTGCACGGAGTCTTCTTTGAGCATCGCAGTCACGCCTGTGGAAGGTGAAGGTGCCCCTTGTAAGTGGGCTGCTTCTGTGTGGGCAGCGCTGTGCAGCGCTTTGCATTGGATCTCTGACTGCTCTTTCTTTGTAAGAGACTCTGTGGCTGATCGGACTCGTTGTTGGAAGTTAGTCGCCAGCAGTGATGGAAGAACTGTTGGCCAGTTGGAGGTGAACAGCCAGCAGTGATGCATGTTAAATGTGAGAAGATAGTATTGATGCAAGATTCTGAAAGATCGATCTTTATTTCAAGCCACGAGACGCAAAAGTCACAGTAACCTCAAAATTGGTTAATATCACGAATACTGAAAGATTAATAAAAATAGTAAATAACAACTTACAGGGATGAGCGAGCACTCATTAAAAACGCTTCGTCATAGCGGATCGAGTGCCGTAGTCATATGTTAAGATTCATAAATAATTAAGCCCGTAAAGAGCAATAAACAAAGTTTGAGGGAAATTTTTTTATAAAATTCAATAGAAAATTCATGACGTAATGAACGGCACTATATAATATTTTGGGTGGCATCACACGTATTTTAAACTAATTAAGTTATACTATTCACTTAACTTGAAATAGGTTTCATTGTTTGCAAATTATTACTAATATTTATCGCCCATGATTAATTAATTATTATAGATATAAAGATGTTGAGCAGTGCAATGTGTAGATCGCTATAGATTACGTCTAAAAACGGTGCTATATGCAGTTCCATATTAAAACTTTGCAGCACAGATGTAATAAACAAATATGTGCTAAGTGGCGAAACTTTGCAAAAACTAAAACTTGATTTACGGGCGATAGGATAATCCTAGAAATTAATGTAACATGGTAAATAATGTGTACTTTTTAGCGCGGTTCCGATGGTGTACTTATTTGTGTCGACGGATATATGTATCAAAATTTGTAGCCTAATCTGGTGAGATTGGTACTTAAATTACCAGGGGGGTGGACATCCGAACTTATATAAGCGAGCAGCCATCTTGGCCAGGGTCAGTCGTTGGTCAGTCGGTTTGGAGGGTGGGTGGCGAGCAAGCCCCTCTTGAGGGTGGTGCATGTGGTCGTTTGAGAATGTAAGAGTATTTTGTAATAGTGCAAGTAAGCAAGCATATATTTGGTGAACTGGAAGTGCTACGATTATTTGTGTGAGTACGATTTACGAAGTATACATCGGCGTAAGTGAACATGTGGCGAACTGTGATTTCGCACCAAACCTATGAGAACAAAGAGGACAGTGGGACTTGTGGTTCTGTTCGAATAGTTTGAATAGTTTTCGTTTATAGCAGCCTACATTACTGCTATTGGGAGCTCGGAGTCAAATTATTATTAAAGTAAAACTGTAAACCGTTTCATCAGTGCTAATTCCACTGTGTGAAAGAAAAGGACAACGCCAATGAATAGTGATTGAACTGTATCGTGAAAAACTGATTTTGCCATAATAATCGCCTAATTTTTGTTCCCTAGCATAAACTGTACTCATGAATATTAATTCAAAACTTATAACTAATGCGGGAGTGTGGAACAATGTACTAATGCACCAAGTGTGAAAAGTCATCCCCTGAGACTTACGTGAGAGCCAAAATTTGCAATAACATTTTTTTAACCATTTTTATAAGCTCATACGTGTGAACACTGCAACCGCACCACTTTATTTACCATCCCGTCGCAAGGTATACTTGGAAAAGGCATGGGGATGCAGGAAAATTTCAGTTAGATTACATCATAGTGAAACAGAGGTCGCGAAATAAGATACTGGATTGTAAGACGTACCCAGGAGCAGATATAGACTCAGATCACAATTTAATAATGATGAAGAGCAAGCTGAAGTTTAAGAGACTAGTCAGGAAGAATCAGTGCGCAAAGATGGGGTTACAGAAGTACTAAGGAATGAAGAGATACACTGGAAGTTCTCTGATGCTATACGTACTGCGTTAACGAACAGCTCAGGAGACAGTTCTATTTAAGAGGAATGGACGTGTCTCAAAAGTACACACACAGAAGTTGGAAAGGAAAACATATGCACAAAGAAGGTAGCTGCGAAGAAACCATGAGTAACAGAAGAACTACTTCCGTTGATCGATGAAAGGAGGAAGTACAAAAATGTTTCGGGAAATTCAGGAATACAGAAATTCATGTCATTTAGGAATGAAATAAACAGGAAGTGCAGGGAAGCTATGGCGACATGGCTGTATGGAAAACCTGAAAGGATCGGAAAAGAAATGATTGTCAGAAGGACTGACTCAACATTCCGTGAAATTAAAAGCCAGGGTGGTAGCATTAAGAGTGCAGTGTGGATTCCACTGCTACATGCAGAGGAGAGGGCGCATATGTGGACAGAGTACACTGAAGACCTCTTGTGAATGGGAAGTGATACAAGACGAAACAGGAATCGATACAGAAGAGATACGGGGTCCAATATCACAATCACATTAGAAAAGAGCTTTGGAAGACTTAAGATCAAATAAGGCTGAAGGGATACATAACTAAGTGTGGCAAGTAAAATGTCGCGGTCGAAAGTGTCTAATGCTTTGATGAAGTCTAAGACGCTCATGATAGTCGCCTCCTGCACACCTATAACAAGCTTCAGGTCATATGTTACCTTTATTACGGCAGATATTGTGCGGTGATGTTTACGGAGTACGGCAGGAAGGACCAGGGAAATCAGAGTTCACAGGCGTCCGTTCATACCACGCGTCGATCACAATGATGCAGGAAGGTATCAGAGGTGCCGTGCGCTACACACTGCATGGCGGCTTGCGGAGTACTGACGTGGATGTGGAATTACGTTATTACGTTTCGTACAGCCGAATTCATTGCTCTCAGACTGCACAAAGCGAAGAGCTGCGCTAAAACAGAAGGAGTGCGGGGAAGCTGCGTTATTTAAGGAAGTTTTGCGGTGCAAGTAGGCGCGAAATAAACCGCTCTGAATGGATGTCTGGCCGAGTCTGCAGCCACAGCGGCGGCGATGGGCTCGTCACGTGACCCGGCGGGCCCGCATCCGCCACCCGCACGCGAAAAATACCACAAAATAAAACAAAAAAGGAGGAGGAAACAGAAATAAAAGCGGGCGTTTAGAGGCGGCGCTGCGTGCGCCACAAAAAACGTGCCCGGGCGCCCGCAATTAAAACGGCGCGCTGTCGCGCTCTCGCTCGGCCTTTTATGCGGTGGCGCGGGATGCCGGGTCGCAGGCGCCGCGCTGCCTCGGCGGGACCTTTCGCTGTTCTCGAGCGCCCGCGGGCGATACGGTAGCGGAGCGGCGAGGACTCGCAGCCGCGGAGAGCAAACACCGCGCAGCGTAAACCTGAGGCCCAGCTGGTGGAGCAAGTACTGCGGGGAAAAAGTAAACACGAGGGATGTGGCGAACTTATTGCAGCGTACACAGCGTAAACTGGACGCCCTCACAATCTAAACACAGGGCGGAAGCAGCTAAGACGGGCCGCCCGCGATACACCCGGAGCGAGTAAATATATCTAGGTGCGCCATGAAAAAAGAGAGATTGCCTCGGACTGCAATTAAATATTTTTCGTTTTACTACACCGAGATCGATCCTTCAGACAACCTAGATTCACAGTGTTGTGTTTCAAGCATCAGCTGTTGAAGATCAGAAGGCTTCACGTTCCTCTTCAAGGTACAGTGTTCCCTGAACTCTTCAGTTGCATTAAGAGTTGACCGGACTTGCAGAACACACGGTTTTCAGCAGTCAGTCTGATCCGCTACGCTTTTCAAAAATATTCGCTTTGGTGAAATTCATATACACTCCTGGAAATTGAAATAAGAACACCGTGAATTCATTGTCCCAGGAAGGGGAAACTTTATTGACACATTCCTGGGGTCAGATACATCACATGATCACACTGACAGAACCACAGGCACATAGACACAGGCGACAGAGCATGCACAATGTCGGCACTAGTACAGTGTATATCCACCTTTCGCAGCAATGCAGGCTGCTATTCTCCCATGGAGACGATCGTAGAGATGCTGGATGTAGTCCTGTGGAACGGCTTGCCATGCCATTTCCACCTGGCGCCTCAGTTGGACCAGCGTTCGTGCTGGACGTGCAGACCGCGTGAGACGACGCTTCATCCAGTCCCAAACATGCTCAATGGGGGACAGATCCGGAGATCTTGCTGGCCAGGGTAGTGGACTTACACCTTCTAGAGCACGTTGGGTGGCACGGGATACATGCGGACGTGCATTGTCCTGTTGGAACAGCAAGTTCCCTTGCCGGTCTAGGAATGGTAGAACGATGGGTTCGATGACGGTTTGGATGTACCGTGCACTATTCAGTGTCCCCTCGACGATCACCAGTGGTGTACGGCCAGTGTAGGAGATCGCTCCCCACACCATGATGCCGGGTGTTGGCCCTGTGTGCCTCGGTCGTATGCAGTCCTGATTGTGGCGCTCACCTGCACGGCGCCAAACACGCATACGACCATCATTGGCACCAAGGCAGAAGCGACTCTCATCGCTGAAGACGACACGTCTCCATTCGTCCCTCCATTCACACCTGTCGCGACACCACTGGAGGCGGGCTGCACGATGTTGGAGCGTGAGCGGAAGACGGCCTAACGGTGTGCGGGACCGTAGCCCAGCTTCATGGAGATGGTTGCCAATGGTCCTCGCCGATACCCCAGGAGCAACAGTGTCCCTAATTTGCTGGGAAGTGGCGGTGCGGCCCCCTACGGCACTGCGTAGGATCCTACGGTCTTGGCGTGCATCCGTGCGTCGCTGCGGTCCGGTCCCAGGTCGACGGGCACGTGCACCTTCCGCCGACCACTGGTGACAACATCGATGTACTGTGGAGACCTCGCGCCCCACGTGTTGAGCAATTCGGCGGTACGGCTACCCGGCCTCCCGCATGCCCACTATACGCCCTCGCTCAAAGTCCGTCAACTGCACATACGGTTCACGTCCACGCTGTCGCGGCATGCTACCAGTGTTAAAGACTGCGATGGAGCTCCGTATGCCACGGCAAACTGGCTGACACTGACGGCGGCGGTGCACAAATGCTGCGCAGCTAGCGCCATTCGACGGCCAACACCGCGGTTCCTGGTGTGTCCGCTGTGCCGTGCGTGTGATCATTGCTTGTACAGTCCTCTCGCAGTGTCCGGAGCAAATATGGTGGGTCTGACACACCGGTGTCAATGTGTTCTTTTTTCCATTTCCAGGAGTGTATATTTCAACAGCTCACTTACTGTCGTAAAAATCTCTTTGCTGCATAACAGTCACTACGAATGGTGTTAACTGTGTAGCTTCAGTGATGAGGCGAACTGAACCTTTTGGAACTTCACACACAGTTAGCTTCTGTCGTTTCTCAGTATGAGCAAAATAACGATCACAAGACATAAAACAGTATCCTTTCACCAAAAACTTGTACTCTGTTTCCGTAAAGTAACCCTCTGCTGTTAGGTAAGCCCACAGAAACATCATCAACTTATTTTTGTCCTGCCCACAACAGTTGACACTACATATTACCAGTTTCTTTTACAAGTAAGTTTCGATGTGAAAGCTTCGTGAACACAGGAATCAGTTTCATTTCCACCCCTGTCAAATAAGGCCTCATGTCAGAGAAACACGTGACCAGTCTTATTATCATCAACATGAATGCAAAAGTTGTAATTTGACAGCTGCCGTAAATAGCACATTTCACGATGCCTTAATGAAGGAGGAGAAATCACTTTTTGTAAATCTATAGCATCTGTATATACAGTGTATATAATAACATATTTCAATCAACATACGTAGGTCTTCGCTGGTATATATATGAATCCATGCAAGTAGTTACCTATGACCTCATAATCTGTCAGATGATTTTTGTCAAAATGACATTCGCTTCAGTAATTAATAAAATCCATTAAAATGCTTGAACGTTACTTTGTTGACTCCGAGCCTTATAACAAACGTTAAAACGACAGTCAAGGCCTACCTGATACTTGCAAACTTCAATAGCTGGAACCACAATATTATCTTTTCGAGCGTGTTCCTATCTTTCTCTGCGCAGTTTCTTCCTTTCTCATTCTTTGAACACCGAAGTTGGTGTCCGACACAAGTGCCATCTTGTGACAGGTGTAAACACTGTTTCCTGCTGTTCTAGGGGCCACATGTTATTGACCTAGGCGTTTACAGTGGAGTTTTACCAATAGCTCAAATTTTCATTTTTTGGCGCTTGACCCGGTATTTACGAGGGTTGGAACTTAAATAGTGGCAACTATTTATTCACAACAGATACAAAAAGTTACATATTTGCAACTGTTACTGTCCTTCAAAGTAGTCACCAGCGTTGTGTAGAATCCGTTGCCAGCGATGTGGAAGGCGTAGTATACCGTTAGCAGAGCCTGTTCTGTTGATGGTGCAAATGGAGCAGTCTACTGCCTGTCGAATCTCTGGAACAGTTCTGAAGCGAACGCCACGAAGTGGTTCGTTCGTCTTCGGAATCAAATCAAAGTCACAGGGACTTAAGTTCGGAGCGTATGGCGGATGGTACAGTACTTCCATGACCCATCGACCGAACAGAGCAGCAACAGCTTGCGCTGTATGCGCCCGCGCATTGTCGTGCAAAATGATGGGGTGGCTGAGCAGAAAGTGTCGCCGCTTCTTTCGCAAAGCTGGTCGCAGGTGGCTTAAGTCCTGAACGAGTGCTCAAGCTTTAAAAATGTGCATTATAGAGTCCATGTTTACCACAAATCGATGACAAAAAACAAATGAAGTGCATGTAATTGCAATCTGGAACAATTTCTTCTCCTAATTAATCATACGAATGCGTTCCATATAACTTAATTATCAATGGGAGGTTCAGATATAGAGTTATTCCGCCATGAATTACCAATTTTCAGGGATGATGAAGAAGGGTAAATGTGTCAATCTGGGGTAAGGGACCCTGCTCCTGAAACCACCGAGTCGAAAGTCTTTACCGAAAATCGTTCTGTTGCCTCTGACTATGCAATGAATGCACCGGTACCACACTGACGGGTAGGCGACTTTCAGAGGTGGTAGTAAGGACCAAAAGCAGAACAAAGTCCAGTAAACAAGAACACTAAAGCTAACATCTTAAGACCTATGAGCACTCCTTCACCTTCGCTGCTGTGGGCCACATCTCTTCTATTGAACAAGTGCTCATAGCACGTAAAGTATGCATTTTAGACGCCGGTCGAAGTGGACGAGCGGTTAAAGGCGCTACACTCTGGAACCGCGCGACCGCTACGGTCGCAGGTTCGAATCCTGCCTCGGGCATGGATGTGTGTGATGTCCTAAGGTTAGTTAGGTTTAAGTAGTTCTAAGTTCTAGGGGACTTATGACCACAGCAGTTGAGTCCCATAGTGCTCAGAGCCATTTGAGCCATTTTTTGCATTTTAGAGCCCATGTTTACTAGACAATTTTTTCTTGATTTGGTCTTTTCGAAACATGGAAAGCAAATACCTTCTAGCAGAAGTGATTTGTTTCATAGTATCGAAGATGAAGTGCTCATCGCTCTTAAAGTATGCATTTTAGAGCTGATGTTTGTTTTGGTCCATACTACCTCCTCCCAAAATATGAAAAGCAAATAGCTTGTAGCAGAGTGGTCTGTTTCATAGTATCGAAGATGGACTGCTCATAGCTCTTAAGGTATGCGTTGCTTCGAATGATCCCTGAACACTGGCCATTCCTCAGGCGACACACTGTATCGACACTAGGTCTTCAAAATCGGTAGTTAAGTTTTATCTCTGACAAATGACAGGTTGACAGTTAAGTTTTATCTCTGCCAAGGAGTATCTCTGCCGATCGTACATAATATCCTCCCAAGCCTTTCTTTTTCAGAGTATTTATATCGTTGTCCGACGTCCGACTCGTTAGGCGGCGAGAATCAGCGCAGCACTGGACGAAACATTAGGGACGTGAAAGTTTACTCGGCAGTAAGCATTTATACCGGAGCATTTACCAGCAGCACGTATCTTACGTCGTTGAAGCCCTCTTCGAAGACTCCGTCTAATATCATAAAAAGTAGACAGACCTATGTAAAATAAAAGTCGCTGTCATAATTCGGGAGCTAGACACATTACAATCTTAAGTCAGCAAATTCGTTACATTGCCCGTTGTAGCTTAGCGGAAACCCCAGCTCGGTACATTTTGTATGGTCCGCCTTAGCATTCTAACCCTGTATGTCACCTGTGTTCTTCTTGCAAATCCAATTGACTGAAGTAATTATAAAAGGTTATTCAGTATCAGAACACTCGAAATTTTAAGAACGAACGTGAAGTTAGTAAGCCTTGGTTGATCGGTTGATTTGGGGGAGGGGACCAAACAGCGAGGTCATCGGTCCCATCGGATTACGCAATGATAGGGAAGGAAGAAGGCCGTGCCCTTTCAAAGGAACCATGCCGGCATTTGCGTCAAGCGATTTAGGGAAATCACGGAAAACCTAAATCAAGACTGCCGGACGCGGGTGTGAACCGTCGACCACCCGAATGCGAGTCCAGTGCGGTAACCACTGCACCACCTCGCTCGGTGAGGTTAGTAATCCCTAACATTTTCAGGGAAGGAGAAAGCGATCTTACGTAATTTTCTAAAATTTAAAAAATCTTTTTCAAAAAAATCTTTTAATTGCCTAGAACGTGTACATATATAAAAATTAAAATGTGATGGCTAGACTAATTACAGTTGTCAATGCATCCATCCCCAGAACCGTGAACAAGCGCACAAACAAGAAAACGTCTTAGAGAAACCATTTTTTTTACAAAGTAATCTTCAAGTCTAAAGTTTTTGAAGGAAACGCAGAAAGAAAGGTAATAAGCTGCTACTCATGGTAAAAATATCCGCATACAACGTACGGAATAAACATCAGATATAAATATTGTATGAACGTGATTCACAGGCAACTTTACAGTGTTACACCACAACAACAATTTTTTAAACGTGCCGTGCTCATATTAGACGCTGACTGAAGACAAACTGGATATACCAATAATTATCATATCACGCAATAACTTGCACTTGTGTAAGAAGGAAACTGAATTAGAAATTTAGTAGTAACAGTAACAACAGAAACGAGACTGGTTCTACACCTATAGGAACACACAATACAACTGTTTGTTGTTGAGTGTTCCTACAGGCATAGAACCAGTCTCATCTATGTTATTACTGTTACCACTAAATATCTTATTCACCTTGCAAGTTATTTCATGATAAGAGTGTTACTGGTATATCCTGTTTTAGTTCAGCCTGCGTCTAATACGAGCATGATATGTTTAAAAAAATGGTTTTTGTGGTAACACTATGAAGTTGCCTGTGAGTCATGTAATATTTATATTTGATGTTCACTCCGTATGTTAAATGCAGATATTTTTACCATGAGTATAAAGTTGTTACCTTTATATTTGTGTTTCCTTCAAGCACTTTAAGCTTTTTAAGAAAAAGATTTTTCTAAGGCGATTGCATGTTTTTCGTTCTAGTTCGCAGATATGACGATCGTTGCCTTGACAACTGAAAGTAGTCAACTCATCATACTGTAATTTATATCTATGTTTGTGATCTAGGAAAGTAAAACATTTCCGTGAAAAGGTTTTTTGACATTTCGACGAAAGTGAAGTTGATAGTCTGCGAGGCGGCATACACCGGTCGCCCACTGCGACTGGGGAGGCAGCCAGGGGCGCCGTGTTATCTGGAGGAACACGCTGCGCCGCAGCTTACACACCCGGCCAGCCCTCCACAAATTACGCCACACAGCATTTTCCCCGTGGCTGCCTCCGACAGTGTTCCCAGCTCGCCGGAGCATCCGCGATACACGGAGAGGCCTGGGATGAAAACACTCTCCTAAAAAGGGCGGAACAAGAATTTGCCGGTGCGAGGCGGGCGGCCTGGCTGGCTGGTTATTATGGCGTATCGGCTTAGTGGGGGCTCTGCGCGAGACGACGCCTCAACAAGCTCCCTTCTCCTGACTCTCCGAGCCTCTCTGTTGCTCTTCGTTGCTCTCCCCGAAGTGGAGGGCGCAACTTAAGTGGCTCGCGAGGTCCCGTTACACTCGTCCTCTATTTGACTGACGCTTGTTTTCGCCAAGTGTGTGGTCGCATACGAGTATATCTCAACAGCTTGGAGTCCTCATCAAGTAGGCATTACAGTAGGAATCGAATGAATACAGTCACCTGCTGCTACGATACCCCGCTAGCAGGCTGGTAGAGTCCTTATGAAATAGTAACAGAAACGACCGTAAAACGCAAACAGCAGTGGCTGGAAGAAAGATGTTGTTCCCGTGAAATCCTCCTGGGTAATTTAGAGAGCCCGTATTCCAGTAAGATCGTGGCACTAGCGCTGCCAGCGTAAATTCTTTCCTTGATTAGAATTTTTTTTTTTTCTAAGGAACTGTGAGCTATGCGGTTTGCTGCCAGTGGTAGCTTTACTCAAAATTTTTTTATGGGCACATTGCCACATATCTGTGCGGTCTCTCTTTTTCTTTTTTAAATGATAGCTTAACTCACGAAGTTTTTATGGATACACTTGCACATGTGTTGTCATAGCATCTGATAACTTTTCTCTCTCTCTCTCTCTTGTTAAAGGCAGAGTAAGATAGGAATTCTGCTACCACAACGGCGTCAATGCAAGAAATGGCGGAATGTGTTTCGTGATTCCATGAAACACGGTCGCTTGCTACGGTTCAGCAAATGTTTCGAAGTATCTATGGTCGAGATCCGCCAGATGTGAAGGGCAACAAAGGAATGCTACAAAAAATTTAAAGAGACTGGCAGTGTTGGTGACAGCATTTCAAAACAGCCCGCGAGAATCGACGCGTTGTATTTCCAGAGAAGCAGACGTACCTCAGAGCACTGTGGTGGAGATTTGACGCAAACGACTGCGTTTCCGTGCATACAAAGTGCAACTCCCACAGATTTTGCAGCCAGATAATAGGCGCAGACATGTTGAGTTTGCTAGGAACACGCTGGAACGAATCGCTGCAGACAATGACTACGTTGATAAAGTTTCTTTACCGATGAAACGACTTTTCACATCTCCGGGAAAATAAGCAAGCATACTGTCCAGATCTTGGGGTCGAACAAGCCACAAATCCTAGTACAGAAAATAAGAGACAACCAGAAAGTGAATTTGTGGTGTTGCTTAATGAAGAACATAATTATTGGACCATTATTTTTCGCTGAGCCTGCCATTACGGTAACGGTTTACCTGTGCATGTTGAAACTACACGCTGCATCTCAGTAGCTCAAATTCCAGCCGTGGACAGTGTTTCAGCGAGATGGTGCGCTTCCACACTGAGGACTATTTTTCGCCAGCTTTTGGATGAAACCTTCCCAGACAGATAGATCGGTAGAGGCAGTCCAACAGTCCATCGTGGCCACCACGTTAACCAGACGTAACCCCTTTCGTTTTTATATGTGGGATTACGTTAAGGACAAAGTGTTGGTGGCAGTATGCTGGGAAAACTCTTTAAGATGCCAATACGAGATGCTGTTGAGACAGTGACGGAAAAGATGATGGAAAAGAGAGTGTGAACATTGCCTTGACGCTCTAGGGACAAGAAACGGACTATATATGGAGGTATATCCGTAAAAAAGTGTATGAGTTAAGCGACATTAGCAAGAACCCTCATAGCCGTATCTAGCACAGTTCCTTAGAAACAGTTTTTTGTAATAAGGGACAGATTGTGCTCACACTACATAACTCAAATTGGGACCCCTCGGCCTCAGTTTCTTACGGAGAAAACAGGTGGAGTGCTCGGTTCTGCATGTTTCTTCCTGTCCGAGGAGTCAACCATTTTTCTTCTCTCTTTAATATCCTAATTCGCTATTATGATCTTTTCTCTGTCACAAAAAAATTTCTGCTTGGCGCAAACATATATCTTTACGTCATTACACCGTCATAGTTAGTAAGTAAATAACTAAAAAATGAGGCGGGTTGTAAATTTTATTGGCATTGTCATAAAGGGAGAACCATTTTAGTGGTCAAATTGGAATATTAAAGTATTAATTCATCAGATTTCACTGTCCAACAAAGCACTTCATGTCGAGTGAACCATAGCTTACCTCATAAAAAATTTAGTAAGTTTTGTTTTAAATAATTGTTAACATGTATTATTATCAGGTGAACATACGTCTGTACAGTATAATGTGTCTGGTTCTGTAAGTGAGAGAGTACGATCTCGTTCAGTGTCCACCTTTAGGAGCAAGAATATGTATGGCATAGGTTTGATCATACCCTGTCTCGTGTGCGACATTTCAAGAAAACTAAAGCATGTCCCAGAGCCGCTTTCAATTCGACTCAGAGGCATAAAACTATAGATAAACTCTTAATTAATTATGCCTCAGAATTTATCGCAATGACATCCACTTGTAAAAAATTCTGGTGCTATAATCGCACTATGCCTGAGTAAAAATCGACGTTTTGAAGATATTCAACATTTTCATTGTCAGCGTATGGGGCCGTTACATTCGCCAGAAAGATAAACATTCCGTATTTTAGCGGCTGACGTTACAGCTCGCTACCAACTGCAAACAACTGTAGTCTTCCGACACTTGCAGTTCGCCAGTCCCTGCAGCTTGCCCAAAGCTTCGGCTTACCAACATTCGCAATTCGCCACTGCCTTCAAATTGACCCCGCCTGCCACTTGACAACGTCAGCAGCTTGCCAACGCCCATAGATTGCCACTGCATGCAACTTGACAACACCTGAAAATTGACAACGCCTGCAGCTTGCCAACGCTTGCAACATGTCCATACCTGCAGCTTACCAACGTCAGTAATTCGACAAAACCTTCAGCTTGCCAAGAACTGCATCTTGCAGACACATGCTAGTTGCCAGCACGAGTAACCTGTTAACACCTGCAACTTGCAGCGCCTGCCACCTGCGAACACCTGCAGCTCGGCGGCACGTGCAGCCAGTACTCACCGGGCTGAGCGCCTCGACGGAGCCGGCGGCGCCCTCCTGGGCCATGGAGCGCAGGCGCTCCTCGTAGGCCTCGAGCTGCGTGAGGCGGTGCAGCAGCGCCTGCAGCAGCGCCGACACGTCGCGCCGCACGCCCGGCTCCGCCGTCACGCACTGCTGCGTCAGCGCGCGCACGTGCGCCATCACGCGCTCGTCGCGGAAGTCGTACGGAAATGTCTCGCTCCACTCGCCCAGCAGCTGCACCAGCCGCGGCACGAACCGACTCAGCCGCTCCTACAACACACAACACCAAACACGTCGTTATACAGCCGCTCCTGCAACACACAACACGACGCACGTCGTTACACGGCCGCCACTGCAGCGCGCCTGGAAGACAGCTAAACAATGCGACCTTACGAGAAAATGACCATGTTCAGAAAGGTGCTTGAAAGTGGCCCACTATAAGATTCACATCATTGAATACGACGTTCCTTTGTACTTAAACACTTGATGGAATGTTTATTAAGAAATTGCAACAACACAGAGATAATTTTCTTTCTGCAGGATTCTTAATGAGAGGATGATTTCTGTAAGCTGCATCCTTGACATATCCCCAGAGCAAAATAACTGTTCGATGTAAAACTGGACAACGAGGTCGCTACAACCTCTAACCAATCACTTCTAAATCCAATCACTGCTCCAAGAAAGTAATGTTCCTGTAGGCTGTATCAGCCCCAACATTGTCCTGCTGTACACGCATTGCAGGTGGTTATCACCATTTATATGTAGTGCATAATGGCTCCATGGTATTGTACACTGAATACTTACTTTCGGTGTGCGCAAAGGGGACGTGTGCAGCTGAATTCGATTTTTTGCAGACCCAATGAATGAATTGTCCTGTATTAACATATCCATCGAAAATGTGTCCAGGCTATGTTGTAATGAAGAACAACACCGCTGGGTGCCGTAAATGCTCGCTGTTTGACATACAAATACACACACACACACACACTTTTTTTGCGTTCCTTCAACTGGCCTCGTGTTGCGTGACCAGCCCCGTTTGAAGCTATAGTCATACTGACCTCACAAAATGCGTCGTCCAGCTTTTAGCTTTCTGCACACTTCTGGGAGACCATAGATAGTATGCTCCCGCACTCTAGTTCAATTCCATCGATTGTTACTATGTTAAACTAATTCATCTATCTAGTCCTTAAGTTTTGCAGAGTGGTGTATATAAAGACAAACGTCAAATTTTACATTTCAAAAGGCAACAGCTTTTTACTTATAACTTATGATGCACAACATTTCGTTTAATAACATCTACGCCTACAAATTTTAGAATATAGACATATTTTACCTCCGCACCAATCGTAAGATTGGCATCTGTCACTTGTGACTATTTTCACTTTTGGATAGATTTGTTAGTGTGGAGAATGTCGAATTTGGAGATCACTTTAAACTGTAGGGGGATAATTCAGTTCAGATGCTGAAGGAAGGGAAAGTCATACCTCTTCCAACAGAAAGAGGCCCAGTAAAGCACTGTAATGCTCAAACCGACCTTTGAGTTGATGACGGGTTTACCTTTCTCAACGTACTTTATGACCGTAATTTTTAAAACTATACATGTACATTTTGCGAACACTCTCGGCATAAGAACGCAAAGTACCATTGTGTGGAAACATTATAACTTTTTTCGACTTTATATCCTGAAGTTGTTCTGTATTTTACCCGTGTTGTATCCATACATATTCTAAACACACATGTCGAAAGAGCTTTATAACCGAAATTAGAGGGTGACAATAATTGAACTATATGGAAAAAATCTTCATAACTTCAGATCGGCTTGTGTTAGGACTTTAAAACTGCACAGTTGGCCGTAGGGAATAATAGGAATTAGTATGCGCATATGGTTCGGTTTAACCAAGAAGTCCACTCTCATGTGGATGGGTTCGTCAATAAGCAAAATTGGCGCATTTGGGGAACTGAAAATCCGCATTTCGCGATGGAGAAATCTCTTCACTCCCCCCGGTGACTGGTGGCGTGCAGTGTCCAGTCACCGAATAATCGGTGCGACATTCCTTGATGGCACGGTGACTACCGAACGGTACGTCAAGATTTGGGAAGATGATTTCATTCCCATTACGCAAAGTGACTCTGATGTCGACCAGATGTGGTTCGTGCAAGACGTAGCTCGACCCCAACGAAGCAGGAGAGTGTTTTATGGCCTGGAGGAGCAATTTGGGGCCGCATTCTGGCTCTGGGGTACCCAGAGGCCAGTGGCATGGGCCTAGATTGGCCGCCATATTCTCCGGATCTGAACACATTCGCCTCCTTTTTGTGGGGCTATATTAGAGACAAGGTGTACAGCAAAAACCCCAAAACCATTGCTGAGCGGAAAACAGGCATTCCGGAGGTCATCGACAGCTTCGATTTCCGACACTTCAGCTGGTCATGCAGGATTTCGCCATTCGTCTGCGCCACATCATCACCAATGATGGCTGGCATATCGAACATGTCATAACGTAAATCTGTTTATCTGTAGTGTGGTTTACATGTTGAATAAAGTGTTTACACGTTGTAGTTTGTAACTAATTTACGTTTTTTTTCGTATAGTTCAATAATTGTCACCCTGTATGTGGGGAAAAAGGAAAAGGTCAATTTACTTCGTCCAGAGGCAGCCAGTGTGATAAGAAAAACGTAAGAGACCTTGTGCACATTTTCTGACGAAGTGCTCCCGCAATGGAGCGGGCGAGCTTATCATCGACCAGTGTGCGGTCCGCGGGGCAGTTCGTGCGACTAACGGCGACCGAGGCGGCGGGCGGCGGCAGCATTAACCTGCGCGCAGGGGCGTTCCGCTGACCGCACAACACGTGTACCTCGCCGGCGGCCGTGTAGCTCGCGGCAGGCGCGCTGCCGATCAGCCGGAGTGCGGCCGGTCATTCGACACGCCACAAGCTGCCGGGGACGACAGCACGAGTGCAGCACGTCTGCGTACAGAGTGTCTCGCGACAGCTTTCTTTTATTTTAACATTTTCATGGAATTACTATTAGTATAACAAATTTAGCTTGCGACCGCAACTTTTATAATTTCCAAGGACGAGGGCTGTTCGGAAAGTAAGGTCCGAACGGTCGCGAAATGAAAACCACGGTGAAAATCAATTTTTTTTATTCGTAACAGTTAGCCACAACTTCCAGCTACCTATCTAAATAGCCGCCGCTCCGACACACATATCTGTCGTGGCGTTGTACAAACATTCCTGTACCCTCGTCACAGAAAGCAGCCGCCTGTGCCTCCCGCCAATTCCCTAAGCTGGTCTGCCTCTCGTTGTTTGTGCCAAAATATTGTCTTCGTAGCCAGCGGTTGATGTGAGCAGAGATGAACAGAACAACGGAGGGAGCAGAAACCAGTGACTGTGTCGCGGCTTGGAAATCAAAATCGCCTTCAAATTAAAAACGAATATCTGCAGACAATGAGTCAGCGAGAAAAGACTGCGACAGCAATTGCATGCAGTGGACAGTTGAAGTTAGTCACCACGCAAGAGACCATTACTCACACAGGTACATGAAGGCGACAACAGGGAAGTTCAGTGAGGTAGAAGGATATGTGGCTGGTTTCCTGAATGAACATGTAGATTAGCTCGCAAAATCGCTTGACGTGAACCCGTCGGGAAATCTGTGCGACATCTACATCTACATACATACTCAGCAATCCACCATACGGTGCGTGGCGGAGGGTACCTCGTACCACAACTAGCATCTTCTCTCCCTGTTCCACTCCCAAACAGAACGAGGGAAAAATGACGGCCTATATGCCTCTGTACGAGCCTTAATCTGTCTTATCTTATCTTTGTGGTCTTTCCGCGAAATGTAACTTGGCGGCAATAAAATTGTACTGCAGTCAGCCTCAAATGCTGGTTCTTTAAATATCCTCAGTAGCGATTCACGAAAAGAACGCCTCCTCTCCTCTAGAGACTCCCACTCGAGTTCCTCAAGGATTTCCGTAAGACTCGCGTGATGATCAAACCTACCAGTAACAAATCTAGCAGCCCGCCTCTGAATTGCTTCTATGTCCTCCCTCAATCCGACCTGATAGGGATCCCAAACGCTCGAGCGGTACTCAAGAATAGGTCGTATTACTGTTTTATAAGCGGTCTCCTTTACAGATGAACCACATCTTCCCAAAATACTACCAATGAACCGAAGACGACTATCCGCCTTCCCCACAACTGCCATTACATGCTTGTCCCACTTCATATCGCTCTGCAGTGTTCCAAATATTTAATCGACGTGACTGTGTCAAGCGCTACACTACTAATGGAGTATTTAAACATTACGGGATTCTTTTTCCTATTCATCCGCATTAATTTACATCTATCTATATTTAGAGTTAGATGCCATTCTTTACACCAATCACAAATCCTGTCCAAGTCATTTCGTATCCTCCTACACTCACTCAACGACGACACCTTTCCGTACACCACAGCATCATCAGCAAACAGCCGCACATTGCTATCCACCCCATCCAAAAGGTCATTTATGTACATACAGAACAACAGCGGACCTACCACACTTCCCTGGGGCACTCCAGATGATGCCCTCACCTCCGATGAACACTCACCATCGAGGACAACGTATTGGGTTCTATTACTTAAGAAGTCTTCGAGCCACTCACATATTTGGGAACCAATACCATATGCTCGTACCTTAGTTAGGAGTCTGCAGTGGGGCACCGAGTCAAACGCTTTCCGGAAGTCAAGGCATATGGCATCCGTCTGATACTCTTCGTCCATGTTCATGCTGGAATAGCGAGTAAGACACCGACGTCAGTACAACTGCAGTTTGGTAGAATTGTGCGATTAAATCCTCAGAGAGTGGCTCAATGTGGACTCCCCTCTTGACCGAATCCAGGGAAGTCCAGGGGAGGAATTACACGGTATTAAATGCTGCTTGTAAGAGTTCTCTAGGGGAGACTAAATTTTTTGTTCGGTGACCTTATCATCAGTTAATCATCAGACGCAGACCTGATAGTGGGTCTACATTAGCAACATTTCGTCTAGTAAAAAAGTAATTTCACGAACAAGCTTCAGCCTTTCAAGTGTGGATAACGCTACGGAGTACAGCATATGTACCGGGTGATCAAAAAGTCAGTATAAATTTGAAAACTGAATAAATCACGGAATAATGTAGATAGAGAGGTAAAAATTGACACACATGCTTGGAATGACATGGGGTTTTATTAGAACCACAGAAAGATACAAAAGTTCAAAAAATGTCCGACAGATGGCGCTTCATCTGATCAGAATAGCAACAATTAGCATAACAGGGTAAGACAAAGCAAAGATGATGTTCTTCACAGGAAATGCTCAATATATCCAGCATCATTCCTGAAAAATAGCTGTAGTCGAGGAATAATGTTGTGCACAGCACTGTAAAGCATATCCGGAGTTATGGTGAGGCATTGGCGTCGGATGTTGTCTTTCAGCATCCCTAGAGAAATCGGTCGATCACGATACACTTGCGACTTTAGGTAACACCAAAGCCAATAATCGCACGGACTGAGGTCTGGGGACCTGGGAGGCGAAGCATGACGAAAGTCGTGGCTGAGCACACGATCATCACCAAACGACGCGCGCAAGAGATCTTTCACGCGCCATCTGTCATTCCAAGCATGTGTGTCAATTTTTACCTCTGTGTCTACATTATTCCGTGGTTTATTAAGTTTTCAAATTTATACTGACTTTTTGATCACCCTGTACTTTCATTAACATGGAGATAAATATAAGCGCACTTACAGCGTTTGTCAGACAGGCCTAAAAGTCACAGTGTGGTGCTAGGAGTATAGCTCCAGAATACGACGAGTTTGTTTACGTTTTGGGGTTCGCTCTGTGAGGCGCAGTGCGGATCTTTAAGACGCCGCAGCGAGCCGGCCTCACCTTGTGCGCCGGGTGCTTCTCGCCGAGCTTCTGCTGCTGCTCGCAGATGGCGCACACCTCGCCGAGCAGCTCGTGCGGCTTGATGAAGAGCCGCGAGCTGAGCAGGAAGGCGAACAGGTACGCGCGGTCCGGGTAGTAGTCGGCCGTGGGCACCACGTGCTGGACCAGCGCGTCCAGCGAGCCCGACACCAGGTTCCCGCCGTCCCGGTACACCAGCGCCTGCAACACCGCGGCAAGCGTCTCAGTGAACATCTGTCAGAAGTGCACACTCAACACTGGAACTGTCACCGATATGTTGGTTGTGAACAACAGCTGCAGCAACCGCCACAGATGTTGCTGGTGAAGATCTACTAGAACTATTACCGATGTCAGAGGTGACCGTCATCTTCCGGAACAGTCATTCATGTCAGAGGTGAACATCAACAATGGTAACAATCAATGATGTGGCAGGTGTATACCAACTATGTGTAGTGGCACAAACGTCAGAGGTGAACATAAAGTACTGGAACTGTCACTGATGTCAGAAATGAACAAAGAAAGCTCGAACTTCTTTCATGTTGGAACTGAGCATAGACTTCGGAAACTCTCACTGAATGTGAAGGTAAACTGTTGTGTACATAGTTCCGCGTAGTCAGCGCGTACACAACTTTCCCACTAGAGCGCGCCCCGCTAAGCACAACAGCGCAGGCGCAGCGCTCGTCCGTCTCCGCACTACGAGATGGCGCTGCCATAGAGACGAACCAAATTCTGCTTCCGCCGATCCGCGTATTAATATGTAACACAGCCAATGAGACTGCTGCTAACGTAGAACCTTTTCTCCTCGCAGATCACACTCGCGCAGTGATACATGAACGCGCGAGGTATTATAACGGGTGTACAGACCTCCGATTAGTCAGTCTGCATTTGTCTGCACCAGTCTGTACAAGTCTGCATTTGTCTGTACCAGTCTACGGTCAAGTTGCAGTCTGCGCCTAATAAGATTACCATATTGCTGTACATAGCCATGAAGATAAATGTATAGACACTTTTGGCAAGTATCAGAGATATATGTGAGAATAAGATTAACGTACCAATACCAAAGGGCCGGCCGCGGTGGTCTCGCGGTTCTAGGCGCTCAATCCGGAACCGCGCGACTGCTACGGTCGCAGGTTCGAATTCTGCCTCGGGCATGGATGTGTGTGATGTCCTTAGGTTAGTTAGGTTTAAGTAGTTCTAAGTTCTAGGTGACTGATGACCACAGATGTTAACTCCCATAGTGCTCAGAGCCATTTGAACCAATACCAAAGGAACTTCAGATTGTCAATTGTAAATAGCATCCAGAACCAAGTTAAGTAATTTTTATGCTTGTTATAATTTTAATAAATGTGTGTGAAAATTAATCAAGTTCTGTTTAAAGTTGATCACCGTCAATCTGCTACTCTAAGCGTGCAAGTGGCATTTCTATCGTCTGACCTAACGGCAGAAGATACACACGCCACGATAAGACCACGAGACATATTGCTGACACTCGCCTACTTCGTTAGAGCGACAAGTCAAATAATCTGATGGTGTGTGTACTGAAGGTCTTACAGTACGCATACCACATAAACAATGAACACTGGAACTATCTCTGATGTCGGAGATGAAGACTGGAGCTATCACTGATGTCGCAGAGAAATATCGATTATTGAAACTGTCATTTAAGTGGGAGATGAACATCGACTATGGGGACTGTCATTGATATCGGAGGTGAACACCTAATACAGAAACTGTTATTGACATAAGAGATGCACTCCGAATACAGGTGCCCTCATTGATGTCAGAGATCGACAACGGCTATGGCAACTCACAGTGATGTTGCAACTGAACATCAAAGAATGGAACTATCATTAATATCACGGCCGACCATCGACTATAGAAGTAGTCACCGGTGTCGAAGGTGAAATTGACTATAGAACTATCATTGACGTGAATATCGACTATGAGCAATGTCGCTGATGTCAGAGGTGCACGTTGAACACTGGAACTGTCACTGATGTTGGAGGTGAACATCAGGCATCAGAACTGTGGAACTGTCATTGATGTTGGAGGTGAACATCAGGCATCAGAACTGTGGGACTGTCATCGATGTTGGAGGTGAACATCAGGTATCAGAACTGTGACTGGAACCGTCATTGATGTCGGAGGTGAACATCAGGCATCAGAACTGTGACTGGCGGGTGTGATGAAGATCGACAACAACTTTCATTGATGACAGAGGTGAAGAGTGAATAAGCTAAATGTCATTGGTGTCGTACTCACAGCTGCATCAAGTACAAACGATATGTTCCAGTAGAACCGTAAGCAGAAAACAGGACTTCCTTTGTATGGTGAAAAGTAATTTATATGTATTATTCAATTCTTTTTATTCCCTCTGTCTCTCGCCAGTTTCGTGCATAAACTAGGCATCTTCATAAATCAGAAGTCTTAAGCCGAGATACTTTACTTTAGGTTAGTGCTTCGAGATACCGACCTCCCTTTCGTTAACATTGCTATCATTTAGAACATATGTCTAGCAGTTACTTAAAAAAGAGGAGAGAGCGAGAGAGAAGTGATTTAAAGGTGTCAAAGGTCGTGTACACTTATTTCAAGTAGAGTATATGTGAGTATATATTCCGGCGACCAGCACGTAGAGAACTGAATTGTCTTGCTGGACGTAAGGAAAATCCAGCTGCATCAGGACAAGAATAGTCGCTAGACGGAAAAGGGTGAAAAAATAAATGATTCCTATAACTGTCTCGTATTTCAAAATTTAGGATAGCAGCAGCCAGCGTAGTGACGAAGCAGAGTTTGTAGTTTTACTTTTGTTCAAACTCTGTCTTCACACAACGGAAATCCCGAATGTACGACCCTGTTATCAGTAATTCAGAGTTGTCGCCGGGTCACTAGAATGCAGACAAATGTAGCGTTAGGACACGCGAAAATTAAATGTGCAGCGTTTCGTATTCCTTCTAGCAGCATGGGCAATTGTTATTAAAGTGAGATCATACTGCCTGGCTACATGACCTGGTAACAGCTGAGCGGCTAGTTTGCTGCCGAAAAACTGTCATTTTTTTTTTCTTTTTCACAATGAGGGGTTCTAGTCCACAGATTCGGCTAAATTTTTTCTTCACTTTCTGTAGTATAAAATGGCAGCGCGTACACCATCCCTTATTAGTCCCTTCCCGAATTCGTTCTTCATCAGCCACGTAGTAAGTTGTCCCGCGCCAGTTATTAGTGCTGAAGTTAAGTCGCTGTCGCAGTAACTCCGCCTCCCGGGCTGACTTTGAACCTGCAGCAGTCATTCACGCCGGCTACCTGAATGGATAATCGCCCGCCGTCTCGGCGGGGGAAAATTGCTTCCCGAAACTTGGGCCGTAACTCGGGGCGCGCAGTGCAGCTCAGCGCGCAAACCTCGCGGAAATTCGACTCTCGGAAGGTTTGGACGTGCGCGGAATCCACGCGCCGCGTATTAGATCGCCCCCACGTGGCGGCCATTCCTCTAGCGAGCGGGCCGTCTCCGCTCTCTCCTGTTGGATTTGTCGCTTCATTCCAACAGCCGAGGTGGAGGAGGAGAACAAGAAAGATAAAGGCTCCGTTCACGACTTGCGACGAAAGCCAATCATCACCTCGCAGTCTGCGCCGGCCCTGAACCTAGCTGAAGGCGGAGATGCAAGATACGTGCTCGCTCTGTCTCTAAGAGGGGTTCCCCAGCGGCTGCTCCACACTAGCAGATGTTTATCCCACGCTCCGTAACAGAAAAATGTTATAAATATCTTGATGCCGGCCCATACCACAGTACTTCATGTACGGTAACGATTTTTATTTATCTCGCACATTCTACAGCTACATCTGCATAAATATTTCGCAAGTCAACGTATATTTAATAATTTTTTCATAATACGGGGCCACAGTCATAATTTATTTCTTTAAAGTCAGTACCGCCATTTGACTGTTGTTTATTTGTAGTGTTACATTTACACTTACACGATCACGATTTCAGATTCAAAGTGCCATTATAGAGTGTTTTAAGTGTTATGTAGTGCCTAAGATGGCACACTCTCGTATTTAAAATGCACTACTAGACACATGCCCTTAGACAATGTGTCTAACAGTGTATTTTAAATACGAGAATATGCCATCTTAGGCACTATATGATACTTAAAACACTTGGTAATGCACTATTAGACACATGCCCTTAGACGATGTGTCTAACAATGGATTTTAAATACGAGAGTATGCAATCTTAGGCACTATATGACACTTAAAACACTTGGTAATGGCTCTTTGAAGCTGAAATCATGATAGTGTAAGTGCAAATGTAACACTGCAAATAAACAATAGTCAAATGGCGGTACTGACTTTAAAGAAATCAGCGTATATTGGCACTGGTTTCATAGCAAAAATACTACCAATTTCCGTGCCTACTTACCCCGCTTAATAGTTCTCGGTAGTCTCCCCGTGTTTTCTACCACATCCTAAATCCTAAATCCTCGATATCCACTGTCGGCCAACTACAAGAGAGACGTTGATGTTGCTAAGTCCAGCTGAAAACTGATGCCAACGGTGGCAACCGTCGTCCTATCCAAGTTCCCGTACCGTCCACGGCGCATGCGCCATCCATCACCAGCGCTGCCCACAAGACTGGGTTTGTGGCGACTGCCGTAGTAGGCACCGACGCCAACAGCGTATCGAATGAAAGAGTGCCTCTCCAGCACTCGGGGCGCATCAAAGTCCGTTGTGCTTTGATGCAAGACAATACAGGATTTCACTTCCCGCTAAGAGGAAAACCCTGGTCTGTAATAATCAAAAGTCTGCAAACAACTTTAACTGACTGCTAATAAACACTGTCCCAAAAACCAGAGGTAGCGGCAACTATCAGGTTCTCGTTAAATTCCATGCAGTGTTCCTTGTTTAAGTAATGAAGGAAACACTGTGGGACGTACGACGAAACGACGCATCCGTTAGGACAGAACGGCGAAATTTGTCGTCAATGGGCTGCGGCAGCAGGAGAGTCTGCAGCGCTTCTCCTGGGCTCTTGACCATTCGGTTGGAACCCAGACGACCGGAAAACTGTGACACAATTTCCGCTGATAAGAGCTGATCGCACGGTTCGAGTGCGGCGTAGTCACCACGAAGCAGTGGACCCAAGTTGCGAACGTGGTACTGTGCAAGCCGGTTGTGGTTCCATATTGTTGTGGGCTGTGTATACATAGAATGTTCCAGTCCAACTCAAAACCACCACTGACTGTAATCACTTATGTTCGGCAACTTGGAGACCATTTGGAGCCATTCGTAGACTACAGGTTGCCAGAAAACCATGTCATGTGACCGGGGTACAGTTGTTAGTTAAAGAACATTCTGGCCAGTTCGAGCGAACGATTTGGTTAGCCACATCACCCGACATTGTATCCCGTCGAACATTTATGGGACATAATCGAGAAGTCAGTTCGTGCACAACATCCTGCAACAGCGGAACTTTCGGAAGTATGGACGGCTATAGGGGCAGCATGGTTCAAACTTTCTGCAGAGCACTTGCAAGGACTTGCGTCCACGCCACACCGAGAGGTCTCCCATGACTTTTGTCACCTCCGTGTAAAAGCTAAAGTGCTCAACACTCAAAAAGTTATACGTCAAAAATATAACAACTTTATTGCTCGTAATATATTGCGCTATATGCCTCAGGCATGGATGTGTGTGATGTCCTTAGGTTAGTTAGGTTTAAGTAGTTCTAAGTTCTAGGGGACTGATGACCTCAGAAGTTAAGTCCCATAGTGCTCAGAGCCATTTGAACAATATGTTGCGTTCAGGACTTAGCCACCAAGCTGCACGAAGACATAAAGGTCATAAGAGGTTTACGTAACAACTTACGCTTGTAACCTGGTCGCCTACTTCAAACGCGACTTTATGTCGCAATTGTGGTGCATTTTTCAAAAGTCGAAACTCCTTAAAAATCTTCCAGTCTTAAAGGATAGCATTCCAGCATAAGGGACACAAGCCACAGCTCTACACTCCTCCCCCAGCAGCTCCGGTAATGGTCCTAACTCCACAGGCAGATGAATCTGCGTATCCGTTCTCTTTAAACACTGACGCCAAGTGTTCAAATACTTCAAATGGCTCTAAGCACTATGGGACTTAACACCTGAGGTCACCAGTCCCCTAGAATTAGAACTACTTAAATCTAACTAACCTAAGGACATCACACACATCCATGCCCGAGGCAGGATTCGAACCTACGACCGTAGCAGCAGCGCGGTTCCGACTGAAGCACCTAGAACCGCTCGGCCACAGCAGCCGCCGACGCCAAGTGTGCCAGCTCCTCTGGCTAGGATAGTCTTTGACTGTCATACAACATTGGCGCCGGTGTGTTCTACGGACGGCGCCACAGGCCATGTTTTGAGACAGCGCATGCGCCGTGTACGATGTAGACTAGCCAAAGAAACTGGTACAGCTGGCTAATATGGTGTAGGGCCCCCGCGACAGGTAGAAGTGTCACAACACGACGTGGCATGGACACTACTAACGTCTGAAGGAGTGCTAGATGCAAGTGATACCATCAATCCTGCAGGGATGTCCATAAGACTGCGAGGGAGTGGTGTACCTTACAAGGCATCCCAGACATGCTCAATAATGTTCATGTCTGGGGCGTTTGGTGGCCAGTGGAAGTGTTTAAACACAGAAGAGTGTTCCTGGAGACTCTCTGTAGCAATTGTGGACGTGTAGGGTGTTGCATTGTCCTTCTCGAATTGCCCAAGTCCGTCGGAATGCAAAATGGACATAAATGGCTGCAGGTGATCAGACAGGATGCCTAGGTACGTGTCACCTGTCAGAGGCGTATCAAGCGTCCCATATCGCTCCAAATGCACACGCCCCACATCATTACAGAACCTAAAACAGCTTGAACATGTAAGGGGTCCGTAGGCCCTTACTATAAGTTTGCACTCGGCACAGGTCGAGGGGGCAAACAATCGATAGTGTGTCGTGTTGCGAGAGCGAGTGTAGAGTTCAGTCTGTTCCCAGGTTGCGGGCCGAGCCGTGTGGAGGCCGGTTGCTGTGATGCAAAGTCTACCGACAAAGGGAGTGGCCATCGCCGCGGTTTAACCCCTTTGTGTTAGGATAATACGGGAAAGTGAAAAGGTATAATTACGAGAGTGATCAGTGATATTTCTGTGCCGATATCTGTGGTTTCGCGTCTACCGCGCCGTCATCATTTGGATTGCAGTGTTGGATTGCAGTGATTGAATTTGCGTGTGACGATTATGAATAACGAAGAAGCCTGTGCTGAGATTAGCCGTGATTAAATATGTATGACGAAGGCAGTGGCTGTCTCCTTTTTCTTGTGTTTTAGAGACGAATATAGGTTCTTGATTAATGAAGCTGTGTTGGCGTTCTTCTTGTCACCAGACATTTCATTATTACAGCATTTGAGAAGGACAAAATGGAATGTAACAACTCCGTAGCAGTCAAATCCGATTGCCAGCCCCATTAGGTACACGGTCACACTAATTAATATTTATTTGGGCTGCTATCAGATCCCGATCGAGCGGGATACATAAATCGGAGGTGTTACAAACAGTCCCCTGCTGACACACAGGGTCCATGGATTCATGAGGCTGTCTCCGTATCCGTACACGTACATCCGCACGATACAATTTGAAACGAGACTCGTTTGACCAGGTAACATGTGTGAAGTCATTAATATTCCAGTGTCGGTGCTGATGGCGAGGTGTAAAGCTTTGTGTCGTGTAGTCATCAAGGGTACAGTACACGAGTGGGCCTTCAGCTCCGAAAGCCCATATCGATAGTGTTTCTTGAATGGTTCGCAGGCTGACCCTTGTTGATAACCCACCACTGAAATCTGCAGCAATTTGCGGAAGGGTTGCTTTCTTGTCACGTTGAGGGATTCTCTTCAGTCGTCGTTGGTCTCGCTCTTGCAGGATCTTTCTCCGGCCGCCGCGATGTCCGAGATTTGATGTTTTACCGGATTCCTGATATTCACGATACAGTCGTGAAAAGATCGTACGGGAAAATCCCCACTTGATCGCTACGTCGGAGATGCTGTGTCCCATCGCTCGTGTGCAGACTATAACACTACCCTTCACTTAAACTCACTTAAATCTTGATAACCTGTCATTGTAGCAGTAGTAATCGATCTAACAAGTGTGCCAGACATTTGTTGTCTTATACAGGCGTTGCCGACCACAGCGCCGTATTCTGCCTGTTTACGTATTTCTGTGTTTGAATACGCACGCCCACACCAGTTTCTTTAGCGCTCCAGTGTATAAGACTACGGTTTCCAGTCTTCTGGCACTTCAACGGGACTCGGCATCGGCAGTGTCTCTCCTGGAGACGGCGGACAGATGGATCATCGAAATATCGAAGCACACCGATTTTAGGATCCGGCAGTAAACCCGAGGAGACTACCAGACATTTTCTTTTCCATTACATGCGCGCATGCACTGAACGAGGGAAAAGTGACTGCCTATATGCTTCTGTGCGCGCGGTAATCTCCCAAGACGCCTACGCGGGGTATACGTGGTAGCAGCACAACGTGCGCGCGCTCTTTCTCTCTCAGTTTCGTGGTAACTACGACTGCATCGTCTTTCTTCCGAGGATCCCCACTGAGTTCCCCGAGCACTTCTGTCACACTTTCATACGGGCTCTACCGACCTGTTACGATCTTCGCAGCGCGTCTCTGAATTCTTTCCATGCCTGCTGTCATGCCTGCTTTTAGGTTAGAGGGTCTTGTGAAAGTACGAACACGGCTTCAGTCTCAAAGGGTGCAGGAAAAACGCAGGACGAGGGCAGACCTGGCAACAATCGACAACGCAGATGTAAACTATCGTAGCTGTGCTGGTAAAGAACCAGAGCTCCAAGCGGTAACAGAACGCACTGAAGCTCAGAGCGCTGTAGGTACTGAAAGCTGGCTTAATCCCAAGTTTTTACTAAGGTTGCCTAGTTGATTTGTCGGAGACGACCAAATGGCGAAGTCATCGGTTCCGTGGGATGAGGGAAGAATGGAGAAGGAAATCGGCCGTGCAGTTTCAAAGGAATCATTCCGGCATTTGCCTGAAGCGGTTTACGAAAATCACGGAAAATCTAAATCAGGGTGAACGGACGCGGGTTTGAACCGTCGTCCTCCCGGATCGAGTCCAGTGTGCTGACCAATGCGCCACCTCGCTTGACTTTTACTAAGAACTTAAAATTGTTCAGAAAGGACAGATTAAATTCAGTTCGTGGTGATGCGTTTTTGCTGTTAGAGAAGTGGTTTGTCTCGTAGTGAAACTGAAATGGATACTTGCTGTGAACTAATGTGGGTGGATGCAGAGTCGGTTTAAGGCACAAGCGACACAATGTCAGAGGGGGCGTCAGGGCTGCCTCAGACGTAAGGTTTACATGTAGTATGTCCCAGATTTAGTAGCGGTCATTGTGAGAGGGAAGCGTAAGTCTACGATTTGTGTACAGTGTGCACGACAGTTAATACGAACAACTGGCCCTGGCGAACGTGAACAATAGAAAAGGAGGAGGGGTGACTGGGGGAGGGGGAGGGGGAAGGGAGAAGTGGGAGTAGGCGCACCAAATGATACGTCACTTGTATGGAAAAATATTCTCGAACCGGTGCTGGGTGGAGGTTAGACGCAAAATACTGGCAAGAAGAATGGATAACATGGCAAGACAGCTGCTAAAACATGAGACACTAACTTCTATGGTACTGGAGGGAGCTGCAGAGGGTAAAAACCGTAGAGGAAGACCGAGATAGGAAAACATGCAGCAGATAACTGGAGACTTAGAATGCAAGTGCTACTCCGCGATGAAGAGATTCGCACGAGAGAGGAATTCGTGGGAGTCCGCATCAAACGAGTCAGAAGATTGATGAAAAAAGGGTATACTTGAGAAGTGGAGTAAGTTAATAAATTGTTTGTTCTACCGCCCCGCCTCCCCGCCCCCTACGTAAATATAATTACTGTAAAGGTCAAGAAAAGTACGAGTCTTACTTCGAATAGATACCCTACTCATATAATTACAATTGATGGTGACTTACTTCATTCTACCGCCAATATCATGGCAAAAACATACGACTGCAAGCTGAAAAATATTGCCTCAGAATTTTTTACTCTGTTCTCGGTATTGGTCGAGGTATCACATGACGTGCACATTACTCGGTCCATCGACGCGCTTCGCTGACGCTAGTTCAACGCTCTGCCGCTGGAGGACTCCGAGTAACTCTAGAGTGTAACATTTCGGTGTGCAACGTAACTACATTGGTGGGTGAGATGCCGCGTGCTGTAATATAGTTTCTAACCGCAGAAGAGCAGAAGAGTTCGTCTACACATCGAAGAACTCTCTCCTTTAGCGTAACAATACCAGACATACACGGTCGCTGCGAGGTCTGCAACAATCGGACGCCTTGTGTTCACTGCGTTCGATCATCTTCCATACAGTCCCCAGCTGGCCCCAACTGGTTTTCATCTGTTTCCAAAACTTAAAGACCACTTTCGAGGACTTCACTTTGATAGTGATGCAGCGGTGCCAACAGAGGTGAGTCGTGGCTCTGTCAAACAATCTACAATGACGATATCAACAAACTGGTCTCTCGCTGGGAGAAATACATTCGTCGCCAGGGCGAGCATTTTGGTATAGATGCGTAGCATCAAGAATAAAGATGAATAATATTAATTAAGATATTCTATTCAAAACAGTGTCAAAAATTTAGTGATGAACATTACTCAAGAGCTGACAGAACGAAGATTTTCAAAACGACCTCTTTCGTACGTAATCTAAACATCCTTGAGAAGCAATATGAGCCAGCCACCTTCTTTCCCCGCGACTAGACTTACGCGGTGTTTATAACTTAAATCGTTGCAGGTGAATTTAGCGCTCTCGTCAGACTGAAGTTCCTCCGGAGCTGAATACACAAGTCGCTAAACGCTCTCACACTCAGCTCTCGCGCGAGCCGAATGTTCTGCACACGCCAGCCGACTCCACACAGCAGATGCTGGTACATCCCACATGAAATTACGCCACGCTCAAAAGACCACGCTAAAAGCCCGCATTTACAACAGGTTTCGCGACCACAAACGTTGAGTACCTCAGTGAGAACCACATTGTTGTTTGTTCAGCTTAAAATCACTTTCAACGGTAAATGTTTTCGCGTGTACCCGCTGCGTCGTTTTTATCCCTGTTGAGAATCACTTTGGGGAAAATAAAGGGAGCTCTTTGACGTGGTTTGTGGATGGCAGTGTACGAAGTAAACTATTCGTGTGTCTGCCTTGTGGTTTCTCTTCCATGGGCTAATGTCAACCATCAAAAGAGAGACTTTATCATTTATTAACATCGTGCTGCTGAAAACACTCCAACATTTACAGAACTTAAAGTTATTCGATTCATTTTACAGTTTGAGGCGAAAAGCTCATCTATACATTTCTTCCAGAAATGTGTGCGAATAATAACGCACAGTAAACACATAATTAATACAGCCAGAACAATGGCGAGTTGCTCAAACTGACCACGCTTTCAACAGGAAGATAATAATAAAAAAATCCATCACTAACAAGGGAATTTTTCGAGCTCTAAAGGCGAAATAAAACAGAATAAAAATGATTTTACACTATGGACATGTCCGTTATATTCATCAACGTACTTTGTCTGTACAACTCCACATTTATATGCAGTCCATGTTTAAATGTTAACGAATCAAATTGGTAGGTCATAGAATAACCTTCGTAAATCCAGAATGAGATTTTCACTCTGCAGCGGAGTGTGCGCTGATATGAAACTTCCTGGCAGATTAAAACTGTGTGCCGGACCGAGACTCGAACTCGGGACCTTTACCTTTCGCGGGCAAGTGCTCTACCTTCTTTCAGGAGTGCTAGTTCTGCAAGGTTCGCAGGAGAGCTTCTGTTAAGTTTGGAAGGTAGGAGACGAGATACTGGCAGAAGTAAAGCTGTGAGTACGGGGCGTGAGTGGCGCTTGGGTAGCTCAGTTGGTAGAGCACTTGCTCGCGAAAGGTAAAGGTCCCAGGTTCGCGTCGCGGTCCTAAAGGCAATTTCAGTCTGCCAGGAAGTTTCCGATCACTTCCACACACTCTGCTGCAGAGAGAAAATTCATTCTTGTCTTCGCCTTGTCAAGAGATAAATCACAGAATTCGCACGAAATGATTAAGGAAATCGCAGTTAAGACGGCGAAAAAAAAAAAAAACCGAAATCCATTTCTTCCAGATACAATCCCACAGAAAAATAAGGCTTCTGATAAAATGAATTAAATGCGTGTGTAACAGCGAAAAACGACAGTTGTAAAAGATATTAGGGTTTTAGATTTGTCAGAAACAAAGAAAGCACAATAACAGCACAAGAATGTATGTTAGGTAGTAAAGAACTAACATAAATAATTGACAGTGTCATGCAAGAATGAAAGTGCTGAAACATGTTTGGATAAAACGATCTAATGAAACGGCGCATTTTTTCTCCTTATTTTTCTTAGCAGCCACGGAAATAAAGAAGAGCCACATTATCCAAAAGATGATATCACCAGGCACGTAACGAATGTCAGACTCTGCTCCGGCCGCACGAACACTTGACTGACCGAAACGGGCGCCGCAGCTGTAGCCGCCAAGTACAGTGGGGTACAGTTTTCGTGCTGCGCAATCGGTGCGCAGGGTAGCCACTAATTCCGAACAAGATTTAGCGGTACAGCCAGCTGCGGCCTCTTCAGCGTTTACTGAATAGCGTGGCGCAGGCTTTTGTTTCTCTATTGGCCAACAGCGGTAGGGGATTACTGTTTGAGAGAGATGACGTCAGCGCTTACTGGCTACCCGCATGCGAACACCGGCTATCGATCCCAACTTCGGATCGCATAAAATAGCGTAGTCCGTTCTGTAGCATCATATTACGTTTCTGACATTTCGAACACAGCTGTACGTGCCGTAATGAAGCTACAACAGTGGAAGCTTTATACAAACTGTTCCCAATCGCCGACAGGCAATAATTAGTCAGTCAAAAAGCTGAAAGATGTATTTTTGACGCTGTTTCATGTAATATCTCTACAAACGAATTGCTTCTTGTCTACTATTCGAGAGAATTGTATTAAAATCAGCATATCCCACGCAATAAAGATGGTTTGTTCCATCGATAAATTTGCCAGTAACTGTACATTCTTTTTGTCATTTTCTAGTAATTTTGCCATAACTAAGTTGAGCAGTAGAGAGAATAAGGCATGGCCCCTAGCAATATCTGTCGCGATCAGTGAATGGATATGTGCGGTAAAAATTAGTTTCATCATTTGTAAATTACCTACGGCAGTTATCATTCTTGAGCAAATGTAGCTGAACTAAGGCGCTATATTAATTAGGGCGTGGGTTTACCAGTTAAGGTCGTGACAGACTTGTGGCTTAAAACAGTTCTTGTATTTCATTATGTGAGTGAACTATGGCACAGCTTGTGGTGTTCTGTAACAATTACTGAATTGTATGTATTGAGACTGGCCGTAATTTAATAAAAATTCATTCATCTTGAACCATCTGTAGATGCTTCAAGATATTTCACTAGGTGTCTTTTCAGTAAGAGAGCTAGCATTAGCTTTAATTTCCATATTTGTATCGTCAGCAGGAGAACAAAATTCTAAAAAACAAGGTGTAGCTAATTTTAATTGCTTCAGAGCTAACAGAATGCGTCCAACACACAGCCTCGTCTGATTGTTGTAAACATTGACTAATTGTAACTATGCAGTTTACATGGATCTCATAAGCACTGTTCTGGGTCTTGCAGGTAAGGAAAGAACAATGGAGTCATTGTGTTGGAGGCTTTACGAGAAGTTCCCCTTCGCCGACTCGAAATAATAATATACTGTCGTGTGACTAGGGCCTCCCTTCGGGTAGACCATTCGCCGGATGCAAATCTTTCGATTTGACGCCACTTCGGCGACTTGCGCGTCGATGGGGATGAAGTGATGACGATTAGGACAACACAACAACCAGTCCCTGAGAGGAGAAAATCTCCGACCCAGCCGGGAATCGAACCCGGGCCCTTAAGATTGACAGTCCGTCGCGCTGACCACTTTTTTTTTCTACCACTTTTTTTTTGTTTTTTTTAGACGCTACCCTTTTTTTTTTTGCTCTGTCCATTTTTTTTCTACCCCCTTTTTTTAAATAAAATGGAACTAAAAAAAACAAGTGCCACCGCCACTTTTCATCCTGTAACAAAGGAAAAAAAAAATCTGGGCCACTTCAGGCGTTGGCTCCTGACTAAACCTACCCCAGAGAGCTGCCTATATACCAGGGGAAATATGGGAAATCAAGGTTAGGGCTATCCTTACAAACAAAACAAAATCTTCCTTTTTCTGAATTTTATTTTAATTTTTTTTTGTTTTATATTTATTTATTTATTTTATTTTATTTATTTATTTTTTTTTTTTTTTTTTGTGTAATTGATCAGAGGCCTTCAGCGCCCCGCTGGTAATATGTTGAGTCACGTCTTCTCGAAATTGATGTGTTCCGTTCAATTGTTCAGAAATGTTCATTGGTTCAAGCAGGAAACCTTCTCCTCTCTTGGCTTAACACATTCCAGCTGCGAGGCGGCTCGTGGAAAGCACTCCCAAGGAAGTTCGAGAAAAATTGTCTGTATTTTGGGTGACGGACAACGACATAATGACGGTCATTGAGGTATGTCCAAAAATCGGGTACAGAGTCGACAGTTTGTCCAAATAAGGAGTGAATGGCATGTCCGCGAATCCAATTCACAGCATTGGTCTTTGTCCGAGGAAAATAGTCACGTTCCAGAAATAATAATGAAAGGGGAGTAATCCGATCCGGAATGTCCCGCGTTAGAAAAGCCACAATACGTCGAACCAAGTGCCAAACCTCCGCCGCCGATCCGCAAACAAACCGATGTTCATCATTGTCTGGCACTCCACACGTGGAGCATAGAGGTGATTGGGCGAGGTGGATACGATGAAGGCGAAATTGGTTGATTTGCTTACCATCGACAGTTATGTACCAGACAGATTGAACATTCGTGTCAAGGTAACAGGCGAACACCGCGCGCCATACATGACGCCAGTCAACCTGTGGGAACTTTATTTCAATCGGGTTAGGAGGACGACCTAATTGGAGGACATTGTATACTGCCTTTGTCTTGAGTAAAAGCTGTCTTGGTAAGGTGAGGCGTAGATAACTGAGTTCCAGAAAGAAGTACCGTATATAATGGAACTGGGCCGGAACAGCCGCGATCATCACTGGGGCTGACAGTGAGACCGGCGAGTATGCCGACAGGAGGAGACCAGTGAGGCTCGTTGGGCAACGTGTCCATACCGTCATCTGGGAGCTGACAAATAGGGCGCGAGCTCTATCCGGCACGTGAAACAGACCTATCCCACCTCGTTCACGGGGAAGAGTAAGGGTCGCATAGTTAACTTGGAACAAAATCCCAGAGCTGACGAAAGATGCCATCGCTGCCAACATGCGACGTGCCACAGTAAGCGGGAAAAGTAGAACTTGCGCTACATGGGGAACTCGGGATGCGATATATGTATTGACATATCGAGCTCGTTGGAGAATATCTAGGGATCGAAGGCGATGGTCCATAAGACCTGCTCTGATCATTAAAAGGAGGCGTCGGCAGTTGATGGTGGCTGAACGCCGGAGATCAGATGAAAAATCTATTCCCAAACAACGAATGGTATCAACGGTGGTGAGAGGTGTAACGCACTCCACGGGAAGTCCCGTGCCAATGAACATAACTTGTGACTTACGTACGTTTAAAGAGCTACCCGACGCCTCACCATAAGTCGCTACCCACGTCAAAACAGCTCGAACTTCGTCGGCAGTACGTAAACAGATGACGACATCGTCAGCATAGGCCGTGCAACAGAATCGGTAGCGATCTATGGACAACCCTACGAAACGTTGTCTTAGTCCACATAGCAAGGATTCCAAGGAAAAGACGTACAAAATTTCTGATAGAGGGCAACCTTGACGTACGGATCGACCTATTATTATCGGTGGAGTGAGTCTGCCATTGTACATAATCCTGGATGAGGCACCCCGCAGAAGGCGCATCACTACCGTGATAACGGCGACCGGGAAACCCATATGGTGGAGAACGGCCGTAAGGAACGAATGGTCAACCCTATCAAAAGCTTGACTAAAGTCCAAAGACGCAAGTGCCCCAGAGAGGCGTTGTGTCTGGGTAACGGCGATCATATCCCTGTAGCGGCATAAAGCCGTGCGAATATTGTTGTCGCCTCCCAAAGATGCTTGGTCTGGCGACACAACATAGCGGGCAACGTTTTTAAGTCGTGCTGCCAAAAGGCGAGTGAAGATTTTCATATCACTGTTAAGGAGGGTGAGGGGCCGATAATAACTGATATTGTTGCTACCGTGCGGTTTATGTACAGGAATAATAATTCCTTCCATGAAAGCGTCCGGCACAGGTACTTGCGGAGACATCAGTTCCCGACAGATGGAGGTGAAGGTGGACTCTAACAAATCACGGAAGGTGCGATAAAATCCGAGGGGAAGACCGTCGGATCCTGGGGAGCGATTGATGGTCCCCGCCCGGATCGCATCGCGGACTTCCTCATCAGTCACCTCCGACATCAATTCAATCGCCGCATCTCCTGGGATACCACCGAAGTTGAGCTGTGAGACTTCCTCGATCAACTCTGGGGAATGTGGAACTGCGGCGTAGAGCTGCCGGTAGTGGGCGTGAAGCACATTCCCTATGGCAGATTGGGTTACGTAGCGACGCCCGTCTTGATCCGTTAGGAAGTGAATCAATTTTCGGCGTCGATTTTGTCGTTCTTGGACGATATGGTACATCGACGGATGTTCATGAGGCATGCGATCAGCAGTACGAGATCGTACTATCGCCCCTTCCAAATGCCGTCGCATGAGATTGGAGATTTGGGCCTTAGCTTGGTTCATCCTTGTCTGGCGCTCAGGGGAGGCTGGCATCGTGGAGCATTCTCGTAGGATCCTGTAGTAAAAGTCCATAGTGCTCTTCCTCCAGGCGACAACATCTTTGCCATACAGGATTAAAGTTTTTCGAAGAGCAGGTTTTGCACACTGGATCCACCAGGATATGGTAGACGGATACGTGGGTCGGCGTCTATTACATGTGATCCAAGTGTCTTCTATTAGAAGTCGACAGTCAGGTGAATTAAGAAGTCCCGTGTTCAGTTTCCATAAACCACGTCCGTGCCATACTGCCTGTCTTGTGAGAACAACATCACAGAAGTAAGCCTCATGGTCTGAGAAAGCAACAGGCCAGATTTCAGCCTGTCGAGTGTGTTGAATTAGGGATCGCGAGATGTAGATGCGATCCAGTCGGCTAGAGGAGTGCGCAGTGTGGTACGTAAAGCCCAAAAGATCACCGTGAACATGTCTCCACGTGTCGACAAATTGTAGCCGCGTGACGACTGTTTCCAGAGCGGCGCATGGTGAGTGACGCGGCAGTTGATCCTGAGGTCGCTGGGTGCAGTTGAAGTCTCCACCCATGATCCAGTCATCGTGTGGTCCCATAAAAAGGGGTGTGACTTCATTCGCGAAGAAGGCATTGCGTTCACGACGGTAGCTGGAGCCCGACGGCGCGTAAATATTGATGATGCGTACACCAAAGAGAGTAAGGGCCATACCTCTGCCGCTGGGGAGGTATAGGACATCTTCGGCAGGAAGACCTTCGCGTAAGATGATGGCAACACCACTACCGGTGTCCGAAGCGGGAGAAAGATGCACCGTGAAGCCATGTGGTGGTGAAAAATCGGCGACATGCACTTCCTGAAAAAGCGCAATATCTATGTCCGCATCATAAATCATATCGCGGAGCAGCGCTAGTTTGTGGGGCGCACGAATGGTCGCGAGGTTAATCGTTGCGACACGATAATGCTGGTGTTGGAGTCCCACAGGCGCAGGCGGGGCTTCTTCTTCAGGAGCGAGAGGTCGTCGATCTTGCCGGTCCGCTGAAGAGGCTGCTATTGTGGAGAGTTTGCGGGCGCGGGCGCAACCGATGGAGGTGCCCCATCATCAGCAGCGTCCACCCCAGTCCCTCCGATCTCCACGTCGTCTGCCCAGGAGACTGATGCTGCGGTAGGGCAACGGCTGTGCACGTCATCCACGTGGAGAGGAGACGTAGTTTTCGTCTCATCGGATAGGCTCTCTTTAACGTCGACCTGTGGGGGCGACGGCGTCAGTAATGAGGGGTGTTCGTTGCCAGTGGTCGCCTGTGGCGGGTCTGTCGCATCAGCCTTTCGGTCATCAAAGATCGGTTTGTCGTCCATCTTCGGGTCTGCATCCCCGGTATCCATCCGTAGAATGGATTCATCAGGGGGTGTACGGCTACGTTTCTTTCTCTTTCGTGTCGACCCTTGTTTTCGAACAAGTCGTTCAGAGTCCGATGGCGGGTGGCTTTCGTCTGACTCCGGACCAGTCTGAAGGAAAGCAGAAGTAGGTATCACTCCCGGATCAACGTCCATCTCAGTAGCATTTTCAGTCACAGTGCTGCGATGATTCGGCAGGTTAGGATCTGGCGTCTGGGGCACCTCAGAAGGAATCTCAGGAGCGGTTGTATCTACCTGATCAGACGACGTCAACGGAGCAGGAAGACTCTGTGTAGACGTGCTACCTTCCTGGGCAACCTTGGCGTATGTGACAGGGATCTGAGTCATCACCGCTGGGGACGCTTCCTCGCCGACCGGCGTCTGGATCAGGCGGCGTCGCATGCAGGCGGATCTGACGTGGCCTTCTTGTCCACAACCCGCACATGTTCGGGGTTGGCCGTCGTACATGACAATGGCTCGCACCCCGCCAATGGTCAGGTATGATGGAATATGTTTTTTCAGTTCAATTTTGACCTGACGCACACCATTAAGGACATGGTAGGTCGTGAAGGTTTGCCATTTTTCCTCTACGTAACCGATGACGTTACCGTATGGTTGTAACGCAGAGACAACTTCGTCCTTCGGCACTTCAAAAGGTAGTTCAAACACCCTAATCGTGCGTTGACCGTACTCTGCGAGTTCAAGTGTTACAGCTCCGACGTGACCATCAGAGTATTTGAACTTAAGTCCATTGGCATGGCGGCGAATAACATCTTCACACACCTCGGTGTTTGTCATTTTAATATGAACGACACTACTCGTGATCGAAAAATGGATTCCGACAACGTGGTTAGGATCTAAACGAACTTCTTCACGTATGAACGTTTCAACTTCATGTGCACGAGGTCGCGCATGTTCAGCTGGGAAGGAAACTTTAAGGGTCGCACGGCGGTAAGCGCTCGACATGTTGTTCACAGTGGACGGACGCAAGCCTGAAAGCTACGACGCGGAAGTAAACAACGCCTGCAGCGGAGCACTGGCCGGCGCGCGGGGCCGTCCGCACGCTGCCACGGCTGAGAGCCGACTGACCACTCAGCTACCGAGAGCGGACGACTCGAAATATTAACAGTCCAGCAAGCACGCGTGATGACGTATTTTTGCATTCGAGAACTACAGACGAGATACAGACATGATAACTTGTCTTCGCTGTTCAAGAGGGTATCCGATGTAGCTGCTGAAACGTCAGAGGTACCGTAAGACATGCGGTTGTGACCTTCCGAGTTTGCACTGAGGTCACAAGTGTCATGGGATACCTCCTAATACGGGTCGGACCAGCCTTTGCCCGGCGGAGTGCAGCACCTCGCCAGGTTTTAAATTGTAAGACATTTCGAGGGGCAGATGTGGACTCTGACCACAATCTATTACTTATGAACTATACATTAAAACTGAAGAAACTGCAAAAAGGTGGGAATTTAAGGAGATGGGACCTGGATAAATTGAAAAAACCACAGGTTGTACAGAGTTTCAGGGAGAGCATAAGGGAACAATTGGCAGGAATGGGGAAAGACATACAGTAGAAGAAGAATGGGTAGCTTTGAGGGATGAAGTAGTGAAGGCAGCAGAGGATCAAGTAGGTAAAAAGACGAGGGCTAGTAGAAATTCTTGGGTAACAGAAGAGATACTGAATTTAATTGATGAAAAGAGAAAATACAAAAATGCAGTAAGTGAAGCAGGCAAAAAGGAATACAAACGTCTCAAAAATAGGATCGACAGGAAGTGCAAAATGGCTAAGCAGACATGGCTAGAGGACAAATGTAAGGATGTAGAGGCTGATCTCACTGGGGGTAAGATAGATACTGCCTACAGGAAAATTAAAGAGACCTTTGGAGAAAAGAGAACCACTTGTATGAATGTCAAGAGCTCAGATGGAAACCCAGTTCTAAGCAAAGAAGGGAAAGCAGAAAGGCGGAAGGAGTATGTAGAGGGTCTATACAATGGTGATGTACTTGAGGACAATATTATGGAAATGGAAGATGATATAGGTGAAGATGAAATTGGAGATATGATTCTGCGTGAAGAGTTTGACAGAGTACTGAAAGACCTGAGTCGAAACAAGACCCTGGGAGCAGACAACATTCCCTTAGAACTACTGAACAGCCTTGGGAGAGCCAGTCCTGACAATACCATCTAGTGTACAAGATGTATGAGACAGGTGAAATACCCTCAGACTTCAAGAAGAATGTAGTAATTCCAATTCCAAAGAAAGCGGGTATTGACAGATGTGAAAATTACCGAAATATCAGTTTAATAAGTCACTACTGCAAAATACTAACGCGAATTCTTTACAGACGAATGGAAAAACTAGTAGAAGCCGACCTCGGGGAATATCAGTTTGGATTCCGTAAAAATATTGGAACACGTGAGGCAATACTGACCCTACGACTTATCTTAGAAGTTAGATTAAGGAAAGGCAAACCTATGTTTCTAGCATTTGCAGACTTAGAGAAAGCTTTTGACAATGTTGACTGGAATACTCTCTTTCAAATTCTGCAGGTGGCAGGCGTAAACTACAGGGAGCGAAAGGCTATTTACAATTTGTACAGAAACCGGATGGCAGTTATAAGAGTCGAGGGACAAGAAAGAGAAGCAGTTGTTGGGAAGGGAGTGAGACAGGTTTGTAGCCTCTCCCCGATGTTATTCAATCTGTATATTGAGCAAGTAGTGAAGGAAACAAAAAAAAGTTCGGAGTACATATTAAAATCCATGGAGAAGAAATAAAAACTTTGAGGTTCGCCGATGACATTGTAATTCTGTCAGAGGCAGCAAAGAACTTGGAAGAGCAGTTGAACGGAATGAATAGTGTTGGTGGTTGGTTGGTTGTTTCGGGGAAGGAGACCAGACATCGAGGTCATCGGTCTCATCGGATTAGGGAAGGAAGTCGGTCGTGCCCTTTGAAAGGAACCATCGCGACATTTGCCTGGAGCGATTTAGGGAAATCACGGAAAACCTAAATCAGGATGGCCGAACGCGGGTTGAACCGTCGTCCTCCCGAATGCGAGTCCAGTGTCTAACCACTGCGCCACCTCGCTCGGTGAATAGTGTCTTGAAGGGAGGATGTAAGATGAACATCAACAAAAGCAAAACGAGAATAATGGAATGTAGTCGAATTAAGTCGGGTGATGCTGAGGGAATTAGATTATGAAATGAGACACATAAAGTAGTAAAGGAGTTTTGCTATTTGGGGAGAAAAATAACTGATGATGGTCGAAGTAGAGAGGATATAAAATGTAGATTGACAATGGCAAGGAAAGCCTTCCTGAAGAAGAGAAATTTGTTAACATCGAGTATAGATTTAAGTGTCAGGAAGTCGTTTCTGAAAGTATTTGTATGGAGTGTAGCCATGTATGGAAGTGAAACGTGGACGATAAATAGTATAGACAAAAAGAGAATAGAAGCTTTCGAAATGTGGTGCTTCAGAAGAATGCTGAAGATTAGATGGGTAGATCACGTAACTTATGAGGAGGTACTGAATAGGATTTGGGAGAAGAGAAGTTTGTGGCACAACTTGACTAGAAGAAGGGATCGGTTGGTAGGACATGTTCTGAGGCATCAAGGGATCACCAATTTAGTATTGGAGGGCAGCGTGGAGGGTAAAAATCGTAGAGGGAGACCAAGAGATGAATGCACTACAACAACTACTATATATTTCAGTTCCAGTGAGAGTAATCTCCTTAAATTCTGTGAGCAGCCCTTTTTATTTTGTATTTAAATTTTCTTTTACTTAATTCACGATGAATCTTATAAGTAGTAATGTCTCTCGTTTGACATCGCTTTTAATGATCTTACCCGATTTTTCCTCGTTTTCGAGTTCATTTATTCAAATTTCATGTAAAGGCGTTGATTGTGGGCGTGCATACTTACTAATGGCAGCAGTTGGTTGAAGTGACATATCACAGCAGCAACTAGTTTTCTGCACCTGGATCCTAACGCCCTGACAGCATTCCGTTGGAAGAATCGTGGCGAAGCCGCTCGACTTTGCCTAACTGCCGACAATGGCCGACAGGCAGACGAAGGGAAGAGAGGGGGTGGGGGTGGGGGAGTTTCGGGGGTGGCAGGGGCCACTCCGCAGAGCAATTAAACCGCCTCCATCCAGCCAGCAGTCTAAACAACGGCCGAATTTATTTACATTTTAAAGCAATCCGGTCACCATTACCGAGTGAAGCACCTTCTTAAGTGCGCTTACAGAACAAATCCCTGCAATTTCAATACTCGTTGCGAGAGCCTCGCAAAACATTAAAAGGGTGAATTAAAAAAATTGAAGGGCAGAGCTCGGAATCCGTTTGCCGGAATTGTTTCTGCCTGTAATCCTGGGCCGAGCCGCTGCTGTCTACAGCGGGTATTTGTTCTCCGGCAGAAATCCATTTTCCGGCGGCCAGCGCTGAATTGTAGTTACAGGGACTATTTCGTTGTTTTTTTCTGAATAATGAAAAATACGTTCTTCGGCGAAGGTCACGCGAACCATTAATTTAAAAAAAGTCCAGCACTGATTGCTATAGATTGACTGAGAAGTTTATATTACGATGGTGTTATTACCTGACGATAACTATTTTATATTTCACCTAGCTTGATGCCGTGAATACTTTTATAGATCTGATGATGGTTAGGCAACTAGAAATGGCTTTATGAATAAAGTATTTTACAAGAAGCTAAGGCGGTAATGATTAGCATGGAGAGCTGCATCAAACCAGTCTCAGGACTGAAGACCATAACAACAACAACAAGGCGGTAATATGACATTTTTCAAATATTTTCGAGCCATCGGGCATCAGCTCCTACAAGTATATTGTCTTTTGATTGGTTTCCGCTGACCTTCACCTTTCCTACCTAATCTTAATCTTCTCGTCCCTATGTAACTATTACATCCAATATTCCCTATTATCGGACACACACACACAATTTTTTTTCTCTCTACTGCTCATTCTAGTGGCATGGAGTTCTCCGCGTAGTCGGTAGTACCAGTAGCACTGCCCTGTGTCTTCGTCTAGTAACGGTCGGCTGCAGATACCTTTTGCATTAACATTTTCGGTACAGCGTAATTTCATATCTATTGTGACCGGAAATTTTTAATATTTTTAAAGCACAAAATAGTTCCAATTTTTCTGTCTCCCGATATTCCATACTCCACCTCTCACTGCCGTGCACTACTATTCTCCAGACGCACACTTCAATTTCTTCTACATTTCCGGAGCAATGACTGACAGCGGCGTAACATTTTCATCGAAGAAGCTCTCCTACTTGTGATACGTCCGTTTCTTCAGCCATCTTGTGTAATCGTGCTTCCTATGTAAGAGAACTACTTCATTTATTACACTACCGTATCGTTCGCAACCTATAGCTGGACTTTTACTATTGTCTATCTTCTGCCTGTCATTTATCTATCCTTACGTCGTATTCCGTGGTACAGCCGGCCTCACGCGGGATGAGGCAGCTGACGTGGACGAGGGCGCTAAAGCCAGTCGCACGAGACCCACCGACGTCACATGGGACGTGCTGGTTAACGTGATTTTCGAGTGAAGCGCTTACCAGCGGAAGCTGTCGGCTGTATCTGGCCCGCATATCACACAATTTCTTTGCGAAAATGGACGGGCTTAAACTTCCTACAATATCTCTTTAAAACGCACATTTTCTCCCTTGTCCATATGCTGCTCATGTTCTGTCTGTTGTATTCGTAAGTTGGTTGGTTGATTTGGAAGAGGGGGGGGGGGGACCAGACAGTGAGGTCATCGGTCCCATCGGATTAGGGAAGGATGGGGGAGGCAGTAGGCTGTGCCTTTTCAACGGAACCACCCCGGCATTTGCCTGAAACGATTTAGGGAAATCACGGAAAACCAAAATCAGGATTGGCGGATGCGGGTTTGAACTGTCGTCCTCCCGAATGCGATTCCAGCGTGCTAACCATTGCGCCACCTCGCTCGGTTACACATAAGTAGTAACTGTAATAGCAATGAACACTTTATTAGCAAAAAGGATAGGCCCATGTCCAGTCACTAAGGACATGAAATTATAAAAGTTGGATTACCAATAGCGAGATATAAATTTACGATAGACTTCCACATAAGATAAAAATTGCTTCACCATCTTCACTTTTTAGTAAAATCCTGACGCCATTCTAACTTGATCGCCGTTTTTTCAGAAACAGAATCTTTGGAACATGTGAAATACCAGGCTTGAAACAAGCAAGTGTTAAATATTTTCATTAGAGCATTACAGAACATGTTGTTGTCGTTATTGCTGCAGCTCTCTATGCTACTCTATTCTGTGCAATGCTCTTCATCTTCCAGTAATTACTGGAACCCACATCCTTTACTTACTGTATTCATCTTCTGGTCTCCCTCTATAATTTTTGCCCTCCCTCCCCCATACTTCCCTCCAATACCAAATTGGTGATCCCTTGATGACTCAGAATGCGTCCTATCTACCGATCCTTCCTTTTAGTCGTGTTGTCACACAAATTTCTTGTCTCCCCTATTCCATTCAGTACCGCCTCATTAGTTACGTGATCTATCCATCTAACCTCCAGCATTCTTCTTCATCAAAACCTTCGATTGTCTTCTTGTCTAAAATGTTGTTCGTCCATATGTCACTTTCAAACGTGGCTAAAAAAAAAAGTTTCAGAAAATACTTCCTAGCCCTTCGGTCTATATTCGATGTTAACAAATTTCTGTTCTTCAGAAACACTTGCCACTACCAGTGCACATTCTGTATCTTCTCAACTTAGGCCATCATCAGTTACTTTGCTGGCTCGATACCAAAACCTATCTACTACTTTAAGCGTCTCATCTCGTCATTTAATCCCCTCAGAATTTACTTTGACTACATTCCATTATCCTTTTCTTGCTTTTGATGAGGTTCACTTTATATCCTCCATTCCGTTCAACTGCTTTTCCAAGTCTTTTGCTGTCTCTGCCAGAATTATACTGTCATCGGCAAACCTCAAGGTTTGTATTTCTTCTCCCTGAACTTTAATTTGTACACGAAATTTTTCTTTGGCTTCCTTTACTGCTTATTCAATGTTCAGATTGAATAAATATAGAATAATTACATAACACACTTCTATTAACTTATTAAGGAAGGCCAAGAACCTTTTACACAACACGAAGGTGAATAAGAAATTTTTTGATTTTTTTAAGGTGTCGTGTCCTGGCGTAAGATGCAAGGTAGACAGGGGAATATGGGTCAGTGTGCAGTTACCGAGAGGTTAGGAGTAGATGAAGAAAGACAAATTTACGGTGATGTCAGGCTGATGGCTTGGATCAGCGCAGACACTGTCAAAGGACACCTACGAGTGGCGCGGATTTAGGCGTTTGGATACTCGCAGCAGGAGACTCAGGTTCTCAAGAGTCTGAAATACACTTATTTATTCCCTTCGGATTAACTATTACACTGAAGGCTAATACTGGGCACTAGGAAAGCAATGGATGCAACTGCTTGCACAACTGAAGTCAGTATCTGAGTCCCTGACGTGAAGGCCCACAGAAGTATCAGTCACTAGCAGCTCTGTAAGGTATGAACACTGACAGCAGCACTCCAAGTGGGAAAAACAGACTTTCCTGAGTGTATCCACGACGGGCGTCCCAAAGGTCTGACTGAGAACTCCTTTGTGCACAAGGGGAAAAAACCTATATTTTTAAAGGATTTTGGTGGTACCAATTTCCTTCTGAATCGGCTAGCCAGTCCACCAGCACTTTACGGGCAGCGGCCAATCTGACGTCTGACGTGTGGCTCTGCACCTCCAAGGTGCCTCTGGCCGATCACATTCAGATCACTCACCTTCTCCTTCTCCAGCAGTAGGGCTATTGGTGGCTTTTACAGTAGCAAACTCCAAGTTCAGCGTTCAGCTGAAAGCTACACGTCACTGCCCTTCCTTTTACGGCTAACAACCACGGCACGTCTCTCTCGTGAGTGGGGACCGCTGTTCCAGCAGTTTTATCAATCTCCCATCTCTTACTCTCAGGATCAAGTATGAAGTTTGTTACCTGTTTGTGACCATCTTCTATTGTGACACCTTACAATAGGGCTTAGGCTTTGTACGAAGTTACCAGTTACTGCAATTGTCTGAAGTGAAACCTCTAGCCAGAGCGCCTGTAACTCGCAACTCTCTACCATTACTGTTTATCTCCCGTAACCTAAGCGCTACAAAATTCTCCCGCTCTTTGCATTTTGTCACTGATTTTCTTCCTTGGAGTGCTCACGCTGACTTACAACTGTCTTACGCTTAACAATGTGCACGTCAATACGTGGTGTCCTAGAAATGTTGCGACAAACTTACTGGGGTTACAGATGATGTCTTGTGGAACAAATCTAGGACAGGAACCTGCGTCCGTAAACGTCATCCACCGACGGTACAGAGCGTCGAAGTTACAGGCGCTGGAAGCTCCCACTAAGACACCCATTCGGCAGCAATGGCGACTGGAAGAGATGGAGCAGAAAGGCCTGCACTACCATGAATGTGTTGCCTCGGTGAATGACGGCTTCCTTCTGCAGTTTATTTTTCTCCTGGAACCCTCTAAAATCTCCAGTGTCTTTCGGCATACCGGAGCAAAATAAATTGCAGATGTAAATCCGTCTCCGAAACACAAATGCCCAAGGCAACAGAGCATCGCACTCATAGGAGACTAGCAGCTAGCTCCATTTTCTCCACTGACGATCGTGGCAGCAAGTCGCGATCACTAAACAACGGGCAACAATGCAAGACATTCCGCCTACAGTCCATCAACGTATGGGGTTACGTTTGCTGTCGAATGTGTTGCCTAGTGGAGTATAACTTCGACGCTCTGTAGCTTTGCTGGATGACGTTTTCGGACACGGGTTCCGACCCTCTACTTTTCCTCAACACACCCTTTAAAACTCGTCGAAATTCTAAGTAACTTTTCTGGGATACCCTGAATATGACAAAGACGCGGACCAGTTATGCACCCTACGCAATACTTCGTAACTCCACATCTCCGTTAGTTGCACTGTGCTGTTCTTCTACAATACAAGACCACGTCTTGTACGATGATATTTCCTGAAGACTTCAATCGCCAATATGTTACTGTTATAACAAATCGTACCAAGCACAATGACTTTAACAGCCCATATTTTATTAACAGATATTTAGTTAAAACAAATTATTTTTACCAAGAACATTGCCTTTTTGTTGGATCTTCAATGTGCTGATGCCTTGAAATGGCATAGTTTCGTAAGAGGCGAGTTATAATGAGAAAACATCTAAATACGAAAAATGTTTAACCAACAATATGATGCTTCCCGTCATTTTATTACAACAAACCATACTAATAACGAGCCGATTTCGGGAGATACACAGCGTGCTGACGCTTGGAAGCAGCTGATGTTCACACGCCGTAAGTTGTAATACAAAAACCACCAAATATGGACTCAACTGAAATCCAATAAGGTGACATCCATCTCGACACTGAAAACAAAGAAAGGTATGTGACGTAAGTGGCGTTCTTGCTTCTCACTGGTCTACGCTTAAATGCGCGTTCAGGATATCTGACATATTTGGTATCACCCTGCACGTTCCCAAGGACACCACAGCGCGTGTTTTCCACATTGCGACGTCGGAAATTTATCACACTCAATCATGACGTACGAATGCGCGGTCCGCGTGACGATGGCTTTATGTTTACCCCCCCAAACACCGAGGTGACAAAAGTCGTCGGATAGCGATATGGACATACACAGATGGCGGTAGTATTGCGTAAACAAAGTATAAAACGGCTGTGCATTGGAGGGGCTGTCATTTGTTCTCAGGTGATACGCGTGAAAAGATTTTAGGCGCTACTGTTTGGAACCGCGCAACCGCTACGGTCGCAGGTTCGAATCCTGCCTCGGGCATGGATGTGTGTGATGTCCTTAGGTTAGTTAGGTTTCTACATCTACATACATACTCCGCAATCCACCATACGGTGCGTGGCGGAGGGTACCTCGTACCACACTTAGCACATCTTCTCTCCCTGTTCCACTCCCAAGCAGAACGAGGGAAAAATGACTGCCTATATGCCTCTGTACGAGCCCTAATCTCTCTTATCTTATCTTTGTGGCCTTTCCGCAAAATGTAAGTTGGCTGCAGTAAAATTGTACTGCAGTCAGCCTCAAATGCCGGTTCTCTAACTTTCCTCAGTAGCGATTCACGAAAAGAATGCCTCCTTTCCTCTATAGACTCCCACCCGAGTTCCTGAAGCATTTCCGTAACACTCGCGTGATGATCAAACCTACCAGTAATAAATGTAGCAGCCCGCCTCTGAATTGCTTCTATGTCCTCCCTCAATCCGACCTGATAGGGATCCCAAACGCTCGAGCAGAACTCAAACATAGGTCGTATTAGTGTTTTATAAGCGGTCTCCTTTACAGATGAACCACATCTTCCCAAAATTCTACCAATGAACCGAAGACGACTATCCGCCTTCCCCACAACTGCCATTACATGCTTGTCCCACTTCGTATCGCTCTGCAATGTTACGCCCAAATATTTAATCGACGTGACTGTGTCAAGCGCTACACTACTAAAGGAGTATTCAAACATTACGGGATTCGTTTTCCTATTCATCTGCATTAATTTACATTTATCTATATTTAGGGTTAGCTGCCATTCTTTACACCAATCACAAAGCCTGTCCAAGTCATCTTGTATCCTCCTACAGTCACTCAACGACGACACCTTCCCGTACACCACAGCATCATCAGCAAACAGCCGCACATTGCTACCCACCGTATCCAAAAGATCATTTATGTAGACAGAAAACGACAGCGGAACTACCACACTTCCCTGGGGCAGTCCAGGTGATACCCTCACCTCCGATGAACACTCACCATCGAGGACAACGTTCTGGGTTCTATTACTTAAGAAGTCTTCGAGCCACTCACATATTTGGGAACCAGTCCCATATGCTCGTACCTTAGCTAGGAGTCTGCAGTGGGGCACCGAGTCAAACGCTTTCCGGAAGTCAAGGAGTATGGCATCCGTCTGATACCCTTCATCCACGGTTCGGAAGATATCATGTGAAAAAATGGCGAGTTGCGTTTCGCAGGAGCGATGCTTTCTAAAGCCGTCCTGATGCGTGGACAGCAACGTCTCTGTCTCAAGGAAATTCATTATATTCGAACTGAGAATATGTTCGAGAATCCTGCAACAAACCGATGTTAATGATATTGGTGTGTAATTTTGAGGATCCGCCCTTCTACCCTTCTTATATACAGGCGTCACCTGCGCTTTTTTCCAGTCGCTCGGGACTTTACGTTGGGCAAGAGATTCGCGATAAATGCAAGCTAAGTAAGGAGCCAATGCAGTAAAGTATTGTCTGTAAAACCGAATTGGAATCCCATTAGGACCTGGCGATTTATTTATTTTCAACCCATTCAGCTGCTTCACAATCCCAGGGATGTCTATGTCCTCCATACGGGAATCTGTACGAGACTCAAACGGCGGTATGTTTGGACGATCCTCCCGAGTGAAATATTTCTCAAATGCTAAATTTAAAATTTCAGCCTTCGTTTTGCTGTCTTCCGTTACCAGGCCAGTCTGATCAGTGAGTGACTGGATGGAAGCCTTAGTTTAAGTAGTTCTAAGTTCTAGGGGACTGATGACCTCAGATATTAAGTCCCATAGTGCTCAGATCCATTTGAAGCATTTGAACTTGGTCACCCAGATCGTCTGAAGTGAGTCCCACCGAACATTTATGGGATTAAATCGAGAGATTATTTCGTGCACAAAAACTTGCACCGGCAACGCTTTCCCCATTATGGACGCCTATAGAGGCAGCATGGGTCTGTATTTCTGCAGAGTACTTCCAACTACTTGTTGAGCTGCTGCACTACACCGGGAAAATGGAGGTTCGACACGACATTAGGAGGTATGCCGCGATTTTGTCACCTCAACGTAGTGTACGGAAGTTTGCCTACCTGAGACGCTGTCCCGCTCGCCGCTGTTGTCCGCTTTTGGCGAGTTCTACGTACCGAAGAGCCCGCCCAGTGGAACAGGAAGAGGAGCAGGTAGCGTGCCGCTGCCGGAGTCACCAATCACGAGGCGCGCCCACTCCAAGTTGGCGCATAAATCCCACAGAGTTGCCGCGGCGCGCCGCGCGGCTGGGGGCGGTAATTTTCTCGAGATTAAGTGCCGGGACCGCCGACAAAAGGCCCGTTAGGGCCGCCGACTAATGCCGGCTTATTGTGGCGCGGGAATCGAATTACTGGCCGCCAGATTGCCGCGGCAAGTCCGGGACCACTGCCTACCAGTTGGCAGGCGAGCCGGCGCCACAAGAATCCTCGCTATTCACCTGGCGCGGGGCAGCGGCTGGGCTACTGGAGCCTCAAGAGTCTCTGGTATGGCGGGCGGTCAACGCGCAAATGACGACACACCAAAGGCAACTTCTTTTGGGGTCTTAATCTTGTTCTTATGATCAAAACACGGATTTTATGAATAAGAAATGGAATAAGGCCAAAGAAATGGTACAAGGCGCAACAAGTGAAATTTACTCCCACATTGTAACTTTAATGTTACACTGGGCCACTGCTGAAGATTAGATGGGTAGATCACACAACTACTGAGGAGGTACTGAATAGAATTGGGGAGAAGAGGAGTACGTGGCACAACTTGACAAGAAGAAGGGACCGGTTGGTAGAACATGTTCTGAGGCATCAAGGGCACTGGAGGGCAGCGTGGAGGGTAAAAATCGTAGAGGGAGGCTCAAATGGCTCTGAGCACTATGGGACTTAACATCTGAGGTCATCAGTCCCCTAGAACTTAGAGCTACTTAAACCTAACTAACCTAAGGACATCACACACATCCATGCCCGAGGCAGGATTCTAACCTGCGACCGTAGCGGTCGCGCGGTTTCAGACTGAAGCGCCTAGAACCGCTCGGCCACAACGGCTGGCCGTAGAGGGAGGCCAAGAGATGAATACACTAAGCAGATTCAGAAGGATGTAGGTTGCAGTAGGTACTGGGAGATGAAGACGCTTGCACAGGGTAGGGTAGCGTGGAGAGCTGCATCAAACCAGTCTCAGGAATGAAGACCACAACAACTACTACGGGCCACAAAGCTCCGTATTCACAGACGGACAGAAGATGACAACAAAACCGGAATGTGGCTTTGACGTCACATAGGGCTGAAGAGGATTCACCTCTCAACTGCTTACGTCATCCGTAGCGAAGTGCGAGCGCCCTTGCTAATGACGCATATATGCGGCAGGACCCATCAGAGCCGGGAGAGGGAATTTGGGGTACATGTTTCATCGCCAGACAATACAAGACGTTTACATACAACATTTCATGCCGTTCCTACTCGTACTAATAACTCAATTAATATCTTACAATGTAGGATTTCACGGCTGCTCTTTACCTCAGCCAAATCTTCCCGGCTGAGACGTCTTGTTCGATACATGTTGTGGCTGATACACGAGGTGCAACGGGTATAACTGCAAATATTGTTACTGATAAACTCCAGATGTGTGTTGGACACCATCACATAGGTATTTACTTCATTTGCAGACCAATAATTATAGCTATTGAGTTGATTAGTACCTTCGAGTATACACGGCGAGAGCAAGCCATTAATGCTTTTTTTACCCTGAGCAGCAGGTCACTTGTTTATTGCGAACGCGTGCTACTAAAACGGTTGGTCTATATTGACAGGCGTAGTCCAGTAGTGATGGAGTTACGAGAATGCAGAAAAAATCAGGCAGTACATTACGTGACGTGTTTGTGGAAAGACTGTCTGACAAAGAGAAAATAATAGCCAACACAGTGATACGAGTGTATATGTATACGTATTAAGGTACCATGTATAAAAATATCTGACGGCCGGAGTGGCCGAGCGAATCTAGGCGATACAGTCTGGAACCGCGCGACCGCTACGGTCGCAGGTTAGAATCCTGCCTCGGGCATGGATGTGTGTGATGTCCTTAGGTTAGTTAGGTTTAAGTAGTTCTAAGTTACATGGGACTGATGACCTCAGCAGTTAAGACCCATAGTGCTCAGAGCCATTCGAACCATTTTTATTAAAATATCTCCACTCATATGCGTTACACACTGCAAGTTACATCGATCACGGTCTCTCAGCCTCGAAGTTTTAGCTGAAGTTTATTAATGTCGATCGTAAACGGCAGAAAATTCTTTCCTATCCGCCATTGGTTCCTCTTGGCTGGATTACAAGCCAGGAACGGCTCACGAACCTGCTCGAAAATGAGCAAGGCGGGTTACCAGATGCGGAAGTATAAGGGGCAGTCAAATGAAAATGAGACAGACGGAAGAAAGGAAGTTAACTGTACATTATCTCAGAAGCAATCGCCATAACCGTTAATAGCAGAAAAAATCTTGGCAACAGGGGCGGGCACTTTGCTGGTGATTTGTTTCGACTAAGCTGCAAAAGTTTCGCCGGGAAGCCCTTACTCATCCCCATGTCCCGATCTCCCCCCATACGATTTCCATGTTTTTAGAGCCCTGAAGATTTGCTTTGCAAGAGGAGAGGCGCGCCTGGGAACGATCGTGGTTTATAGGCACCCGCAAACATTTTTCTATGAACGAATTAACCGCATTGTCTCACAGCGGGATAAGTGTATTAACAGTTACACCGGTTACTTTTGAAATAACAAACTGTTTACTTATTTTTTTCCCATCTGTCTCGTTTTCAGTTGACTGCCCCTTGTAGGAAGGTTACTTATTACTAGACATAGAGAAGATTAATTTAATTTTCCTCCTTCGTATGAGAATACAGTGGTTACGGTCGTTCCTCGCCCTTCAAAATCTTGCTGCCGGGAAATTCGTGCATGAAGACGAATGCTTCGCCAATATTCTGCCGATGCGGTTGCACTATCGGTAGTAGGATGGCATTCACGTATCGTACAGCCATTACGGCGCCTTCCATGACCACCAGCGTCGTACGTGGGCCCCACGTAATGCCACCCCAAAACATCAGGGAATCTCCACCTTGCTGCACTCGCTGGACAGTGTGTCTAAGGCGTTCAGCCTGACCGGGTTGCCTCCAAACACGTATGGTTCAAATGGCTGTAAGCACTAACGGACTTAACATCTGAGGTCACGAGTCCCCTAGACTTAGAACTACTTAAACCTAACTAACCTGAGGACATCACACACATCCATGCCCGAGGCAGGATTCGAACCTGCAACCGTAGCAGCAACGTGGTTCCGGACTGAAGTCCAAACACGTATCCGACGACTGTCTGGTTGAAGGCATATGTGACACTCATCGATGAAGAGAACGTGATGCCAATCCTGAGCGGTCCATTTGGCATGTTGTTGGGTCCATCTGTACCGCGCTGCCTGGTGTCGTGGTTGCAAAGATGGACGTCGGGAGTGAAGTTGCGCATTACTCAGCCTATTGCGCACTGCTTGAGTCGCAACTCGACGACCTGTGGCTGCACGAAAAGCATTATTCAGCACGATGGCGTTGCTGTCAGGGTTCTTCCGAGCCATAATCCGTAGGTAGCGGTCAGCCACTGCAGTAGTAGGCCTTGGCCGACCTGAGCGAGGCATGTCATCGACAGGTCCTGTCTCTCTGTATCTCCTCCACGTCTGAACGACATCGCTTTGGTTAACTGTAAGACGCCTTGTTGAGAGCCCTTCCTGGCACAAAGTAGCAATGCGGACGCGATCGAACCGCGGTATTGACCGTCTTGGCGTGGTTGAACTGCAGGCAGCACGAGCCGTGTAGCTCCCTCCTGGTGGAATGACTGGAACTGATCGGCTGTTCGTGGTGTTGCAAAATCATGAAGAAGCTCATGCAGAGACCCTTCAAAGGCAGTATATAAATGAACCACGACGACAGCTATGGTAATTTAGTGTGGCATCAGGCCACGTATGGCCAGCACAGCACAGCTGGAACAGCCTTGGGATCACCCCCTACATCAGGCTTTTCGTTAATCGCCACTGGTGACTGAGCTCCCCCTACCGATGAGTTTTATGCTGCTTGCAGTGCCTTGAAATGTCAAATTAAAATTTTCATACTGTCTCGCTTGCCACTTGCAGACTGTCAGTCCTACAGCAAAAATAAACAGGACCTTTTTGTAGGAAATGTAGCTAAATTTTGTAATGTGATTTTTCGCTGGAGACCATGGTTTTCGAGTTCTTAAAAAATGCGTTTGAAGGTCAGTTTTGTAGGTTTCTCTTCAATAATTAGGAAACTACGACCTCTAACGAAAACGCATCCCAGTGCAACTGTGACGCTACAACGCAGTCCTTGCTATGAATTTTTCCGCTTACTTAAGACATGAAACTGTTTGTATACGATGTATTGTCTACTGAAAATATGTATTGTAAGTACTATGTTTAAATTATGTAATATTTAACACTGCCAAGTCAGGGCATATTTAGTTAACGTTGTAGTCAGAGGGATTATTTTGTGGCGCCGCTGGGCGCGGGAGCGCGCCAGCGGGCAGTAGTAGCAGTGACGCCGTGCTCGGAGTAAGACGTACAGTCGAGTGCTGCTAGTCCTAGCTGTGTTACACCTAACGGCTAGTGTGTGGATCTAAGTACGACGGGAAAGTAATGGTCGGCATATCTGGAAGCATGGCCGGGCAAGTTATTATACACTCCTGGAAATGGAAAAAAGAACACATTGACACCGGTGTGTCAGACCCACCATACTTGCGCCGGACACTGCGAGAGGGCTGTACAAGCAATGATCACACGCACGGCACAGCGGACACACCAGGAACCGCGGTGTTGGCCGTCGAATGGCGCTAGCTGCGCAGCATTTGTGCACCGCCGCCGTCAGTGTCAGCCAGTTTGCCGTGGCATACGGAGCTCCATCGCAGTCTTTAACACTGGTAGCATGCCGCGACAGCGTGGACGTGAACCGTATGTGCAGTTAACGGACTTTGAGCGAGGGCGTATAGTGGGCATGCGGGAGGCCGGGTGGACGTACCGCCGAATTGCTCAACACGTGGGGCGTGAGGTCTCCACAGTACATCGATGTTGTCGCCAGTGGTCGGCGGAAGGTGCACGTGCCCGTCGACCTGGGACCGGACCGCAGCGACGTACGGATGCACGCCAAGACCGTAGGATCCTACGCAGTGCCGTAGGGGACCGCACCGCCACTTCCCAGCAAATTAGGGACACTGTTGCTCCTGGGGTATCGGCGAGGACCATTCGCAACCGTCTCCATGAAGCTGGGCTACGGTCCCGCACACCGTTAGGCCGTCTTCCGCTCACCCCCCAACATCGTGCAGCCCGCCTCCAGTGGTGTCGCGACAGGCGTGAATGGAGGGACGAATGGAGACGTGTCGTCTTCAGCGATGAGAGTCGCTTCTGCCTTGGTGCCAATGATGGTCGTATGCGTGTTTGGCGCCGTGCAGGTGAGCGCCACAATCAGGACTGCATACGACCGAGGCACACAGGGCCAACACCCGGCATCATGGTGTGGGGAGCGATCTCCTACACTGGCCGTACACCACTGGTGATCGTCGAGGGGACACTGAATAGTGCACGGTACATCCAAACCGTCATCGAACCCATCGTTCTACCATTCCTAGACCGGCAAGGGAACTTGCTGTTCCAACAGGACAATGCACGTCCGCATGTATCCCGTGCCACCCAACGTGCTCTAGAAGGTGTAAGTCAACTACCCTGGCCAGCAAGATCTCCGGATCTGTCCCCCATTGAGCATGTTTGGGACTGGATGAAGCGTCGTCTCACGCGGTCTGCACGTCCAGCACGAACGCTGGTCCAACTGAGGCGCCAGGTGGAAATGGCATGGCAAGCCGTTCCACAGGACTACATCCAGCATCTCTACGATCGTCTCCATGGGAGAATAGCAGCCTGCATTGCTGCGCCGGCCGTGGTGGCCGAGCGGTTCTAGCGCTCCAGTCCGGAACCGCGCGACTGCTACGGTCGCAGGTTCGAATCCTGCCTCGGGCATGGATGTGTGTGATGTCCTTAGGTTAGTTAGGTTTAGGTAGTTCTAGGTTCTAGTGGACTGATGACCTCAGATGTTAAGTCCCATAGTGCTCAGAGCCATTTGAACCATTTTTGCATTGCTGCGAAAGGTGGATATACACTGTACTAGTGCCGACATTGTGCATGCTCTGTTGCCTGTGTCTATGTGCCTGTGGTTCTGTCAGTGTGATCATGTGATGTATCTGACCCCAGGAATGTGTCAATAAAGTTTCCCCTTCCTGGGACAATGAATTCACGGTGTTCTTATTTCAATTTCCAGGAGTGTAGATTAATGGGCATAGTGCTGAAGAAACGAGGGCTTAAATGTGAAGCGCACTGTGGGCCCAAGTCGCAACAGTAAAAGCCCGCTGCCACATTGTGTCGCTGCCGTAGACTTCCGTCGATCCACCGACAACGAGGGAAGTAAGATCTACGTAATTTTCGTAGGATAAAATTGTAGAAGCCTTGCCAGTAACTGTGCTTTTCTCTGAAGTTTAATAATTAGTAACAAGCACTTTATAATCGAAGTGTTGCAGTTATATTCCACCCGACAATAACACCAAGTAGGTTCCTTCCGATCTCTACTTTATTGAACCGAGTGTGTCACGCCATTATCAAGAGAAAATATGCTATCAAATTATTTGCACAGACGATGAAGAGTAAATTTCAGACTGTTTTGAACGATTGGTTATCGTAGTTAATTGTTACATCTAATAAGCTGACGCCAACCATAGTAACTTAATAATAGACTGAAGTAATAAATTTGATTATTAAGATTTATTTCAATGTATATTGAACTGAAGTTAGTTCACGGATATTTAATGAAACTATAAAGCTTATTCCACCTGACAATCGCCCAATTAATGAATTATTATCATTCAAAACATAGTTAATCAGTTATTGGCAATATATTTCATTATCAGTAGATTAAACTGTACAAAGTGCGTAATTTTAAAGACAGAATGTCAGTCCATTACTCAAGATCTCTATAGGCAATTATCTGTGTTGTCAGCATTGCACTTAGCTGACAAATTATGAACAAAATAATTATCAAAATACTTATTGAAAGTTAACCATTAATGTTTAAGTGTAGTTAGATTGTTATGACACTATTTTATATGACTACACGGCACTTACGTAAAAGTCCCCGTTCCACCTGCTGCGCTACAAACAGGTAAACTTTGACACAATTATTCACGTACTCAACAGTACTATTGCTCATCAGTTGAGCTGGCGTCCGATTTTTTAATTGCTTTTACAACTTAATCATTTCTTTCGGCAAAATTTCCACAGGCAAAATTTATTTCCAAATTATTTCCATTGTTTCATTTACCGATCGTTATTGAATGAAATTACTTCAAATGGTTCAAATGGCTCTGAGCACTATGGGTCTCAACTGCTGAGGCCATTAGTCCCCTAGAACTTAGAACTAGTTAAACCTAACTAACCTAAGGACATCACACACATCCATGCCCGAGGCAGGATTCGAACCTGCGACCGTAGCGGTCCCGCGGTTCCAGACTGCAGTGCCTAGAACCGCACGGCCACTTCGGCTGGCCGAATGAAATTACTCATTCGATAACGATCGAGTTATAACGTCTCCTGTTTCCCGCGGAATAATCATTCTTTACTTCGGATTCGGATGCCTTATCCCGACGCGGGTCAAAATTCATAATTCACGGTCATTGTTAACTTGTAATTTCGCAAATTCCGGGAAACAGGGGGGTGTTATACAACTACATTAACTTTCCTACAAATATGTCATGTTCGTCTTTTTCTTTAGCACTAATAGCGCGTAGCAAGCGAAGGGATACGAAATCTTGCGTGTGGAATTTGAAGGAGTTATGGGTTTCGTAAAGCCTAGTGGCAGGGACTGCTCAATCAACCCTTACAATGAGTTTCCTTTGCGTTTTTTTTTTTCCTTTTTTCTTTTTACACCCCGCCGGGCACATTCTTTTGTACACCACACGAGTAGTGGGGGGCAGGATAATTCGGGAGCCGGCCAAGCGGTAGGCAGAGCTTGAGCGCTGGCTCGTGGGGGCGTACGAGAGGCGGAATGCGCCGGCCCTCCGGGCACCTGGAAAGGTAAGACAAGGCCAGAGAGACGTCTGCAGTGCGTACGGCCCCGCAGGGAAGCGGCGTAATGGCTTCGCTTTGTCCCCAGAGCTGGCGCGTTCCTGCGCCCCTGCCGTACCTGCGGCTGCAGCTGTAGTTGTAGTTGTAGCGGAGCCTGCGCCGGTGGGCAGCGGCGCGGAATGGAAGGCCGCGGTAGGCCCGCTGCGCTCGTTATGCGGGCCGCCGTAACAAGCCGCGCATGCGCACACCGACGCAGGACTGCGTCCGCAGGGACTGCTGCCGCGGCCAGGGCAGAAGTGCCCTCATTACGCCGCGCGCGCGCGTCCACGGCGGGCCTCGACAAGCAGGCTGTCTGTCCGGCTGCTCCACTCCCTCTGCCGTCCCGTGCCTCTCCCGTGCACAAAGGACGTTGCAAAGATTCCTGGCTGTAGCCACAAGTCCGTAAGAACAATTTAGAGGACGCGAAACACTCGCTTCGTCTGCGCCTACGAGCTTCCGTGTCCCCGCGGCCAGAACCACATACACACTTCTGGCGATGTGCGGCACTCGGCACAACTATGGCACCTACTGCTCCGCTCATATAATCGGAAACGTCTATTGTCGGACTCGGACTGATATTTTTGCTCTGTTACACTATCAAATCAGTCTAAATAAGAGTCCCAACCTAGCTTTGACTGGCGAGATAGGTTTAAAGTCCTCAAAACCTGAAAGTCAATATAAGCTAATTCACTGACGTAGCTGGCAGCGTTAAAACCCTCATTACAGCTGTTAAAAATTTACTCGAAAGTCCTCTCACGGGAAGGAACTGGTCACGTCACGGAGTGGAAGTCCACGTTCCTGCAGAGCGTGAAACGAAGACGCTGTTCTTGCCTCATAGAGAGAAACGTGGGAATGAAAAGCGACACTATACCTTAACAAATATTCAATTTAAAACCGAAAATGGAGTGAAAATTCAATTGAATTAACCAATAACGTGTACTATTATGTCTCTCAGATCACTGTACAGTATTATGTAGTATTCCTACATTAAATAAGTCTAAATAAGGATCGCCAACCTAGTTTTGATCCGCAAGACAGGGTTAAACTTCTCACAACTCCGAAGTCAGTGTAGGCTAATTCACCCTCATGGAAGCCAGCTATTGACGATATTACTCGACAATCTGAAATCCGTAGCGGGAGACAGAAAGTATCCAAAGAAGAGAGGCGCGTTTCGTCACGGGTTTGTTTAGTAGGCTAATTCACCCACATAGAAGCCAGCTATTCACAATATTACTCGACAATTTGAAATCCGTAGGGGGAGACAGAAAGCATCCAAATAAAAGAGGCGCGTTTTGTCACGGGTTTGTTTAGTAGGCACTAGAGAGAGTGCGACAGTATATATACCGACAAATACCTGAAGAAAAAGCTGGATTTCGTAAAGGAAGAGGGAGCAGACATCAAACTACCAACTTCTATTTGATTATGGAAAAGGTAAGAGAATTCCAGAAGAATGTGTATCTCTATTTTATTGATTATGATACAGCCTTCGATTGTGTCTATCACAATAAATTCTAAGTACTCAAAAATATGGGAGTACCGTATCTCATTTACTTCATACGGAATTTCCCCTCAGACAAAGAAGCCACTCTGAGGACCATATACAGTATGGAACAACTAAATGTGTCAAGTTTCAGAAAGGAGTACGGCAAGGCTGCGTATTGTCACCTTATTTATTCATATTAAAAGACAGTCCTGCGTTGCAGAATGCTTTTTAGTGGCTCAAAGACGAAACATTTCAGAGGGCAGGACATCACCAGGTTATCCCGTGCGATGTGTGTCATCAGTCATAGCAGCGAAGAGCAAGACCGCACTCATAAACTGTAAACACGGTCCCGGAACAAAGTGCCGATGGCCAATCCGCGCTCACACACTGTTTACACAATCTACACTGTACCGTGTATACGCCGTGTGAGTACGAATCGGCCACCGGCACTTCGTTCCGGGACCATATTTACAGTTTACGAGTGCGGTCTTATTCTGCGCGGCTATGACAGATGATCCACGCCACACAGCATAACCCTGTGATGCCCCACCCAAGTGTATCGCGTCGTTCTTGAGCCGTGATATTTATCACATTACAAGGTTGCTCTACCACCGCGACACCATGGATTGGAATAAATCTTATTTATTCAATCTATATGCAGATCACGCTGTGAAGAACATCGATTTAAATCAAAGAAGAAACAGGATATAAAATACCTCAGTTAAATATAAATAACCTTAGATATTCAGATGATACCGTACTGATGACAGAAAGTGAAGAATAGTTAAATATCCTGTTACTGAATGAGAATGAAGAAACTGCTAAGGTTGGTCTTGGCAACTACATCCAACACTTCACGGCACATAGGAGGACAAGCAATGGAGGTAGTTTCTAAGTTAAGTTATCTCGGCTCCCATATGTTTGCTGATGGTGACCGTAGCCACGAAATCAAGAGATGCTTCTTACTTATCAGAAAGGCAATGTCCAACTCCTTAAGGAGTAGAGTCATAACATAAACACCAAATATCCGTGCAGTAATGGCTATGGTCTTTCCAGTTGTGAAGTGTGGATATGGGAACAGGACTACAACAAATGCGTGGGACACACACCTTTTCATTTGGTTTGTGCGGCGCTCAACTACGCGGTCATCAGCGCCCGTACAAAGTTCCATTTTTTACACAGTCCTTTCTAGCCACTGTCTTGAATGATGATGATGAAATGATGAGGACAACACAAGCACCCATTCCCCGGACACAGAAAATGCACAACCCGGCTAGTAATCGAACCCGGGACACCGTGATCCAGAGCCAGCAACGCTAGCCACTAGATCACGAGCTTCGGACCTAATTCTCGTATTGGAGGAAACTCCTCAGAGTTCCATGGACCATGAAGAGAACTAATAGATCAGTATTACAACAAATAAAACCAGACTAGTATTCCAACGAATAAAACCAGACTGCTCGTTTGGAAGGTCTGATATATATATTTAAAAAAAACCAGACTGACGTACCCTGGATTCATTGCGAGAAAGCATGATTCGCTGGAAAAGACATTAATGCTGGGGAAGATCGAAGACACAAAAAGAAGAGGGAGGCAAAACATGAGATGAATCGGTGCCACCGCAGAAGTAACGGATTCCAACCTACGAGAGAAAGTGCAGGACAGAAAAAATTAATGTGCCTTTTTCCATAGGGTCACTAAAAGTCAGAATCAACTAAACGAGTAAAGACAGAGAGAGAGAGAGGGGGGGGGGGGGGGAGCGAGAGTGAGAGAGAGAGAGAGAGAGAGAGAGAGAGAGAGAGAGAGAGAGTATTTCGCAGACGGCATCAAACATCAGTGGCAGACGCTACAAGAGAGGCGTTGTGCATCAAGGAGAGGTTTTATTGTTAAAATTCCAATATTAGATTACATTCAGTTTTCGTTCCACAGTCCCAAAAAATGAGATGCGTGTGGAACGTGTCAGAAAGTATAACACAAAACATTTCTTAGTACACTGATCATTTGTCAGGAGATTGTCGAAATAGGTGAATACAATGCGGTAAACTGGAACGGGTGATATTTACAGAATTAACACGCTGTCAGAATGAAACATTGTTAGGCACTACTAATAAATTTATCATACAAAAAATACCTAATCTTGACTGTTGTGACCAAGTGCTGTCAAAAGAGAAATCGCACAGACCTTTTTACTTAAGCTGACTTAACAGTCTCTGTTAAGATATTCATCACAGAGTAAAAGGAGTTGCCTACAAAAGCCGGCCGGTGTGGCCGTGCGGTTCTAGGTGCTTCAGTCTGGAACCGCGTGCCCGCTACGGTCGCAGGTTCGAATTCTGCCTCGGGCATGGATGTGTGTGATGTCCTTAGGTTAGTTAGGTTTAAGTAGTTCTAAGTTCTAGGGGAATGATGGCCACAGATGTTAAGTCCCATAGTGCTCAGAGCCATTTGAACCATTTTTTTGCCTACAAAAAGGCTTCCAAACTCTGTTTAAACCGTGGTTTATCTGAAACCAAATTTCTAATGGTTTTTGGCAATTTATTGAAAATGTGTATTCCTGAATATTGAACCCCATTTTTGGACCAAGGTAAGTGATTTTAGGTCTTTATGCAGATTGTTCTTGTTCTTAGTAATGATACTATGTGCTGAACTATTGGTTGGTAATATACATATGTTACTTGCAACACATTTCATTATGGAATACATGTACTGAGAAGCAGTGGTTAGAATACCAAGTTCCTTCAACAGGTTTCTATATGACGTTCTTGAATTTACATCACAAATGATTCTTATCACACGCTTTTGCACCCTAAAAACTTCTGCTCGGTTTGATGATTTACTCCAGAATATGATTCCGTATGACATAATAGAATGAAAGTAAAAAAAGTATGCAAGGCATTTTATATTTATGTCTCCTACATCTGATACATTCTCACTGCAAATACAGACTTGTTTAGGCGCTTAAGCAATTCTGTGGTATGCCCTTCCCAACTGAATTTATTATCGAGTTGTAATTCCAGAAATTTAACACTGTCAACCTCTTCGATATGCATGTCTTCATCTGTTATACACACGCTGGAAAGAAATCTCATAGGATCTCAACTGCATATAGTGGGTCTTCCTAAAGTTTGATAACAGTGAATTAGCTGTAAACCATTTATTAATGTCAGTGAAAATTTGTTTAGCAGCTGTTTCTAAATCTGTATTTGACTTGCTGCTTATTGCAATGTTTGTATCATCTACAAACAAAACGAACGTAGCATCTAGAAATGTAACAGACGGGAGGTCATTAACGATCACAAGAAAAAGCAATGAACCCCCAAGATGGAACCTTGAGGAACACCACATGAAATTGAGTCCCAGTCAGATGAAGACTGGCTGCTTAATGCACAGGTATTTTGCAACGACACCCTCTGTTTCCTGTTAGATACATAAGACTCAAACCATTTCGCAGCATTGCCAGTGACACCATAATATTCTAATTTAATTAAGAGAATGCTGTAGTTCACAGAGTCAAAGGCTTTTCACAGGTCACATAAATGCCAGTGACTCCAACAATATATTACCTGCAGTCAGATGCTTAAGGAGAGCTTGCACACAACTTTTCAAATTTTTTGAGAAAGCTGGCAAAAGTGAAATTGGTCGATAGTTCGATGGTATGGCTTTATCTCCCTTCTTGTAAAGAGGCTTAATTTCAGCATATTTTAACCAGTCTGGAAATGTTCCACTGATAAGAGATTAATTACACAAATAAGATAGAACTCAATGCACAGGAGCACTCTTTGATTAACTTCGTTCATATATTATCATACCCACTAGAATACTTAGATTTAAAGGATTTTATGATGGATGCTACTTCTTTGGTAGATGTGAGTGTCATTTCCATTTTACTGCAGTTTTTTTTTAAAAAAAGAGGGGTCTCAGATACTCCATTGTACTGTTCTCCGAACTTGATAACCCCAAGCTGTCAGTAACAGCAATGAAGTACCTGTTTAAGAAGTTTGCAACACTACATGCATATGTTACCAAAGTCTCATTTATTTTTAGAGCTATCTGTTCCTCTTCCTTCTTGGCCCCACACATCTCTGTCTTCACTGTTCCCATACAGTTTTTATTTTGTTGCCTGATGTAATTATCTTTTTCACATAATAAAGCTGCTTCGATTTCTGGATTACTTGCTTCAATATTTTGCAGTATTCTTTGTAATGCATTACAATACTAACATCAGAGCTGTTCCTAGATGGTAGACACAGTCTCCTTCTTGTCCCACATGATATCTTTATTCCTTGTGCAATCCGCTGTTAATTTTTTGACTTCTGTGTGATTTGAGTTACATTTAGGGGAAAACAATCTTCAAAAGAGGCGGTAACTTTATTAATGAATGCTTTGTATTTTCCATTTGAGTCAAAAGTACTGTAAACATCTATCCAATTCATGTCTTTGAGTAACTTCCTGAATTTGTCAATTTTAGACTTATGTATTGCCCTCCTGTACTCAGATTTAATAGATTTTTTTATCCTGACAAGTTTCGACATTTAACACAAGATGCTGCATGTCATCATCAGACAGCCCATTTACTATTGGTTTTGTGAAATGACTTTTTTCCCTAGATTTGTCTACAAAGATATTATCGACAGCAGTCTCAGAGTATTTACATATCCTAGTTGCAAAGTTCACAGCAGGAACTAAATTGAATGATCGTGTTACTGACTGCAATAATTGTTCACCAACAGAGCTTTTCAATAAATCCACATTAAAATCACCAGCATCCATCATTTCCTTGCTTTTTATCATGAGATGGGACAACAGAGCTTCCATATTTTTTATGAAGAGGTTAAAATTTCCTGAAATTGATCTGTATATACAGGGTGTTTCAAAAATGACCGGTATATTTGAAACGGCAATAAAAACTAAACGAGCAGCGATAGAAATACACTGTTTGTTGCAATATGCTTGAGACAACAGTACATTTTCAGGCAGACAAACTTTCGAAATTACAGTAGTTACAATTTTCAACAACAGATGGTGCTGCGGTCTGGGAAACTCTATAGTACGATATTTTCCACATATCCACCATGCGTAGCAATAATATGGCGTAGTCTCTGAATGAAATTACCCGAAACCTTTGACAACGTGTCTGGCGGAATGGCTTCACATGCAGATGAGATGTACTGCTTCAGCTGTTCAATTGTTTCTGGATTCTGGCGGTACACCTGGTCTTTCAAGTGTCCCCACAGAAAGAAGTCACAGGGGTTCATGTCTGGCGAATAGGGAGGCCAATCCACGCCGCCTCCTGTATGTTTCGGATAGCCCAAAGCAATCACACGATCATCGAAACATTCATTCAGGAAATTAAAGACGTCGGCCGTGCGATGTGGCCGGGCACCATCTTGCATAAACCACGAGGTGTTCGCAGTGTCGTCTAAGGCAGTTTGTACCGCCACAAATTCACGAAGAATGTCCAGATAGCGTGATGCAGTAATCGTTTCGGATCTGAAAAATGGGCCAAGGATTCCTTTGGAAGAAATGGTGGCCCAGACCAGTACTTTTTGAGGATGCAGGGACGATGGGACTGCAACATGGGGCTTTTCGGTTCCACATATGCGCCAGTTTTGTTTATTGACGAAGCCGTCCACGTAAAAATAAGCTTCGTCAGTAAACCAAATGCTGCCCACATGCATATCGCCTTCATGAATCCTGTGCACTATATCGTTAGCGAATGTCTCTCGTGCAGCAATGGTAGCGGCGCTGAGGGGTTGCCGCGTTTGAATTTTGTATGGATAGAGCTGTAAACTCTGGCGCATGAGACGATACGTGGACGTTGGCGTCATTTGGTCCGCAGCTGCAACACGGCGAACGGAAACCCGAGGCCGCTGTTGGATCACCTGCTGCACTAGCTGCGCGTTGCCCTCTGTGGTTGCCGTACGCCGTCGCCCTACCTTTCCAGCACGTTCATCCGTCACGTTCCCAGTCCGTTGAAATTTTTCAAACAGATCCTTTATTGTATCGCTTTTCGGTCCTTTGGTTATATTAAACCTCCGTTGAAAACTTCGTCTTGTTGCAACAACACTGTGTTTTAGGCGGTGGAATTCCAACACCAGAAAAATCCTCTGTTCTAAGGAATAAACCATGTTGTCCACAGTACACTTGCACGTTGTGAACAGCACACGCTTACAGCAGAAAGACGACGTACAGAATGGCGCACCCACAGACTGCGTTGTCGTCTATATCTTTCACATCACTTGCAGCGCCATCTGTTGTTGAAAATTGTAACTACTGTAATTTCGAAAGTTTGTCCGCCTGAAAATGTACTGTTGTCCCAAGCATACTGCAACAAACGGTGTATTTCTATCGCTGCTCGTTTAGTTTTTATTGTCGTTTCAAATATACCGGTCATTTTTGAAACACCCTGTACCTACTGTTCCAAAGGACATTATATGAAATACTAATTCTGTTGCACAAGCTTCTAAGTGCTGCTCGCAGCAAAATTTATTAACATCAATATTCTTGAAATCAAAACAGTTTGTGACAAATGTGGCAACTCCTCCTTTCTCGTTATTTTCTCTACAGAAGTAAGAAGCTAATTTGACCCCTGTAACATTTAACGTATCTATACCAGCGCTCACATGATGTTCAACGCTCCAGCAAGAGTCAGACACAACATTACTTCATCCCACACACACCTGCCGAAGTGATTAAAATGAGAAAATTAGAGATCATACGGCTTGTCAATAGTCGTTTTCCTCGGCAGTATTCGCGAAAAGAACCTTTTTTTGCACTCCTGAAGGGAGAGTGTGGGCTGATGTGAGAGCTTATGGTTTCTTTAGCCATACATCTGGTTTTTTCTGTGTCTGCACCGTTTATTTTGACAGATACAAATGAGAGTTTTGAATATATTGTCTTTTCGTTCTTTTCTTGATTTGGTTTTGATTTAGGTCTTGGTTTGAGGGACTGAATTATAATCTCAGCATTGACCTTACAGATGAAGAAAACCCTTCTACAGAGACATTTGGAATTATTTCGTAGACAGTGGATTTCATTGTTATTTCCTCCTTTGTCTTTCTTGACTTTCTTATCGGAGACGCTTGATATTGCTGGTTCGTACCGTTTGAGTTCTATTTCGCTCAGTTCTTTGTTTTCTTTATGGGTTGGTCCACTGTACGTGGCGGCTAACTGTACTGAAATTCGTGGATGTAAAACTTGTTTTATGTCGGAATCTGTCCTTAGTTAAGTCTACCTAACTTAGTACCAGGGTACGATTTAAATTACTGTATAATCCGAATTGTCAGAACAAACTGTATTATAACATTTCCATTGTTGAGATGACTGTTTGGGCACGTACTGAAAGTCAATAAATTAAAAGAAACTCTGCTGAACTCTTGGAATACTGAACATTCTCAAGTATTTCCGTCGTCATTGTACTGGTGCCTAGTCTGTTTTGTCCGATCAGTCGGTGTTTTGAAGGTACTGCATTGGCTGTTTCACATACGGCGTTATCTGACGTAAGTATACTAAATCTCGTAGCTATTCATAAGAATTTTCATTCTGTTCTGAATAACCTTTTTGCTTGGGTTCCGTCATTCAGACAAGCCCAAAGTATTCGAAAATGGTCTGATGAAGGTTTTACCTGTACGAACTAACGTTTCGTTTGAAGCGCCATTTACGCGTCCTTTAATTAGCTTCAAAGTCCTTGTCGTCGTCTTGCTTTGGCTGCGGTGTTGTCTGCGTGAGATTTTCATGATAATGTAGTATCCATAGTCATTCAAGACAATAAACTTCTGTTTTTGGTCTGTTTCTTGTCTTCATAATTTTAGTTTTACGTCTTCTGGTGTTTGTTTGTTATTTATTGTAGTTTTTTTGTGCCTGAGAATAACAAGTTGTACTTTTGGACGATATGCGAAAAGAACGTGCAAGGGGGTGGAGAATTTCAGTTGTACAAGAAGTGACCTTCGCCGCACTCACCGCAAGGTAGCGAGTGGTATACACTGAGATAGAAATGTCGATGTTCGTTGCATGATGCCTTTGAAGCACGTTGTAATGGCACTTGAATTACGTAACCATTACGGCAGCTCACCTCAACCTCGCGATACCAGCAATATTCTACTGTGTTTCTGTTAAGTAGTTAACATATTTCTGAGACAACATTCAGATTTGATTTCATTAATGTACAAGTCTCCCCGATGTTATTCAATCTCTATATTGAGCAAGCAGTAAAGGAAACAAAAGAGAAATTCGGAGTAGGTATTAAATTCCATGGAGAAGAAATAAATACTTTGAGGTTCGCCGATGACATTGTAATTCTATCAGAGACAGCAAAGGACTTGGAAGAGCATTTGAACGGAATAGACAGTGTCTTGAAAGGAGGATATAAGATGAACATCAACAAAAGCAAAACGAGGATAATGGAATGTGATCGAATTAAGTCGGGTGATGCTGAGGGAATTAGATTAGGAAATGAGACACTTAACGTAGTAAAGGAGTTTTGCTATTTGGGGAGCAAAATAACTGATGATGGTCGAAGTAGAGAAGATATAAAATGTAGACTGCCAATGGCAAGGAAAGCGTTTCTGAAGAAGAGAAATTTGTTAACATCGAGTATAGATTTAAATGTCAGGAAGTCGTTTCTGAAAGTATTTGTATGGAGTGTAGCCATGTATGGAAGTGAAACATGGACGATAAATAGTTTGGACAAGAAGAGAATAGAAGCTTTCAAAATGTGGTGCTACAGAAGAATGCTGAAGATTAGATGGGTAGATCACATAACTAATGATGAAGTATTGAATAGAATTGGGGAGAAGAGGAGTATGTGGCACAACTTGACAAAAAGAAGGGACCGCTTAGCAGGACATGTTCTGAGGGATCAAGGGATCACAAATTTAGCATTTGAGGGCAGCGTGGAGGGTAAAAATCGTAGAGGGAGACCAAGAGATGAATACACTAAGCAGATTCAGAAGGATGTGGGTTGCAGTAAGTACTGGGAGATGAAGAAGCTTGCACAGGATAGGGTAGCATGGTGAACTGCATCAAACCAGTCTCAGGACTGAAGACCACAACAACAACAACAATGTAGAAGTAGTCTGATTCATCGATATTTTTATATTGCAATGATATTATTCTTGTGTGTATTCTTTCTTTTGTCACTATGATCTTTGACGTACTTGTAACTCTGATTTTTGGGCGCGTAAGCGATTATTAGTTAGTTGTTAGAGAGTCGGACCTTAAGAAAGTCAAGTCTTGGACGTAATGTTGGAAAGATGCATATTGTAGTCAGTATAAAATGTGAACTTTAAAAGTGAGGACAATGTTTTCAAGTATGTTTTGTATTGTGAAGTGATGTTTTGTGTGTTACGTGATATTGCAGAAAATGCAACAAAAAGGAAGTGTAACTAATATTCGGAGTGCTGATTATTTTTTTACATCATCATTGTGCTAACTTTCAAAGGTTTAATCTTCAAGAATGGTTTGTGAAACATATCTATAATACTTTTGAATACAGCAGAATAAAACCTAGGCCTCTTTGCATCCAAGCTTCGAATCATTACCACCTAGATTTTCGACGATTAAGCCATGATTTCACAACGAGACCAGCGTGGGAAACACGAAAAGATGAGTGCCTAGTTTATTTATTATTACATGAAATGACTTTATTAACTGTGCTCTAATGACACCTGCCACATAATAACTTTGTTGTTGCCCGAAAATGCAGTATTTAGCAGCGTGAGCAACACCACAATCATTATTAAATTTTGACCTTTGTTGTGGTAGGGTTGTTAGAACCTACATTGAGTTTAAGAGCGTATTGCAGTACGAAATAGTTATGAATACTCGAAAACTATTCCCTTTCGTTAACTACCGACCCGATTAATGCCCGCAGTCACAAATTGGCTCCAATTAACTGTGACTCTTACTCTTTGTTCTTCTAATCAATGGTATACATCCAGCTAGATAAACTTTCAGCACATTTGTCTGTGATACTGGCCGGCTCCACAAGCGGTGTGGGTGACGCAAATGTGGGAGCTTCTGTAGGGCTCCTACGGAGCTATTTGGCACACCGTATATCCGCCCGGGCCCTCTGGGTCTGCTGAAGTGTCCGGCGCCCCGTCTCTCCCGAGGCAACGTTGATGGACGGCGGGGGTGAAATGGAATGGAACGACGACAGCGAGGGAGGGCTGCGATAAGGGAGGCAGGCTGGCGGCTGGGGGAAACTTTGTTTCCTTCTGCCGGCCCACCCCGGCTTCGATCGCCAGCAAACTCTTTCTCTGCCGCCCACTCGCCTCCCCTGCGGGCACACAAAGAAGGCGGCGCCTACTGCGGAACCACTCGGGGCCCTTCCAGAGGACAGCCGGCCCACGCTGCCCACTGCTACTGACACACGCCCACAGCGCACCTCTAGCACGGTCCTGCCACACGTCCTCTTATATGGATAGCTGGTCTCCCATAAGGCACCGTGCAGCACCATCTCATATGAGCGACACGGCCCGGACAGATGACATTTCTCTCTGACGTCTCCTGTACAACTGCCACTATTCAAACTGACAGTGTTCACTACAGCAACCATCAACACAGAAAACTACGTATTCGATATTAATACCGTTAGTTTATATTTCGACACGCCACCTCCAACAAACGCTCTCTCTTACCACTAAAGTCGTCAGCACACGGGACGAATTAGCTAACGTTGATGTGGTGCTCTACGAGTTTTATGTCGTTGCTTCCCGCAGTTTCACGTTAAGGAACCACTTCGTCACTTGAGATGCAAAATAGGTTCTGCGATATTTCGGAAACGTGCCACTTACAGTAGAACAAATAGGAATCAAGACGGCTCCCTACTTCACAAACAGAAAGCAAGACAACATTTGTCGTCCAGAATGAGATTTTCATTCTGCTGCGGAATGTGCGCCGGTATGAAACTTCCTGGCACGTTAAAACTGTGTGCCGGACCGAGACTCGAACTCGGGGCCTTTGCCTTTCGCGGGCAAGGGCTCTACATTTTTTTATTTTTAATCTCGTATTCCTCTGTATTGTTCGTTGACTTTGTTCGCGGCGGACGTCCGATCACACTCGTTCAGGTTGTTCGTTGATCGGTTCACGCAGTTTTTTTTTAATTTTTTTATTACAGAGCGTAGCTAAACCCTCTGACCGAACACGCTGAGCTACCGTGCCGGCAACCAACTGAGCTACCCAAGCACAACTGACGCCCCCTTCTCACTGATTTACTTGCGTGAAAGGCAAAGGTCCCGAGTTCGAGTCTCGGTCCGGCGCACAGTTTTAATCTGCCAGGAAGTTTGACATTTTTCGTGTTCGGTGGAGTTTGTGTTATACGTTACACCCTATGAACATAAGCTGTTTCTAGGCACCAACGCCGCGCGGGATTAGCCGAGCGGTCTCAGGCACTGCGGTCATGGACAGAGCGGCTGGTCCCGGCGGAGGTTCGAGTCCTGCCTCGGCCATGGGTGTGTGTGTTTGTCATTAGGATAATTTAGGTTAAGTAGTGTGTAAACTTAGGGACTGATGACCTTAGCAGTTAAGTCTCATGAGATTTCACACACATTTGAACATTTTCTAGGCACCAGCACATTGAATGTCTCGGGAAAGAATCTTTATTGCTACTATTTGTTGCAATGAAATGAGAGTAAGCCGTGTTAATGAAACGATCCACTGAAGATTCTTCAAAAATTGTCATTCTTGCTAGGATTCCTTATAAATAAATGTCAGATATTAACATTTCCGCAATTAAAGCCTTCGGAAGACTGTAACATAAAAAAGTCGTTATCAAGAGAGTTTCAGCACAGCGTAAATGGTTGAGGCGTCCCGTTACGGTACCGAGAATAGAATGGTAGAGGATTGGTGTCCTTCTGCATATAATTTCTTTTTTCACCTTTACGTTTTCGAGAAAACTTTCCTATGAAATTAAAAGAAATAATTTCGTTTATATTATGTGTCATGTAAATAGAAGTGCGCCCTCTGTCAGGAGTGAATTTGCTCGATTTGGTGAACTTTTTATAAGCTGATGTCCTTACTGAGTGGACATGTGTTCTACATTTATATCTTATTACACGATCATAGATATTGAAATTTTCATTTATGTATATCACAGGCATAACAAAAAGACTGACATAGGTCAAGAGTAGATATGTGCGTTTTAATAATCCTAACGTATGGAACTATGCGCACTCATTTTCGTGAACAAACTGTATGATTTGCGAGCCAGATACAGGCAACAACAGCCCTTGGAGAGCGCTAGGAGCGCAAATCCACGTTAATTATCTCGTGCCGTGTGCCGCTGGCAGTGCCCCTCTTCACGCTGGATATCCCGTGTGCACGCACGTTAAACGTTAGTTGCCTCGTTTCATGCGCCGACGGCTTAAGGCCGTTGCACAAATTTGCTGAGTGGAGGTCTATTTGACCTTTATTGTGAAAATGAACTCAGTTGAGGAATCAACTCTGCCGCATAATACTAACATTGCGTCAAATTCATTGTGCCGTTACACTAACACAAAACATGCTTGGCAACACAGCTAAAATCAGCCGTCGGCACTATTACCGCTTCCTGACCGCAGATATTAATCGTATATTGTAGATACACAGTATTCATTATTGAATGTTTCTCGTTCTAAAGATGAAGCCAAATAAGCAGAAAACAGCGCTGTTCAAACTTCTCCACAGACGAAAAATATTTATGTTGTAAACCGTATTCGCTCTGTATAAAGACACAATAGAAGGCAAAAAGCTTATATAGTTATTACGACCAACAAACTGGGGCAGTAATAAGACGCCGTTTACTTTACTACGCGGACCTTACGGACAAATCGTAACTGAGAAAGTTTGAAAATGCGTTGTGACAATATAAAGAAAAGCAACAAGGAAATAATTCCTTATTTTGCACATTAGCGAACATTGCCGGAGACAAAAGAAGTGATAAGCGAAAAAGAAATTCAAGAAGTAATGTGACATCGATCCTCAGACGTTTTCCACCGTAGTTCAGGACATAACTACTGAGCCACTGCAAGCGCTTCCATCTCACAAATGGCTGATAAATATGCCTTTGCTAACGACTTACACAGGCCTAATATTTCCATTCATCAATTCGTGTTCAGTTTAAACACGTGTTCGATAGTTAAAAACTGTGTCAAGCACTACACTACTAATGGAGTATTCAAACATTACAGGATTCTTTTTCCTATTTATCAGCATTAATTTACATTTATCTATATTTAGAGTTAGCTGCCATTCTTTACACCAATCACAAAGCCTGTCCAAGTCATCTTGTATCCTCCTACAGTCACTCAACGACGACACCTTCCCGTACACCACAGCATCATCAGCAAACAGCCGCACATTGCTATCCACCGTATCCAAAAGATCATTTATGTAGATAGAAAACGACAGCAGACCTACCACACTTCCCTGGGGCACTCCAGATGATACCCTCACCTCTGATGAACACTCACCATCGAGGACAACGTACTTGGTTCTATTACTTAAGAAGTCTTCGAGCCACTCTCATATTTGGGAACCAATCCCATACGCTCGTAACGTAGTTAGGAGTCTGCAGTGGGGCACCGAGTCAAATGCTGGAACATGGCATCCGTCTCATACCCTTCATCCATGGTTCGCAAGATATCATGTGAAAAAAGGGCGAGTTGCTTTTCGCAGGAGCGCTGCTTTCTAAAGCCGTGCTGATGCATGGACAGCAACTTCTCTGTCTCAAGGAAATTCATTATATTCGAACTGAGAATATGTTCGAGAATCCTGCAACAAACCGATGTTAAGGATATTGGTCAACTGTCAGTCCCTGTGAACCAACCGTTCGAACTTCTGCAGGTCTTCATGCATTTTGCCAACGACGGGGGTACCTGTACTCCTCTACGCGTTGTTTTCTCAATTGTTCTACCTGACCTTCCATCTCCGGGCGGTGTGGACTCGAGGACCGCCGGAGCTGCCGCCCTCAGGTTCGGCGAGCTGCGCTGGTCTCTGCCCGTGAAGCGGGGACCGCCAGCCGGCCCGGGATAGCGCCACCAGCTAACACCGGCAGCCGACGGCGGGATGCAGCGCCGCGATCCCGGCTAACGACCAATTATTTCTGCGCTCTACATAAATAACGGCATTAATTATTGCGTGCGCAGCTCTGTTTGCAAATACACCGAGCGTCGCGACCGCGCGAATCCAATTACGCGCGCTGCCTGTTTGCGCCGTCGACGGCCTGGTCGATACGGCCGCGGATGCGCCGGCACGCGTCCTTCTGCCAAATCCCGGTTCCCCACTGTCGGCCGAACACCCCCACCCCTTCCACGTTCTACGTGCGATGTGTGGCAGCTGCAATCCAGATCATAAGTCCGCCGGCTGTGCAACTGCGCAAACGTCTGTAACGCTATGTCAGGCTGTCAGGCTGCCTACCAGTGTTTACCAATCCATTCTGACGCACAATGTCTCCAGTTGCTATCGTGTGGTGCACAAGGTGGCATTTTTGCATGCAGTCCTGAAGAAAGAAACCGTGAAACCAGCCGCATATACACAACGTGCTTCAGAAAGATTCATCCGATATTACAAGACTATTATATTACAAGATATGATACTGCGTGAAGAGTTTGACAGAGCACTGAAAGACCTAAGTCGAAACAAGGCCCCGGGAGTAGATAACATCCCATTAGAACTACTGATAGCCTTGGGAGAGCCAGCCCTGACAAAACTGTACCATCTGGTGAGCAAGATGTATGAGACAGGCGAAATACCCTCAGACGTCAAGAAGAATATAGTAATTCCAATCCCAAAGAAAGCAGGTGTTGACAGATGTGAAAATTAACGAATTATCAGTTCAGTAAGCCACGACTTCAAAATACTAACACGAATTCTTTACAGACGAATGGAAAAACTGGTAGAAGCCGACCTCGGGGAAGATCAGTTTGGATTGCGTAGAAATGTTGGAACACGTGAGGCAATACTGACCCTACGACTTCTCTTAGAAACTAGATTAAGGAAAGGCAAACCGACGTTTCTAGAATTTGTAGACTTAGAGAAAGCTTTTGACAATGTTGACTGGAATACTCTCTTTCAAATACTGAAGGTGGCTGGGATAAAATACAAGGAGCGAAAGGCTATTTACAATTTGTAAAGAAACCAGATGGCAGCTATAAGGGTCGAGGGGCATGAAGAAAGGGAAGCAGTGGTTGGGAAGGAAGTGAGACAAGGTTGTATCCTCTCCCCGATGTTATTCAATCTGTATATTGAGCAAGCAGTAAGGGAAACAAAAGAAAAATTTGGAGTACGAATTAAAATCCATGGAGAAGAAATAAAAACTTTGACGCTCGCAGATGACATTGTAATTCTGTCAGAGACAGCAAAGGACCTGGAAGAGCAGCTGAACGAAATGGACAGTGTCTTGAAAGGAGGATATAAGATGAACATTAACAAATGTAAAACGAGGATAATGGAATGTAGTCGAAGTAGAGAGGATATAAAATGTAGACTGGCCATTGCAAGGAAAGCGTTTCTGAAGAAGAGAAATTTGTTAGCATCGAGTATAGATTTGTCAAGAAGGCGTGTCTGGAAGTATTTGCATGGAGTTTAGCCATGTATGGAAGTGAAACACGGACGATAAATAGTTTGGGCAAGAAGAGAATAGAAGCTTTCAAAATGTGGTGCTATAGAAGAATGCTGAAGATTAGGTGGGTAGATAATATAACTAATGAGGAGGTATTGAATAGAATTGGGGAGAAGAGAAAGTTGTGGCACAACTTGACTAGAATCAGGGATCAGTTGGTAGGACATATTCTGAGGCATGAAGGGATTACCAACTTAGTACTGGAGGGCAGCGTGGAGGCTAAAAAGCCTAGAGGGAGACCAATAGATGAATGCACCAATCAGATTCAGAAGGATGTAGGTTGCAAAGCCTAGAGGGAGACCAATAGAGGAATACACTAAACGGATTCAGAAGGATGTAGGTTGCAGTAGGTACTGGGAGATGAAGAAGCTTGCACAGGATAGAGTATCATGGAGAGCTGCATCAAACCAGTCTCTGGACTGAAGACCACAACAACAACAATGTATATTAGTAAACGGCTAGAACTGCGAGCGTTCTTAATTGCAGGTTGCCTATGTGATTGCTTCCAGGAGTGCCAAATATTTATTTTAGGTACTTATTTCATATAATTATCAATGGAATTTGAAAATTTAAAATGCTGTCTTACTTTAAAGGTTCAGCACTAAATAATACTAGAATTAAGGGCGCACAAATTACCCTGACTGTATTCATCGGTCATTTGAGGATGACAGTACTTAGCGACTTCCAACAAACTTTGCAGATAATGTGGAACATTTTAGAAACTTTTCCTCGCTGTAATCCCCCAGAAAATAATCAAAGGAAAAAGTTTATTGCTTAGTATATTTTCGCTGATCATGCAATAACACTTCAGCATCATGTATCACGTTTCAGTTTACTACCTCTAGACATCATTTACATTTAAACCAAAGTTCGTTTCTGAAAAAGAATGGGCATTGGGGATTATGGCTACCGAAGTTTTTATTTTCTAAAGAAAAATCCATTTGACAAGGAATCTTTTACATGGAGAATCGACTGATTCACTGAAACACCCTTTATATGTATAATCACGTCACTTAAATATCAGAAACGAAGTGGTCGTGGATGAGAAAAGAAAAGAAAGGAAAATATGTTGATTCACGAAGCACGTTAATAACTACACAGGTTCGATATAAATCAGTGACAACACCCTTATAATTCATACCAGACTTTATTGATAGGCGTTGGCCGTATCACACTGAATCGCCCAGCTTCTCGATCATCTTCCCCGACACAGGTGGAAGGCGTGGTACACCGTCACAGCGTCCTCCTATGTCGACGTCTAACAAGGTCCGCCCCATGGCACGGATGACGTCGTCTCTTAAGTTCTAGCGCGTGCGACGAAGATTTTGCTTCATTTTGGTCAACAGGTCGTAACCGCACGGACTCATTTCGGGTCAATACGGTGGACGTTCCACTATCTCCCACCCCCACATATGCAGCAGTTCCAGCATCGTGGATTGTCATGAAACATGACGAGATGTCGTCCATCGGCGATCCACATACAGCACGGAGGGAAGGAGCTCTACTGTGTTCTTGAATGACATTTCTGCCACCCTGAAACAGTTTCATCCATCTCGCGAGCGTACAAAAAGGCAAATGCCGCATCACGCAGTCCATGAAATCATTATAGTGGGCTCCGACCATGTGACACTTCCGTCTTCATCCAGGCATGTTGTTCGTGTTTCCTGGGGCGCTTGATCTGGAGTCCAGCTCTTTTGGACAGTACAAGCTGCAACTGACTCAAACACAGCAGTTGCCGCTCTCCGTACTACTTTAACTGATCTTTTGCCATCAGCTACAGATATCGCGCATGCCGCTGGATGCACATGCCCTTGACGTTACGGTATCGTTGCCACTATTTTTTAACTAATCCTAGTATATCTGAAATACGTTTATTACGACCTTCGGGCATGTTCTACATCTACATCTACATTTATTCTCCGCAAGCCACCCAACGGTGTGTGGCGGAGGGCACTTTACGTGCCACTGTCATTACCTCCCTTTCTTGTTCAGCAATCACAATTACAAATGTTCGAGTTGACACTCCAGACAGCAACACACCGTGTCGCCGTCGTTGTCGAGATAGGAGGATAAGATAGCCACAACCTCTTTCTCTACCGTAATACTGACATTGTCCCTGAGCCAGTAAACACCTTTGGAGGACAGTTGGTTTTACTTCCTTTCAACTTTGTCTTATCCAGCTTATGTACAACCTTTTCACCCATTTGGCATTTTAAAAATCTACCTCCTGCAAAACACAAATGTGTTCCGACAGGAATGTATCATCTTCAGTGCGCCTTTTTTTATTTCTTAAAGTACATTAATTAGTTTTTAAAGTACATTAATTGTGATGATGGAACTTACAGGTACGCTTGCTTTTACGGCTTGTGAATGTTCCTCCATATTCTACATTTTTTGTTAGTTTTCTTTGTTGAGTTATCTTTGGGAGTTTTGCAGATGCAGTGTTTTCACAGCGTTTTTAACTTCGCTCTCACCTAATATCACGCATTTTCATACACAGAAATGAGATTTACGAAAAACTTATGATGCTACACACATCAAGAGATGTTCCTGACGTTCAAAGACCTCTGAAGTACGGCGAAGATCAAACCCCTAACTCAAAGCAATAATGCGACAAAAAATTTCTCTTGATATATAGACAAAATCAGATACCGGTATTTGCTACTGTTAAAGGTCACCAAAAATTGAACATTCAGTACAGCTATCAGAAAGTATATCGGAATTGATATGTCAGAAGCGAACAACGGAGCACCAACAGAGGTACGACTCCAGTAAGTAATTCGGCTGCTTGCCGAAATATCATGAATAATGCAAGCAGACGATACGCCGACGGTCCGGCGTATTTCCACCGTCTGCAGCGAGCAGAACTGCATCCAAACATTCTCCGCTACTCTGCTATAACATACTATTCGTTAGCTGTGTTTACGTGTCCTTCGACTTCATCAGCAAGGCTGTAGTGTATGTCAGATGTACACGCAAATGTACCGGATATGGAATATCGTTGTCTCTTTCGAGTACAATAATTTAATACAATATTAGAGTGCAAACATTTGCAAAATGAATTCTGTTTTTGCTAAACATACCATCTGAGAGCGGAGAGGGCTTTGTAAATCAAATTGAACACAATGAATCTATTCTTGTTACCGAGATTGCTAGTACGTAGCTCAAAAGTACACGAATACCCTTCATATCTCTGTCTTACGGATTGTGATCTCTTCCGAACCGGGAATGGCGCAGTGGTCATAAATGCACAAGGTTGGTAAGTATACGAATACCCGCTCGGAGCGACCTAGAGTGGAGCGACCACAAAAGCAAGTTGTTTGAGAAACTTATGTTAGCCTGATATTCGTAGGAGATGTCCTGTGGAAATGTATACCCAAGAAAATGGGCTAGAAGACACTCGATAGACTGACTCTGAGTATGAAATTAGAATTATACATTAATTCCTTCAGCTGCTGCCGGGCGTTGATAATATCAACGGGGACAGGTGAAAATGTGTGCCCCGATCGGGACTCGAACCCGGGATCTCCTGCTAACATGGTAGACGCTCTATCCATCTGAGCCACCGAGGGCACAGGGAATAGTGCGACTGCAAGGACTATCTCGCGCACGCCTCCCGCGAGACCGACATTCTCACCTTACATGTCCACACACTACATTCGTAGTGTCCCTACCCAACACACTCATTACTCGTGGAAGACATTCTTACCAAGTCCCGTAAAAGTTCTGGTAATATGTGTACATCCGCACAGAAGTAGAAGGTCATGGCCGGCATTGACAGAACTATAAACTTATATGGCTATGGTGTCTGCTCCTTCGGACATGTACGAAAGAACAGATACCATATCCATATAAGTATATGATTCTGAGTGCTGTTTGCTGCTCTGGAACAACGCCAGGGAGGATTAAAAGAGGATATGGAGAAGACAGGAACAGGAGCTCTGCGTTTCGAAGTTCTGCACTTGTTGCGTCGATGTGCCTGAAGTGTGTCTGAGCGGTCGTCGAGAACGACGCAGTGAGTGCTCAGCACGTCTCAGTTTTCCCTAAACCACTTAAGCCGAACGCCAGGGCAGTCCTTTCATACAGTCCATGGGCCGCATCCACATCGAGTTCGAGCTTGCGCTCGGTCTTCAATGCCTTCAGAGAAGACAGGACGTAGAACGCTGCTTATAACATGAACGGGGCACGTCCGCAGCTCGTGGTCGTGCGGTAGCGTTCTCGCTTCCCACGTCCGGGTTCCCGGGTTCGATTCCCCGCGGGGCCAGGGATTTTCTCTGCCTCGTGATGACTGGGTGTTGTGTGCTGTCCTCAGGTTAGTTAGGTTTAAGTACTTCTAAGTTCTAGGGGACTCTTGACCATAGATGTTAAGTCCCATAGTGCTCAGAGCCATTTGAACCATTTTTTGAACGGGGCACACAGGACCCATGAGGAACGGAAGAGTCACACGGGTTGCCAGGGCAGCAGGCGCTAAGCGACTGGGCAGTACCGTAGGCCGAAGTACCGATCAGGCGTACCAAGTACACGCCCTTTGCCGCACCATTTCCAGCGCCTGACGCGTTCGCGGAATCAGCGTCGCCCAGATGTTCAGGTAAGACCTACTGTAGCAAGATGTTATGTATGTGGCCAGTTAAACGACTGAGTAGAATGTACGGTCCTATTAAGTTATTGTGCACAATGCCTGCCCAAACATTAATAGTATAATGGAAAACCTTTCTTGGTAGGCGTGTGCTATTGTGCCATGTGCTTTACATTGGGCCCACAAGGGAGAATTATGGATGCTGAACCGCATAAAGAAGCCTTATCAGTAAATAAAACATCTGCAAGGAAGGTTTCATTGGCTGCAGTCTGCTGTAGATACCAACGAGCAAAGTTGAGAAGTGGAAGATAATTGTCAGGGGTCATTACTTGCACTGTCTGTAAATGATGCGGATGCATTCCATCTTGATAAGAAATCCTCAAACCACTTTGATGCCTCACACCCAACGCACGTGCAACAGCTCTCGAGCCTGTCGAACGATTATCCTCTGCTGTGTTTAGTATTCTTTCTTCCACTGCACGAGTTCTGCGATATCTTCCAATGCCAGTTCCACGCCTGGAAGCATAAAACGATCCATTCGTGGGTAGGTTCCTATGAAGACGCTCGAATCTTTGGCGATCCGGCTGATCCCTATCCAGCAACGGTTCCTATACATCCTTTGAGCAGCTTATCCATTTCCTTGTGCAGCCCCATACATGCAACGCTTGTCGTCCAGCTCGTAAAACGATGCATGCTACTCGAGATCCGTGCTAGAAGTGACGAATCAAGCTGGCAAACCGCTTTTACACGCTGCAGTCATCAGTGCTCTCTACCTTCTCAAGGCGTCATTACAGCACACACATTGATATACGACATCTGCTTATTTCGGCCCCCCTCGTTGCATTTCGACAAATAGTTTAGGACCATCTTGTATAGTGATCCAAAATAAATGACTGTTCAAATAGAATACCAAATTATATGACATATCTCTTCTCTTCTTTGTACCACCTTCCTTTTGGCTAGCTTTAAGTAACGTGAGTCGCGACCGCTGTGAAAGTCTTCTGCCGGTGGTTTGTAAAGCAAGAAAACAAGCGATAGCGGCGTCGACACGAGGCAGAAGTAGACGCTTCCAGCTTCCCTGTGACACAGCTTCAGCCCTCCAGCCATCCAAGACTTACCAGATGTCAGCAAGCGGGTGAGCAGGTCTCATAGTCAGACCATTGCTCCTGACACGTATTAAGTCGTCTAGCTCACAGCGCACAAAATTTATTTGCATGGCAACTGCCACAGCCCTTACAAACCTTTTCCACTACGAGGCTGAAGCAGTCCCACGAGGATAAATATGCTCCGTACACCTGCGTCATAATGATCCGTCACGCTTACGGTGTGTACATAGTGCTCGAGACCGCACCTATGTCCACATGTTGTCCCTGCAATTAACAGTCCAAACACGTGTCGCTGCACCAGGTTTGCCCAGACGTAGCACACGTGGACAGATAGTGTAATGTGCGGATTCCCGGGTGTTAATATCGCCCGCATCAAAGCTTTCTAAATAAAATTAAAGGCGTACGAGGTACTCGGGAGGCACGGAATCGGCGACAAAAATCTTGCACACATGGCACTGAAGCGATCACATCCATAATTGGTCGAGGATTTACATCCACTCACATGTGTGTGTTAATCCACCTTGTCGTTCCTTGTGACTCCTACCTGCACCACCGAATACTAAAAATTACTCGTCACGGGTATAACGACCCATATCTCAACAGGTAATGGTTTCTGGAAACATAATTATAGAAACTTTTCTTCTAGTTTTGGCCAATACTACATCCTCTAAGAATACCTGACGCTTTTCTTAAAATACCCTATGTAGAAAGTCATTTTTCCCTCGCTCGATTTGCAAGTGGGACGGAATGAAAACGGCTAGTACTGACATAAGGTACCCACCAGCATGCACCGTATGTTGCCCTGTAGGGTATGTATGTAGAATGAATGAAACTGTAGGTGTTGACAGCTAAGCCACTTTTCGGAACGCTAAAGCTAGAAAATAAAAGTAAGGAAGAGGACAATATTTTGGCCTGCCGCAAAGTGAATGTTACGTTATTCGCGAGAGGCTTCTGTATCTACACTCAGAAAAACAGCTTCGGATGTGTAGTGGAGGCTACTTCAGCTACAGCTTTAATTTCCTCCCTTCCTGTAGCCCTTGCGAATCTACATCTACATCTACATGATTACTCCGCAATTCACATTTAAGTGCTTGGCAGAGGGTTCATCGAACCACTATCATACTATCTCTCTACCATTCCACTCCCGAACAGCGCGCGGAAAAAACGAACACCTAAACCTTTCTGTTCGAGCTCTGATTTCTCTTATTTTATTTTGATGATCATTCCTACCTATGTAGGTTGGGCTCTACAAAATATTTTCGCATTCGGAAGAGAAAGTTGGTGACTGAAATTTCGTAAATAGATCTCGCCGCGACGAAAAACGTCTTTGCTTTAATGACTTCCATCCCAACTCGCGTATCATATCTGCCACACTCTCTCCCCTATTACGTGATAATACAAAACGAGCTGCCCTTCTTTGCACGCTTTCGATGTCCTCCGTCAATCCCACCTGGTAAGGATCCCACACCGCGCAGCAACATTCCACCAGAGGACGAACGAGTGTAGTGTAAGCCGTCTCTTTAGTGGAATTGTTGCATCTTCTAAGTGTCCTGCCAATGAAACGCAACCTTTGGCTGGCCTTCCCCACAATATTATCTATGTGGTCTTTCCAACTGAAGTTGTTCGTAATTTTAACACCCAGGTACTTAGTTGAATTGACAGCCTTGAGAATTGTACTATTTATCGAGTAATCGAATTCCAACGGATTTCCTTTGGAATTCGTGTGGATCACCTCACACTTTTCGTTATTTAGCGTCAACTGCCACCTGCCATACCATACAGCAATCTTTTCTAAATCGCTTTGCAACTGATACTGGTCTTCGGATGACCTTACTAGACGGTAAATTACAGCATCATCTGAGAACAACCTAAGAGAACTGCTCAGATTGTCACCCTGGTCATTTATATAGATCAGGAACAGCAGAGGTCCCAGGACGCTTCCCTGGGGAACAACTGATATCACTCCACTTTTACTCGATGATTTGCCGTCTATTACTAGTGCCAGTAAGCCTATAATTCCGTTGATTTCTCCTTCATGGTCATTTCACGAGTCGTGTGCGAATCAAAATAAGGAGTAACCTGTCTTTCCTTGGAATATACGCTTTCGGAATTTAAACAGCATGCCTCCCCTTAAAGCACGACACCTGCCTTGTAGCGCCTGCCACTGCAGTTTGGTGAGCAACTCTGTGAACATGTCTCGCTTACGAGACGATCCCTTGACAACGAAACGCTTGGGTCTTCATATATCTGAATATATATAGATATATACGAATCCTATGTGTTACGGGACCCGTATTGACCAGTAATAAGCGTTTTGTAAACGACTTCTTTCATGAATCAATTCCATTTCCTTAACATTCTTGTAACGGATGTCAATGTTGTGTACGCTTTTCCTACAACTTCTATTATGTGATTGTTTCATTTTAGATCCCTCCAGGAGGATACTTGTAGATAGTTTATGGTTGCTACTGTTTCAAATGATTCATCGCCAACAGAGTTACCGAACAGTTGTGGGCCTTCCATTCATTTTGTCGTGGAGGCCAATATCCTGGTGTATCTGTGCGCAAGCAGTATCTTGCGAAAGCAAGTGCTCCGTAAGACCTGTATCTTTTTGCTTTGTGTGGGGGTCCACTGGCCCCTCACACCGGGCTACCATAGAGGAGCTCCGCAAAAGCTGTGCTCCTATAGAGTCTGAGTTTGGTAGGCGTGCCTGACTCGGCACTACTGAATAAAGGCATCAACTGTCTCGCCATAGCCGTGGCCTCGCTGCGCAGGTCGTCGACGTAGGAGAAGAGGTGCTCGTCAAGGAGAACGCGAGGTGTCGAACCGAGGAGATCAACGGCATTTCATTATCTTGCAACCGGAGACTATCCATGCGCGACAGTGTCTTCTTGCTGAGGTACGTCACCAGTCTCTTCTTCGGGTTAAGTTTAACATTGTTGTGACGGTAGCAGTAGGTAGTCGAGTCCAACTGCCTCTGAAGCCGTCGTATATTGGTTGCATGGAGCCTGCTAGTCCTGAAAAAACGGTATCACCCTTTGAACTGGGCCAACTGGACATCTGGGAGCGTAGGCGTGTTACTGACGTTTAAGGCGCAAGAAGTATCGGCAGTAAAACTGAGACCTAGGGTAGGCCGACAGTGGCAGCTTTTGCATCCGATCCCTCGCTGGCGACCCACACGCTCATGGGCCTGTTGTGCAAACAGATTGTTCGCAGCAGTCACGTATTGTGATCTGTTCTCGTGCCTTACGCAGAACCAATTCACGCCATACCTTGTCATACGCAGACTTAATCTCAAAGAAGACAGCGGCTGTCTATTTAGTTAAGTTAGCGTTGGTGGTGATGTGTTCGGAGGGACGGGGTAATATGGCGGACATCAATTGAAATCCCAATTGCTCAGGGCGGATGGTGTCGACTGCTGCTAGAATTTCAATTCGCTTGTTTACGTCGAGCTCCAGTAGCTTGCTCGGACTTCCCCATACTTTATTACTCGGGTAACGCAGACGGTATTCAGTCCCGCACCGGACAGTTCCCACAATATTTTGGCTCATCAGTGTACACAGCTGGGCTACATGTCTCGGATTTTGTTATAATATGAGATTAAAGTTACATAAATGACCAGCACACAGTTTTTTATCAAACGGGCTATGTATCTTATTTGTAAAATTATTCACACGTTTCACATCATGGCAAGATGTTACGAATATGATCCACAAAACACCCAAAAATAAAGAAAAAAAACTAAATTAAGTTCACTGCCGCACGGTCAACTTCTTCACCAATTCAAGTACTAGGAATGTTACAGTCGGGCAGCCCACGTAATTTAGCTTCCTCCATCTCACAACGCATTTACTATTGCAACCACACATTTGTCTGTCCCGACCCAATATTTGGCGTGGAAGAAACACGATGTCACGGTTGGAGGAACCTTTTATGAGGGAGCGTGTTACATCTTCCAGCAATCGTGGATTTAAAAACTAAAAAAAGAAAAGAAAAAAAGGCTGGCCTGAAGGGAGAGAAACGAGTTTGCATCTGACACGAGGACGAGACATAACAGGGGGAAGACGACAGCTCCAGCAGGCAGCGGGGGAGCAGTTGTCTGTCTCCCGGGATTTCCCGCGAGCCGGAAATGGAACAGGAACGCGGGGCTCGGCAGGGTTGGGTTGCTTTATTATGCCGCAGCCCGCGTCAGAGCAACGTTAAACTCTTTCCTCGCGACGCGGAGGCGGTCCAATTAAAGGAACAGAGTGTCACCGGCACCGCGCAGATTTGGGCCCGGCGTTAAGTTTTTAATGGTGCCGGCCCTCGCTGCAGGAAGTCGCCATACAGTAGTGACCTAGCTGGCATGCGTTGTTCAGACGTTTGTGATACGCAGCGGTTGGCAGCAATCCGCGTTGCAAACGCCAAAGCAATACAGCTCGCTGTGCAAATATTAACACAGTCGCTGTTGCAAACTTTTAGATTTGCAGCGGTGTACATAACGTCCCGAATAAGACCGTATGGCTGAAACTGTAGAGCTTCCGTGCTACAAATAAAACAAAACTTGGTCAAGGACTAAAAGCCGCTGTTCGAGATAAACATTGCCACAATCTGTAATGGCGTTTGGCGCAGCCTGTAATGCCGGGAGTGTTTGTCACCCGACTACGAAATGGTAGCGTAGCTCCGCAGAATGTGAAAATTTGCAGAGCCGACTTGTGCTACTAACACCAAAGTGAAGCGTTATTGAGAATATAGCCTGTGACCCTGACAACTGACAGATATACCAAGATGATTTTGTACAACCATAGCGCATATGAAACAAAAACATGGTCGTCTGGGACGCCCCTCTCACGGAGACGAAGAAGATACGAACCACATAATATTTAGATGTCTCGAGAAAAAATGCAGGACAGATCGGAAACTAAAACCAATCAAGTGCCAAGGGGTATATGAAAATGACTTTCGTATCCCCGCCAGCGAATATTTGGTTTTCAACATTTCAAGCTGTTACTGACCGAATTTAAAAATTTGAAATGCTGTCACAGCCTACTGAGTAAGATCTATAATCTTCGTCTTAAATGTTTAATCCATCAAGACAAGTCACAAACTGTCTTGAGGCCGCTTAACTCAAGGCTAACAGATTACCCACGATATATTCATACAGTATTTGAGAATGAGACCACTTAGCGACTTTTTTTTAAAAAAACCTTAAACATAATTTGAAACTCTCAGGAAACTTTTACCCTCTGGCACACCCACAAAATGCTGAAAGATAAAAACTTTAATGCTTAGCATTTTTTTGCTGTTGGCGCAGTTAAGCTTCTATACTACTAGCTCCATTCGCAATATGTTCTGAAGACAGTATCCACGTATACCACTGAAGACACCTGTTTCACGACACACAGTTCAGAACGCATGACATCATAAACATTGAGCTGTGCGAAAAACTACTTTTTGCTTAAAACAGAGCGCAATTACCCAGACTATAGCTATCCTACTACCAAAATTCGAATGAAAACACTATTTAAAAAATAGTCAATAAAAACGACTCTTTTTGTCTTTTAGGCAAGGACTAGCACTTCGAAACTTCCGTCGCTAATGACCTCGATGCCGACTAGACGTTAAACCTTAATCCTCTTTCCGTCCTACCAAACTAGTTAAAAACACAAACGCAAGCCACTACGCTGAAACTATCAGCGACATTAGTTCACCGCACGCTGGCAGGCAGGCAAATACAACTATGGGTGGTTACTTTATTGTATTAAAAACCATGTGACTGAGGTGCTGCAGCCGGCGCTAAGATTCCCTACAAGATTCGCTCTAAGAAGGATGAGAAAGTTGCAACCAGTGCATTTCCCGCAGACTGGAGGCCGTTAGAGCCGCGGCATGGGGCCAGCCATTGTCGTGGAGGAGCATGACCTGCCTAGTCGGTTGGCCTTATCTTTTGCTGCAATATGCGTGCCTCACTTTTTTCAAGAAGTCGCATTAATTCACGGCACTGATTTTACTTAGCTCATGCAAAAATCAATGAGCAAAATACCTCGCAGGTCGGAAAAACACAACGGTTAAGAGAACCTTGCCAGATGACAGTCAAGACTTGGTTTTGCCTGGGGTTCCCTCCGTTTTCCTCCGCCACTCCATAGTGGCTTCTTTGGATTCGTATGTGTAGTCGTGGACTCACGCATCGCTCTAGGTGATGATTCGTCTCAGAAATGCATCACCTCCTTCCGCACAACTTGTTGTAAGCTATGACAGGTCTTCGAACATCTCAAATTATTTTCAGTCAAGAGCTGAGCGACCAAACTGGAACACACTTCACAGAATGTATCTCATTTTTGATGATCACTTGACAGCTACCGTAACTTATTTCGACTTGTTCTCCGATTTCTGAGACTTTCACCCGTCAATCGCCTTGAAGAATGTCTCAAACAGCACAAATGTTTTGTCTGTAAGGCTTGTCTGATGAGGACGATCGTGTTGCTGATTTTCCGCAATCAATCTCTGGAAAATCTCCATCGCTTAATCTCTTCACAAGCTAGAAAGTTTATAATTATGCATTGCGGAGTGAAGGGGTGCACCAGTTACTCCAACGAGTCCTGTTGTCATTTAGACGAGGATTTGCACTACCGCACTTGTCAAGAACACAAACGCAAAACGATAAAAGCCGACAACTAGGCAATTTTCTGCTACACAGTGAAGCAAGAGCGCGCACACTGACAATGCAGCACACGTTATTTCCGATGAGAGGTGTTGATTCCGCATCCTTTCAAATGTGAGTGCAGTGTCTTAACCTCATAACTGTGCCCAGTTGTTTTAGATCCCTGGACAGAAAACCACGAATTAATATTTTCTGCAATTACTGTTAAGTTTAACAAGAGGCAGGTAGTATAAGTATTTTCTCCTAAGTCACCCATTAGGCTTAGCAAGGAATGTGAGGGAACGATTAACTGTGTTACCCCATCTGGCCAGTGGAGACGCTTTCCCAGGTCCGCAGATTGAGGGCTGGCGCGCTCTGACAGGTGGGCGGCCGGCAGCAGTCCTGTCACGGTCGCCACTTTGCGGCGCCGGCTCATCTCCGGAGGATGACGAGATCGCCGGCAAATTGGGCCACAGCGCCCCGGGGCCTCTGCTCGCAAATTGCTTCCTGGCCCCAGGAGATGGCCGGCGCGTTTCCCTGCCTCATTCCGCAGCGGATATCGCCTGCACACACTTACCTCGCCCACACTCTCTGCTACCTCTGTGCCTTCCGCTCTGTCAACATAGACAGCCTTGCAGAAAGCGTTGAAACACTCAAGAGGCGTTTCTCTGGAGAATTCTCACTGTTTTACTTGTTAATACTTGGGCAAAACGCAATGTTTCACTTGGATGTAATAATTTAGTTCAGTGAGGGAGGAGGAGTCACATGTTTTTTGTGTTGGGTTTCTGATAATAGCTTCATTTACATGCAGAACCACTCAAACCATCTTCCTGATGAAGATTAAAGGCGACTTGGGCAATAAACACACACTGCTTTCTCCACTATTTCACTGTTAGACCCTACTGGTTTATCATTTTCCCTAAATTTTTGAGAAGGTGTTGTAGTCGAGGGTTGTCATCTACCTGAATAGTAGTGTGATACTTAGCCAATCACAGATTACATTTGAAATGGGCAACTCTGCTTAGGCAGCTATTTCTGCCATCAATGAGCACATATTGAAGTTTTAAATCATAAACTATATCCATTTGAAACCTTTATCGACTTATCGAATGCACATGAAGATGTCAATCATAGTATTGAAGTCTGAGGAAGTCTGAATCACAGGAAGATGGGCCCCATGTTACCTGCATAAACAGCAACAACACTGGCTTATCTGCAAGCTCACATCGTCGGACGAGTACTAAAAAATGCTGTACGCTAACGATACCCCATTTTATTAGAATTAGAATCAATACTTTTTTGAAGAAACTCAGACGCCAGAAACCTGAGGTATAACATATACTGCACGAGCGCAGAAAAGTACAAGTGAGACAAATCATTCACAAGGTTGAAGAAATGTGCAATAGCCACAAGCGCCATAACGACCTCTAGCAGCAGTTACTGAACAAACCATGAAATGAGGTATAAAGTCACGAAGATTTGAGAAAGGCTTCCCTCTTTTGGGAATATGTATACAAGAGGGCCATCAAAACACGACTACAAAAGAATCTAATCAACAAGTACAACTGATTTCAACTTAGCCAGGGTGTCAGAAGAAGTAACCTGAAGCAAGTTCTAGAGACTTCCAAGCACTGTTAATTTTACCTGCCAGGTGACCAATAATGAAGAACAGGCTGAATCACAACGCTTAAAGAGAAGTTACTTCTACGTCTGTCGACGACTCTTCATCCGAGATAAGATGCTGTGTCCTCCAAACCAAGAAATGGTCAGTCATCCACACACTTCTTTTGATACCGCATACATTGCTATCTTCGTTAATAAATGTTGGTGCGGTACTGCGTCAGATGCATTGCTGGAACTCAAGAACCACTGCATCTACAGCGGTTGGACAAACTGAAAACACCATGATAATTGCATGCTTGAACATAAATGCATATGCTAGCCAAGCCTGAACGTTGCGCTGTTGTATTTGAACACGAACGGCAATCTGTGTCATGTCTTCAATACGTAACGAGTGTCAGTCGTGGCCAGAATTGTGTTTTGTGTAGCTGTGAGTGCACTGCGCTGGAGCTAAGTGCAATCGAAAGTCGGCTCGAACGATGGGCGCTTCCGTAACCAGGGAGCCGAGGTGCTTGGTATTTCGAGAAAACTGCCAGCAGCTACGGAAGACGCTCATTTAGACCACTGCCCAATATATAATTTATACTACCTGACTTCGTCAGTGAAAGCAGGAGGCTATCTTTTATATTTGTGGGTCTAGCATCTTTTTAGAATACTTTATTGCCTAGATCGCAAGTTATTTTGCACTATGTAAGAGTTTTCAGTACTCTATACAATGCCTCACATGTTGTAAGTTCTGGATGATGTATCTGAATGTGGCCACTGAAATGGCTGAAACTGGTTATGTGTGTAACAAAACTTGGGATCTAGGAAATAAAGTGTTCTAAAAGCACACTAGACTCTCGAAGACTCTCAAATATAAAAGGTCGCCTACTAAGCAAATTGGTAGTGTTCTCAATAATACACGTAGATTCATCACTGGTTGCTTGAGACCAACACAATGTGACAAAGTTTACTGTTGGGCAGGAACTGGTCCACCACATATTAGAAGAGAAGTTGCATCCATGAACGAGAGATCTACATTATTTGCCTCATACAAGGACCAACGACTGAAGTCCCTCTACAACAGAAAATCTAAATAAAGTTCCTCAGACTGCGAGGTTAAGCTTATGGAGAACAAGAAACAGTTTTCTCATTGGATGCAACAATGCAGCATCTCTCCCCAGGACATGAGGAGAACTGGTCCATCTAGGAATTGTTAAACAGATTTTCGTTCTGGAAGTGGGACTTTCCCTAGCCCATCTAGGCTTTTCCAAAGTGGCGAAGATCAAAGGACAGCCCGTTTTATGAACTACAGCAAACACCCTTTGAGAGGCACAACGGAGGACTTGGAGGTTGCGACATGTAATGCCGGTGATTTGGCAAAATTCTGGGCGGACAGTACTTGATAAAATGGTTCAAATGGCTCTGAGGACTATGGGACTTAACATCTGAGGTCATCGGTCCCCTAGAACTTAGAACTACTTAAACCTAACTAACCTAAGGACACCACACACATCCATGCCCGAGGCAGGATTCGAACCTGCGACCGTAGCAGTCGTGCGGTTCCAGACTGAAGCGCCTAGAACCGCTCGGCCACATTGGCCGGCAATACTTGATTATTTTTATAGGTGTTGCCATAATCACTATTATTTACGCAATTTTTTCCACTGTTACTGCTGGTACGAGTAAATAAACAGAAAGATATCCCAAACAAGAAACTGGGACCAGTTTGGAGGAGAAAGCACAGATAACACCTGCCTATGAGAAGGGAAGGAGGAGTGCCCCCAAACCATTGTACGACATCATCGACACCTATCTGTTATAGAAATTTACAACATATTTTGAGCTGATACAGATACATAATGCGCTACCTCTTACATGACAGCCTGTATGAATTCCGAAAGCATCGGTCATACGGAACCCAACTTGCGCCTTTCTCACGTGACTTAGTGAAAGTTATGGATGAAATCGATGTGGCACAGGGGTGGCCAAAGACATGGCAACACCAAAACCACAACACATTACCACGAGTAATAAGATGCAGGAAAATCATTGGCATTCAAAATAGCTTCCAGTGTCGGGTAATGGATAAATACAGATCGTGTATGGTTTTCAAGGGTAGCTATCCATACATCCTCCTCTCCAAATTAGACCACAAAGGCTCAATAACACCGAGATCTGTTACGGTGGTGGTATGGGGGGGGGGGGGGGGGGCGTTTCTCAAGGAACCAGTTCTGTACGATGCGATCTTTGTGAATAAAAGCCCTATCGTCTTCGAACACTGCATCAGTATTGGGGAATAAACGCTGTACCACTGGAGGGACCTGATCAGACAAAATGGTCACACAGTCCCCGGCAGTATGACAATCTTGCAGAGTACCAATGGGGACCATGGAATACCACGATATGTCCGTCAAAATCATGTCCGAACCCCCGCTGTGTTTCACTCTTGGGAGGTAAACTCCGCCAGAATTTGGAAGCAGTGAGAAACAAGACTCATCCGACCAAATAACATTCTTCCATTGCTTGCAGATTTTACGGCTTGCGTACTGCGTTTTCCTGTTACAGACATTTGCATCATTGGTGAGTCGATTTAGAGTTTCAGCTCGCCCCGGAATTCTCTGCTTCTGAAGCTCCCTTCGAGTTGCTTCGGTGCTGTCAGCGTTCACGAATGCGACGTTCAGTTCTGGAGTGAGTTTTGCAGCTGTCTTCCTCTTATTTATCGTCATAATCCTCTTAAATTTCCGTCTGTCACGATCCCTCGAAACACACTTTCGTCCGTGTTGTGACTTACTGGATATAGTCCAGTGAAACTCTCAGAAAAAAGCCTGTACCTTGCAAAAGGTGGGGTAGAAGATTTTATTTTTTTAACTCGTTGATATTGTTGGAAAGGTTTGCCAACAAAATTTCTCTTGGGAAAACTTTCTGCAGTCAAAAAACTTCGAAAATTTCGGACTTTTTTCAGTTTTTTCTAAATATCTCAGTTTCATTTGCTCCTATCGCTTTGACGTCTATTTTCTTTTTTAAAGAGCACAAAATTCTCTACAAATTCGATTTTTACCATTTTTTTCTACTCCCAATATCTAAGGCGCTACAGCGCGTCAAACAATACCAATTTTTCTAATTTCGAGCAAAGTGGCAAATTACCTAATTTTTGAACACTGTTATTTCAGTTTCTATTTTTGTGGTATAAACATATTACTCATCATGTTATTCATTGGAATTTACCATCTCACTCTGCTGCAGGGCCAGGACAAACAGCATCATATTCAGTAACTACGAACACATTCACGTCGGATTGCGTGAAGTTTATTTATGTTACAATATGTAATACGATTGCACGCAGGTGCCGTATATTTTCTACAGTTGATTGACGTTAATGATTAGTTATAAGAAAAAGTATGTAGGAATTGTTCTTTAGCGGACAAAAGCGTATTTATTCTTTGGCGGGCGAAAGGCGATTATCTCTAGTGATTGTTCACAGCGCGCTGACAGCTATTAGCACACAACAATAAGGGTCCTACAGTTTGGAGTCGCTTCCATTCAGTATATGTTGTGGTGCTGAAAATGAGTATGTCTGACATGAATTTGTGTTTCATTTGCGAAAAAACTATGGTGAGTGGTGGATGCAATGTGAAAAACAAAGGACTGAGCACACTTATCGATTGTAGTGCTAAACGCAGGGAGTCTGCTCACACCCGTTTCTTGAAAACGCTCAGTGAAGTGATGGTACATGAAGCATGCTACAAGAAGTACATTAATGAGAGAATGATAGCAGCTAGCCTTCGACATCCTCAGGAACCAACAGGCGTGCTACGTCTGTCGCAGGAAAAAGGTCAATTCAAGTTCAAAGAGAAATGCTTCTTACGTGCAAATGGGAATTCTGATGACTTTTTAACCAAGCAGTTAAGACTACCATATGCCAAACGAAATTTTGATGGAGAGTACCTTATCCACAAAGTGACTTGGACTCGAAATGTTTGCTTCAAGTCAATAGCCCAAAGCTATGTTTCTAACCTGCAACGTCAATTTGGATCTCAATTTGCTATTGTATTTGAAGGGTATCCTTGTGAGGGAGACAAATGTAGCACAAAGAGTGCTGAGAGGATTCGTAGGTCCAAAAAACATTCTTCGGTTGACGTTGTGGTTGAATCAGAGATGGTGAATCAAGTCCCTCAGGACAAGTTCTTGTACAACGAACGAAACAAGATGCGTTTGATCACACTTCTTAAAAAGGAATTCTGGAGTGTAGCGTTGAAGTGCACCAGGCACAAGAAGATGCTGACATTATGATTGTAACATCTGCCATTTCAAGAACCAAAGATTTTGGAAGTGTTGTCATTGTAGGAGAAGGTGTTGACCTGCTTGTGCTCATGACCGGCTTGGGGCAAGGCATTGAAAACTTATTTTTCTTAAAGCCAGGAAGAGGAAATGCAGAAGACAAGTGGTTTTCGACTGCATCTTACAAGTTTGACAGTGAATATATCCTGTTAACTCACGCCTTTAGCGAATGTGATACAACATCCGCTTTTTTGGTCAAGGAAAAATTATGTGCTGCAATACTGTTGCGAAAAATGAACACCTAACCTCAGCGCTTTGCACGTTCAATAAACCACATGCTACCCGTGAAGAAATAATAACAGCAACAAAACAGGTTACTCTCGCATTGTATAGTGGAGGTGTCAGAAGTTCCCACACACTAGACCATTTGCGGTACCAGCTATTCGCCAAGTCTGCCACAAAAAGCAAACTGAATCTTGCACGGTGGCCACCTACACTAAATGCTGCACATCATCATTCGTTGCGGACTTACCAACAAGTCCAAAGTTGGATGGGAAACTGGAAACCTCCTGAGAAATGGGGCTGGTATCACAGTGACCACGGTCCAATACCCGTTATAATGAGCCAAGATCCAGCACCTGAAGCACTTCTTCACATTGTTTCATGCTCATGCAAACTGAACTGTGGCGGAGCGTGCTCCTACAGAAAAGCGGGTTTCAAATGTTCTTCTTCAATTTGCAAGAAATGTATTGGGGTCAACTGTGAAAACGTGCCAAATTTTTTATATGAAGACAGTGAAGAAGATGTTATGGAGGACGTTGAGGAAACCGCTGACGAAATCAACGAACTTGCTGAGGCTGACTCGCTATTTAAAGAAGAGGTCACTCTGGGATCAACTCTAGGTACAGACCCCGAATCCGTAACTCAAGGTATTTCTGGTGACACTGAGGAACCTGGCCCATCAAAACGTTGGAAGTTATGCTCATATCTGTCTCATGTGCGCTAATGTGCGATATTACAAGTATTACACACCCAGAACTGTCAACATTTTTAGTAACTGACAATGCATTTTAATTGTAATAAAGCTACTTATTTTTAATGTCAACTGTGTGGCTTTTATACACAAGAATAATTACCTACCTAATTAGGTTGCCTATTGCAGCTAATAATAGTTTAGTTTCCTGAGATAATTTATTTTGTGTGTGTGTGTGTGTGTGTGTGTGTGTGTGTGTGTGTGTGTGTGTCTATGTCTCTTAATGATGTATTTTTATATTTATAGTTTTACAAATACCAGGGCTGAGGTGGCCCATAGTGAACTTCAGGTAGTGATGTAAGAATCACAATAGTTGGGTGCCCAGCAATCCTCATGTTGCATACAGAGAAATTGAATACTTGAAAGTGAGGTGGTAAATTCCAACATGTAACATGATGTATGATGTATTTATACTACACAAACAGAAACTGAAAAAATAGTGTTCAAAAATAATCTATCTTGTCACTATGCTCAAAATTTGAAAAATTGGTATATTTTGAGGCGCTGTAGCGCCTTAGATATTGGGAGTAGAAAAAAATGGCAAGATTCAAATTTGTAGAGAATTTTGTGCTCTTTAAAAAAGAAAATAGATGTTAAAGCGATAGGAGCAATTGAAACTGAGATATTTTGGAAAAACGGAAAAAAGGCCGAAATTTTCTAAGTTTTTTGACTGCAGAAAGTTTTCCCATGCGAAATTTTGTTGGCAAAACTCGGTTTTCTAATATTTCCAACCATATGAGCGAGTTGAAAAAATGAACTCTTCTATCCCACCTTTTGCAAGGTTTTTCTGCAATTTGACTGGACTAATATTGCTTCTCCGTTTTCCCAGTATGCGATATAAATCTTCGATACGGTGCCTCTTGAAACACCACTTGCTCCATGGTTACGGAACATCCAAAATGAGAACAATAACTATTTACCCACTTTAAAATTCACTTAGCTCCGAATAAACGCACTCACGAGTACACGGAACAGTGTTTTGATCACGACTGACATTTTCTGCGTATTGAGGATTTTACACAAGCGCCTTTCTCGGTCAAATAGAGCCACATAACTTGCACACTTGGCTAGCATCTGTATTTATGATCGAGTATGTATTTCTCGTGATGTTTTCAAATTTTTGTCCAGCTCTTGTAGGACTACAGGTGGCAAATTGAAGAAACGGCGGCATAAATCAAGGAACAGCTTTCGGACAATATCACCGTGATAACATGCACCCCCCACCCACTGTGCCCACTGCAGTCAGTCACAGGTAGTGCACGGCTGCTCTTGAGAAAGCTAGACAATCGTGACTGCGAAAAGTCACATTGCTATTCGAATAGCCGTCTGCTAAAGAACTCGGGATGGGAAAAACGAGCTGGTTATAACATGTGGCTTTTTATATTTTTTACTAATAAGCAGGTAAAACACCGAAGCAAGAATTAGGCATAGCAGCAGTGCTAACATTTTGATTTTAAATAAACCTATTTCAAAAACGAGTAATTTTTATTCGTAAAATTACCGTTGCTTTGATATACTGCGTTATGATACAAAACGTGATACGCGATCTGTTGTGAATTGGCAGGAGCCAATTCACGGGGTTTGGAGGAAGCCGAAAGGCACGCTTTTAAGCTCACGCAGGCTGGCGTGAGGTCTGGAACAGGTAAAGTAATTATACTATCAAGAAAGTACGTAGCTTCAGGAATACTTAACTTTAATCCATAATTGGTGAACATCGGTCTGACTATACATGCATCACAAGATTAACAGCAAATGATAATGGCGCCTTGCTAGGTTGTAGCAAATGATGTAGCTGAAGGCTATGCTAACTATCGTCTCGGCAAATGAGAGCGTAATTTGTCAGTGAACCATCTCTAGCAAAGTCGGCTGTACAACTGGGGCGAGTGCTAGGAAGTCTCTCTAGACCTGCCGTGTCGCGGCGCTCGGTCTGCAATCACTGACAGTGGCGACACGCGGGTCCGACGTATACTACCGGACCGCGACCGATTTAAAGGCTACCACCTAGCAAGTGTGGTGTCTGGCGGTGACACCACACGATCACTCCTATTTTAATAACAGTGCCGACAAAAACGAGCAAGAAACACATGCCATAAAAACCAGTACAGGTTGCTGAAACATTAATGCTCCTTTTACTATGTGGCTTGGGCTAACAGGTGGTACGTGTGTGCAGGCAGTGTGCAAGCCTCGTTCCGTTTGATCTATGAGGTAGTTTCCCACGATCATCGTCGGACATTGTTGTATTGCAGAATGGCATCATCACTAATGTGGAGTATTTTAGTTGCTTTAACAAATTAGAAACGGGATAAGCTACAACAAACTTGACATCATATGAGGAGAAAACTTAACAATTCACTCCTAGTTTACGATAAAAATAGGAAGTGGCTAATCTGCTGCCTATTTCTACATAATATGCCTTTATCTGTTTGTAGCCCTTTAAAACGGACAAATTAACACGAGTTTTCTTTTTTTGCCTATTTAATTTAATATTGTACAGGGTGGCAGCCAGTAGAGGACTATTTTAGGGAATTGGGTTAAAAAAATTTATTTCAGAGGCCCCAGGCTTTCTCCCAGACCAACTTCGGCAGTACCTACGCGACACAAGTTGCCTGTCTTTCGGAACCGAGGCAGTCCTGTCCAGTTAAAGCTGCTGATAAGAGACGCCTTAGGGCCTCTGCTGAAACTGCTAGCAAATGTGCGCCATTGATTTTAGCCAATAACGTGCATGGGACACAAGTCACTTGTGTCGAAGCCGGAGCTTTCTGCAATGCCCAACACAGTTGCTTCTCTCTCTTGGGATCCCGACCTCGAGCAGGACAGACATATTTCTCGGGAGCCAGATCCTCCATCTCTGCGCTCCATGACCGGCCACCGACGTCAATTAACATGCATTGCCTCCCCAACCATTGCCCACTTATTTAGTTGTTCGATAACTTTTACGTGTCTTCATAAGCAGAATACAACAACCTTCCCTCCCCCCCCCCCCTTCCCTGTCCTTAAGCAAACTTTTGATACTATGTCTCTCGAAAGAAAGGGATTACAAATTTTTCAACCTTTGTTCGATTTCTGCGTTTATTATAGGAAATTATAATAATAAAATATGAAAATCGGCCATTTCAGAAAACGGTTATTTTGAGCGTTTTAACAGCCAAGTTAAACTGGCGGCGAAGAAAAAAAAACACTCTCTCCGAATATAGATTGTTTCAGCGATAACCGGTATCCTATAATGAACCCAGGTTGCGTCGGGCTGCAGCCTATGTGAAATTGCCGAAGTATGAGTTCTATATGTAGAAAAATGTAAGTAATGCGAACGAGTAGCAGAAATAAACTTGTGATGTTCGGATACAGCATTAGTAGAGTCCTGTTTGACACAGTCATGTCGTTTAAATAGCTGAGCGAAATGTTACAAACCGATACGAGATGGAACAAGCTTGGGAGGATTGTGGTGGGAAAGGCGAAAGGCCGACTTGGTTTGTTGGGAGAATTTTGGGGAAGTGTAATTCATCTGTAAAGGAGACCGCATATAGGGGCGCTGGTGTGACCTGCTCTCGACTGCTACTCGAGTGTCTGGGACCCGTAACAGGCTGGATTAGAGGAAGACAGAGAAGCACTTCAGAGGCGGGCTCTTCAGTTTGTTGCTGGTGCGTTCGAACAAAACGGAAGTGTTAAGAAGACGCTTTGGGATTTCAAATTGGAATCCCTGAAGGGAAGGCGACTTTCTTTTCAAGGAATACTACTGAGAAAACTTAGAGAACCGGCATCGGAAGCTGACTGCAGAACGATTCTGCTGCTTTCAATATACGTTGAGCGTAAGGACCTCGAAGACAAAATGGGAGAAATTAGGGTTCACGCGGAAGTATACAGACAGTAGTTTCCCCCTCGTTCTACACTACTGGCCATTAAAATTGCTACACCAAGAAGAAATGCAGATGATTAACGGGTATTTATTGGATAAATATATTTTACTAGAACTGACATGTGATTACATTTTCACGCAATTTGGGTGCATAGATCCTGAGAAATCAGTACCCATAACAACCAGCTCTGGCCTTAATAACGGCCTTGATACGCCTGGGCATTGAGTCAAACAGAGCTCGGATGTCGTGTACAGGTACAGCTGCCCATGCAGCTTGAACACGATACCACAGTTCATCAAGAGTAGTGACTGGCGTATTGTGACAGTTGCTCGGCCACCATTGACCAAACGTTTTCAGTTGGTGAGAGATCTGGAGAATGTGCTGGCCAGGACAGCAGTCGAACGTTTTCTGTATCCAGAAAGGCCCGTACAGGACACAGGACCTGCAACATGCGGTCGTACATTATCCTGCTGAAATGTAGGGTTTCGCAGGGATCGAATGAAGGGTAGAGCCACGGGTCGTAACACATCTGAAAAGTAACGTCCACTGTTCAAAGTGCCGTCAATGCGAACAAGAGGTGACCGAGACGTGCAACCAATGGCATCCCATACCATCACGCCGGGTGATACGCCAGTATGGCGATCACAAATAAACGCTTCAAATGTGCGTTCACCGCGATGTCGCCAAACACGGATGCGACCATCACGATGCTGTAAACAGAACCTGGATTCATCCGAAAAAATGACGTTTTGCCATTCGTGCACCCAGGTTCGCCGTTGAGTACACCATCGCAGGCCCTCCTGTCTGTGATGCAGCGCAAAGAGCAATCGCAGCCATGGTCTCCGAGCTGATAGTCCATGCTGCTGCAAACGTCGTCGAACTGTTCGTGCAGATGGTTGTTGTCTTGCAAACATCCCCATTTGTTCACTCAGGGATCGAGTCGTGGCTGCACGATCCGTTACAGCCATGCGGATAAGATGCCTGTCATCTCGACTGCTAGTGATACGAGGCCGTGGGGATCCAGTAAGGCGTTCCGTATTACCCTACTGAACCCACCGATTCCATATTCTGTTAACAGTCATTGGATCTCGACCAACGCGAGCATCAATGTCGCGATACGATAAACCGCAATCGCGGTAGGCTACAATCCGACTTTTATCAAAGTCGGAAACGAGATGGTGCGCATACACGAGGCATCACAACAACGTTTCACCAGGCAACGCCGGTCAACTGCTGGTTGTGTATGAGAAATCGGTTGGAAACTTTCCTCATATCAGCACGTTGTAGTAGTCGCCACCGGCGCCAACCTTGTGTGAATGCTCTGAAAAGCTACTCATTTGCATATCACAGCACCTTCTTCCTGTCGGTTAAATTTCGCGTCTGTAGCACGTCATCTTCGTGGTGTAGCAATTTTAATGGCCAGTAGTGCTTTTGCGAGTCGAACAGGGAAGGAAACAGTGGTGCTACGGGGCACCTTTGCCACGAGCCGTGGATCGTACTTCTCAGGGATGTTGGAAACTGGTCTTCATCACTGGGTCTAGAGCCGTGTCAGGGACGCTGCGGTGAAAAACGACCACTGCAGAAGATTCCGCGAGTTACGTGCGGCATTAACGAGGCGGCAGCACTGCAGACTAGTTGCCTATTTTTGTGGGGAAGAAGTAAGACGTGCTACGTCACGGCAGTGAGTGGACCTGCGGCGGCTAATGTCGCGGCCCTAAATTATCTGGAGCGGCGCTCGCTGCTGCACATATTGGAAGAGGATTCTGGGGTGAGGGGGAGGGGGGGAGGGGGAGGACTCTAATTTTCCGGAATGACCGCCGGCTGATGGACGCGCGCGCAGGTGCCCGCGGCCATTAAGGGCTGCGAGTCCGGGAACGCCGTGCATCACCGCCGCAGCTGGCGCCGCGCCCGCCCCTGAATAACGACCAGCTCTGCCCTGTTCTGCTGGAAATGACTCGCTCCTCAGCAACCACGCAGGCCCGGGGCACGAGTGGGGCGCCGAGTAATGATAGAACGGTTGTTACTTCCTTATATCATAATGAGAAGACTGTAAAATTGTCCTTTCCATCTACCTTCGCCGTCTACAACAGCTTTAAAACTATTTTCGCTGTCAGCCAGAGAGCGATGGAGAACATGCCTGTCGTCAAACCCACAGTACTCATTGTTCCCTCTGACAGAGTTTGTTCCTACCTGCTATTTACTCAGCAGGCTCAGGAAGCGAGTCTATAACTGAAAGTTTTGAGTTGTAACTGGATAGTATGTTCTGGAAAATTTGACACGCACAATATACACTGAACAGCCAAAGAAAGTGGTACACCTGCCTAATATCGTGTAGTGCCTCCGCGACCATGCAGAAGTGCCGGAGCATGACGTGGCATGGAATCGACTAATGTCTAAGAAAGTGCTGGAGGAAACTGACACCATGAATCCTGCAGGGCTGTCCATAAATCCGGAAGGATACGAGGGGGTGGAGATCTCTTCTGAACAGCACGTTGCAAGGCATCCCAGATAACTCAACAATGTCCATGTCTGCGGCTTTTGGCGGCCGGCGGAAGTTTTTAAACTCTGTTCCTGGAGCCACTCTGGACGTGTGAGGTGTCAATGTCCTGCTGGAATTTCACACGTCCGTCGCAATGCACAATGGACATGAATGGATGCAGGTGATCAGACAGGATGCTTACGTACTTGTCAGCTGTCAGAGTCGTATCTAGGCGTGTCAGGGGTCCCATATCACTCCAACTGCACGCGTCCCACACCATTACAGAGCCTCCACCAGCCTGAACAATCCCCTGCTGACATGCAGGGTCCATGGAGCCTTCGGCTCCGAAAACCCATATCTATGATGTTTCGTTAAATGGTTCGCACGCTGACACTTGTTGATGGCCCAGCATTGAAATCTGCAGCAATTTTCGGAAGGGTTGCACTTCCGTCACGTTGAACGATTCCCTTTTAGTCGTCGTTGGTCCCGTTCTTGCATGATCTCTTGTCAGCAGCAGCGACGTCGGAGATATGATTTTTTATGGGATTCCTGATATTCACGGTACAGTAGTGAAAAGATCGTACGGGAATGTCCGCACTTCATCGCTACCTCGGAGATGCTGTGTCCCATCGCTCGTGTGCCGACTATGACACCACGTTCGAACTCACTTCAGCCGTGCTGACGACTCAGCTACGGAGACAGAGGCTGTTGCCACTCAGGCAACCAAATTTGAGATTCTGAACTAACCGACTCCTACAGACAAAACCAACTGAAGCATAATCCGTCAAAAAATCAGGTAAGCACCTTCACCTTTGTTTTTGGTGTTTCCAAATTTTTTGTTGAAACCCTGTAGTTCTCAGTACCATGCGAATCCAATATCATTTTAACCTGGGTCTTTGCTGTAAACATCTCGTGTAATAAGCTACCATATAAAATGTTTATATCTCGGTCAGTAATGCCTTAACACAATATCTACGTAAATATGTAAATTTTAGATGAGGCACTGTACCATTCACAAGGTCTCACTTTGTCTCAGTTAATGTTGACAGACGTCGTTTCGGCGAATTTAGAACTGACAAACTGCCTATTGGCTTCTGTCTCGGGTTCTTCGGCCGACGTTCATCTAACGATTTCTCTGACGTTTCGCCAGCACGAGTGGCTGGCATTGTCAAAGCTTCACTCTCCATTGCCGGTGGTGAACTGGAGCCGGCAATGGAGGGTGAAGCACTCGTGCTGGCGAAACGTCAGAAAAATCGTTAGATGAACGTCGGCCGAAGAACCCGAGACAGAAGCCAATAGGCAGTTTGTCAACAAGTGGCCACGAAAGCCTTAACAATTTTGAATTTAGAACTGTTGAAAGAAAGAACATACTACGAAAAGGTGCGGAACAGGTTGCCCAGGGCCATCACGTGTGTCTCGTCCACGGCAGTACGACGAACGGCAGCATCCGTTGGGTTCGGCTGTACGAAAGAAAATCGAGGAAACTCGCTGTGTTAAGCATATATTCATAACTGGGTTGTCACACGGCAGTCTCAAAGAGTATGAAAGACAGAGATGCGCGAATGGCTTGCGACGGCTGCGAGCGTACGTAAGGCAGGGAGATGGGATTGCGTCACTCTCCTGATCCGGCGCATATGCGAGGGAAATCCGAAATCCCACCCAGCAGAAGGGCTTTTCTTCGCCTCCACTGTCTGCCTGCTACGCTGGCCCCGATATGCCACGCAGAGACGTGCGTGACATGGTAGGCCAAAACAACTCGTCCGAGAAAACTGGCTTGCCGTTGCACACTTCTTTGTTTTCAAATGCTGCTACACAGCTGTATCATATGTATCATATTTATGAAGGACATGCTTGTACACACCACTAGCTACCAGTGAAATGCGTTACTAGTCTTGATCTATGCTAGCCGTCTTCTGGCACTTTATAATTTTACGCAAGACATTTATGTCAGTATCAACACGTCGACATTTGATACACAGAATCATACTGTAGTACATGTACTAAAACGACTGCAGGTCCTGTATGTCGCAGGATATCTCACTGTGGATAAAAAAAATCTTATCGATAAATTAGAAGTAAGTGAGAGACAGTTTTTGGGAAAAGTCCTAGGTCCAATTTAAAAAAAAAAAATAGTGCATTCATGAGAGGAAAGAACCATGAACTATGTACATATGTAGAAAAGATCACAGATTCTATCCGTGGGAGAAGGATTGTATTGCCAGTATGAGTCCTACAAGGCTCAGCAATCGAATCTTCCGCTACTTTCTCAACAAGATGTGGCTCACTGAGGATGAAAAATAACTGAAAGAAGTGGGCATAACACTGGAGGATATCCATAAACGTATTTCGTAATTGTAAGAGCGTCTTGGTTTCCAAAAAAACGCCATAAAATCTTGCAAAATGTGTACAAGCGAGAAAGGTACAGTGTAGACACTGAATGAGGGGGCACAGGGCGCAGGGGAAAGTAAAACCCTAGTTGAAATAGCGTGGTCCGGAGAAGACCGATACGAAAAGAAGGAAAAAAAATTATGCATGCCAGTAGGTACTTACTGGAGAAAATGTTGTTTTGGCACACTGCTATCTGACGTATTAAACATAGTTGCCGTAATATTGACTCAAATAAGCAAACATCTTTATTTATGAATACGTCACTAGCATACTTTTAATAACTGACCTTTTCTCCCGCTGAGATGGTGGCATTTAGAATTCCTATGAGATATGTGAAGTTAATCTGATATAAGCACTGATGATGGCCGTTTGTGCCAATCATAACATTCTCCATTCACTACTTTGTACAAGCTATTCTTACTACATACACATCGCAAATTCTGGAACTGCGTTGGTAGGAAACATAGTCCAATTATCTGCAGGCTGTTGTATCGCAGATTTGCGGTGTAACTTCGCGAACAGCGTGCAAATTGATGTCCAACAACGACAGAACAGCTGTTTCCAATTGATATATCGTATTCATCCCCCATGAACCATGGACCTTGCCGTTGGTGGGGAGGCTTGCGTGCCTCAGCGATACAGATAGCCGTACCGTAGGTGCAACCACAACGGAGGGGTATCTGTTGAGAGGCCAGACAAACGTGTGGTTCCTGAAGAGCGGCAGCAGCCTTTTCAGTAGTTGCAAGGGCAACAGTCTGGATGATTGACTGATCTGGCCTTGTAACAATAACCAAAACGGCCTTGCTGTGCTGGTACTGCGAACGGCTGAAAGCAAGGGGAAACTACAGCCGTAATTTTTCCCGAGGGCATGCAGCTTTACTGTATGATTACATGATGATGGCGTCCTCTTGGGTAAAATATTCCGGAGGTAAAATAGTCGCCCATTCGGATCTCCGGGCGGGGACTACTCAAGAGGATGTCGTTATCAGGAGAAAGAAAACTGGCGTTCTACAGATCGGAGCGTGGAATGTCAGATCCCTTAATCGGGCAGGTAGGTTAGAGAATTTAAAAAGGGAAAAGGATAGGTTGAAGTTAGATATAGTGGGAATTAGTGAAGTTCGGTGGCAGGAGGAACAAGACTTCTGGTCAGGTGACTACAAGGTTATAAACACAAAATCAAATAGGGGTAATGCAGGAGTAGGTTTAATAATGAATAGGAAAATAGGAATGCGGGTAAGCTACTACAAACAGCATAGTGAACGCATTATTGTGGCCAAGATAGATACGAAGCCCACACCTACTACAGTAGTACAAGTTTATATGCCAACTAGCTCTGCAGATGACGAAGAAATTGAAGAAATGTATGATGAAATAAAAGAAATTATTCAGATTGTGAAGGGAGAAGAAAATTTAATAGTCATGGGTGACTGGAATTCGAGTGTAGGAAAAGGGAGAGAAGGAAACATAGTAGGTGAATATGGATTGGGGGACAGAAATGAAAGAGGAAGCCGCCTGGTAGAATTTTGCACAGAGCACAACATAATCATAACTAACACTTGGTTTAAGAATCATGAAAGAAGGTTGTATACATGGAAGAACCCTGGAGATACTAAAAGGTATCAGATAGATTATATAATGGTAAGACAGAGATTTAGGAACCAGGTTTTAAATTGGAAGACATTTCCAGGGGCAGATGTGGACTCTGACCACAATCTATTGGTTATGACCTGTAGATTAAAACTGAAGAAACTGCAAAAAGGTGGGAATTTAAGGAGATGGGACCTGGATAAACTAAAAGAACCGGAGGTTGTACAGAGATTCAGGGAGAGCATAAGGGAGCAATTGACAGGAATGGCGGAAATAAATACAGTAGAAGAAGAATGGGTAGCTTTGAGGGATGAAGTAGTGAAGGCAGCAGAGGATCAAGTAGGTAAAAAGACGAGAGCTAGTAGAAATTCTTGGGTAACAGAAGAAATATTGAATTTAATTGATGAAAGGAGAAAATATAAAAATGCAGTAAGTGAAACAGGCAAAAAGGAATACAAACGTCTCAAAAATGAGATCGACAGGAAGTGCAAAATGGCTAAGCAGGGATGGCTAGAGGACAAATGTAAGGATGTAGAGGCCTATCTCACTAGGGGTAAGATAGATACCGCCTACAGGAAAATTAAAGAGACCTTTGGAGATAAGAGAACGACTTGTATGAATATCAAGAGCACAGATGGAAACCCAGTTCTAAGCAAAGAAGGGAAAGCAGAAAGGTGGAAGGAGTATATAGAGGGTCTATACAAGGGCGATGTACTTGAGGACAATATTATGGAAATGGAAGAGGATGTAGATGAAGATGAAATGGGAGATATGATACTGCGTGAAGAGTTTGACAGAGCACTAAAAGACCTGAGTCGAAACAAGGCCCCCGGAGTAGACAATATTCCATTGGAACTACTGACGGCCGTGGGAGAGCCAGTCCTGACAAAACTCTACCATCTGGTGAGCGAGATGTATGAAACAGGCGAAATACCCTCAGACTTCAAGAAGAATATAATAATTCCAATCCCAAAGAAAGCAGGTGTTGACAGATGTGAAAATTACCGAACTATCAGCTTAATAAGTCACAGCTGCAAAATACTAATGCAAATTCTTTACAGACGAATGGCAAAACTGGTAGAAGTCGACCTCGGGGAAGATCAGTTTGGATTCCGTAGAAATGTTGGAACACGTGAGGCAATACTACCTTACAACTTATCTTAGAAGAAAGATTAAGGAAAGGCAAACCTATGTTTCTAGCATTTGTAGACTTAGAGAAAGCTTTTGACAATGTTGACTGGAATACTATCTTTCAAATTCTAAAGGTGGCAGGGGTAAAATACAGGGAGCAAAAGGCTATTTACAATTTGTACAGAAACCAGATGGCAGCTATAAGAGTCGAGGGACATGAAAGGGAAGCAGTGGTTGGGAAGGGAGTAAGACAGGGTTGTAGCCTCTCCCCGATGTTATTCAATCTGTATATTGAGCAAGCAGTAAAGGAAACAAAAGAAAAATTCGGAGTAGGTATTAAAATTCATGGAGAAGAAATAAAAACTTTGAGGTTCGCCGATGACATTGTAATTCTGTCAGAGACAGCCAAGGACTTGGAAGAGCAGTTGAATGGAATGGACAGTGTCTTGAAAGGAGAATATAAGATGAACATCAACAAAAGCAAAACAAGGATAATGGAATGTAGTCTAATTAAGTCGGGTGATGCTGAGGGAATTAGATTAGGAAATGAGGCACTTAAAGTAGTAAAGGAGTTTTGCTATTTGGGGAGCAAAATAACTGATGATGGTCGAAGTAGAGAGGATATAAAATGTAGGCTGGCAATGGGAAGGAAAGCGTTTCTGAAGAAGAGAAATTTGTTAACATCCAGTATTGATTTAAGTGTCAGGAAGTCATTTCTGAAAGTATTCGTATGGAGTGTAGCCATGTATGGAAGTGAAACATGGACGGTAAATAGTTTGGACAAGAAGAGAATAGAAACTTTCGAAATGTGGTGCTACAGAAGAATGCTGAAGATTAGATGGGTAGATCACATAACTAATGAGGAAGTATTGAATAGGATTGGGGAGAAGAGAAGTTTGTGGCACAACTTGACCAGAAGAAGGGATCGGTTGGTAGGACATGTTCTGAGGCATCAAGGGATCACAAATTTAGCATTGGAGGGCAGCGTGGAGGGTAAAAATCGTAGAGGGAGACCAAGAGATGAGTACACTAAGCAGATTCAGAAGGATTTAGGTTGCAGTAGGTACTGGGAGATGAAGAAGCTTGCACAGGATAGAGTAGCATGGAGAGCTGCATCAAACCAGTCTCAGGACTGAAGACCACAACAACAACAACATATCGTATTAACTTCACGGGTCTACCAAAACTGTGTATGTCGCCTGTTAAGCAGGAGTACAGACCAGTTATCAAAAGTGTATCAGTGACTTACAAAAGAAATACAGATGTCTCCTATTTAAGTCAATACTAAGGCAGTTATGTTTACTCTAACAGAAAGCAAGATGCTATAACGACGTCCAGTAAGTACCTGTTGGCATCCATGCAACGTGTTATAAGAATTTTTACCCTTCTTATCACAATGTGATATTAATATCATTATTTGTAATGTTTCTAATGATCAGATGACAGAAGATGATATACAAGCATCAAAACTAGTAGAACATTTCAATAACTCTTATGCAGCAGCTGATGGCGTGTAAAGCCCGTCCTTCGTTTTGAATCTCTGGATGTTATGGCAAAGACTTTTTGGATTCACTCGCTGTCGGGATGAAGATAGTGGAAATGCTTGGTATCAATGTCATAACCACATAAGCAACAAAATATTGCTACAAATATCTTAGCGAAATGGAACAAGGGCTGAATTTAATGTTGCCATCACAGTCCAATATGGGAAAAAATATCATTATTCACCACAGCAAGAGAAGGGTAATGCTGTATTTTTATGTGAATAACACTGAAGAATTCAGGACAGACGAAATGGCACAAGGGGAGGTGTATAGGCAGGGTTGCTGTATTCATCAGTGAATTTGTATATTGAAGTCGTAATGCTTTTTTGTGTAAGCCTTGGTGAACAGTGCAAGAAGTTCAGTGTATAGCTATTATTCCACATGGGAAATGGCAGACATGATATTCTGCTGTGGCTTAGCCAACGGCGTTACTGGAGTTGCGCGTGCCATGTATGGCGACGCATTCCAATTGAAAAATGATGTTCAGCAAGCTGTTCCAGCGACTTGCACGTACTGGATAGGTCTCGGCAAGCTCAAGGGATTGCGGCAGAGCTCGTACAGTTTGTACACCTGGTATGGAGGAGTGAGAGTTGCGGAAGGTAACTTGGAAGATGACCCTGAAACTGGTGTGTGAAGAAGTAAAGCTGAGGAAGACAATAACCCAAGTTCTAGCGCTGTCAATTCTGTACAAGCGGTTACTTTATGCGTACCACCTGTGTAGCGGGCGGAAGCTCTCAGGCCGCAAGATCGCCACCCAAGCTGATATTTACATGAACTACTCAACACCTGCAGTTTACGACTTGCAATGTATTTAGAGGCGGGATTCACGCAGAGCACGATAACCTCTTGAGGGTTAATGCAATCCTCGCGTGATCGTACAAACAAGGCATCAGTACCGCAATGTGCGGACGGGAATTATGGGTAACAGATGCAACAGGGACTGCAAAAACTAATCAAGTGCTGTTTTTCAAAATTTTCTGTGGGGCGCATTACCCGCGCTGTTGCAGAACGTTCACCTTGCAGGAAGAGGACGGGACTATATCCCATTTTCTACACGAGATATGACAGTGCATAATAAAACGCTTCGTGGTCGAATGGGAGTGGTTGGTCTTCTCGTTCATCTGAACTCCAGTCATCCACTTGAACACAAATAATTGTATTTAAATGTTCCATACTGTATCTTATCAAATGTTATCCAAACAACACAAAAACTGGCATTAAATACTCAAATATTCTTGTGCAGTGCGGGAACAGATGTCCTGCTACTGACGAATACATTACTCTAAAAATTCAGCAATCTGAAGATGGGCATGATAGCTCGAAACCGGCTATGGCATTGAAAGAGAGATTTTTAAAAGTATTTACGGCTGTTTGCTTTCTTCACCAACGATCTTTGACGAACGCGAAATTCAACATGATCCAGCATACATGAAAGAACACATAATCCCTTATATTTCTGGCTATGTGGACATTTAAAGCATTGTTACACATTCCTGACACAGCTGTTTGGAACAACGACCGACACTATGAGAATAAAGCGTTTTAATCTATAACCGCAACATCGGCAACAAGGCGTGGAGTAAACGCGATACGGCGTCGCCAAGGGCCCCAACTCACACACAGACACTGCTGGGATAACATGGAAGTGGAAATTCGGCCGCAGTTCCTCCGCCGACAGTCGCCGAGTAAGACTTGGCCACAATGCGGCACTATGCCCCCTGGACGCTGGGTATTTTTTCAACAAAACTAATTTCGAGTTTTCAGTGTGTAATGCTATTATCACGATGATACTTGTTTAAATGGTTCATGGTCACATCAGTATTATACAGTGATATAAACTGTATACGAGCGGTGAATGTAAACATGGCTACCTCGACTTCATATTTTGCTTTTACTGTTTTATTATAGTGGGCGTTCTTTTCTTCTGTTTTATACTGTGATTCCCTAAATGTAATACTTACGAATTTTTATTCTGTAGTTATTTTTTACGGTGTGACTTCTTCTAAGAGGAGAAACAAAGGAACTCCGTACGTAGGGGCGTTCTTATCACTGCTGGCCGCAGTTTGCGCCTATTTATTTATCTATTTACTTTACTTTCCGAGACACCTTCTTTGGGTGCCTGATAGAGGTAAGGGGCTACCAGTATATTTTAAGCTTCCCCTCTGTATCATACGTTTGCTATTTTAGAGAGAGAATATATTTTGTAAAGATTTCTTACATTATTTTTTTATGTATTTACTGTCATCTTTTGATCGTAGGATGGCCTGAGAATGATGCTGTGTACCGAAACCGGTGCTGAGTAGGCAAACACTTTTCTCTAAACCATCATCCTACTCCACAAGTGTGGACAACGTTCATATGTTATAGAAATGCATGTGGCCAAATCCGAGGACAGTCAAGAGCGTCGACACGAGTTGGTGATTCTATGACAATGAGGGCTGAGCGATAAGTAATAATGTGTGGTAATCACTTCCAGCACCTCTCGTAGTGTCAACACGCAGACGGCTATAACAGAAAAGAATGGCCCCTATATCAAAAATATTTCTTTCCAGACATATGTTTAAGAACTTTTTTGTAGTTATGACCAATGCTATTTTCCAGTGTAATGTGGGACACCACTTTTCTACACACCTCTCATATGATACTGCGTGGTTTTATACTATGTAACCGTTATTGTGTTTGTACGAGGCATTACGAACCTAGCCATTAGTTTTCAAGTACATTATAGCCAACTCGCCATGTTAACTTACGAATGGAATGATGAGTGTGAGTTGAGTGGTGAGTAAGAAAACAATAGTATTTGTCACACACGAGTATTAAAGATGGCGGTATGATTGTAAAAGTTAAAGCTAATAACAATAAAGAATGGGAAACATTCCGGACACCTTGACAGGAACTGGGAATTCAGGTTACTGTCGTTTTGTTTGTGGGACGTTGTGAGCCCTTTATATATGTGTGCGTCTATTAGTGTGTATGGTCGAAGCTCTGCTAGAAATGTAACGCAGTGTCCTGGCGCTTATCAGGGAGGCATTAATTTTTTTCCAGAATGACGGAATTCACAACAGCCGGAGGTTACGGTGAAAAGCTTGGACAGAGATGAAAGGACAAAATTGGAACAGAGGCGCAGCGGCTGTAGCGGCGATCGTGCGTTCCATCAGGATGGAAATGAGGCTCCCTGGCCGCCACTTTGCAAGGGAAATGGCCGGCCGCTGACACGCACTACGCAGCACGCAGCTCACGCCGTATACTCGCTGTCCCAACACGCGAAGCGGCCACGGCACACGACGCGGTGAGTCTGCTGACACATCGGCCCCTCTCGATGACTCTGTCCCAGTCACGAGCAGATTAAATATTTTAATCTAAAACTAAACTACGTCCGAACAGGACTTGGGAAGCCCAACGGTACGGACCGACCGCTATATGCCGATTGGCATCACTGGATGCGGATACGGAGGGACATGTGGTCAGCACATCGCTCTCCGTGACCGGAGCCGGTACTTCTCAGTCTCGTAGCTCCTCAACTGCCCTCCCGAGGGCTGAGTACTCCCCACTTGCCAACAGCGCTCGGTCGCAGCTTCGAATCCTGCCTCGGGCATGGATGTGTGTGATGTCCTTAGGTTAGTTAGGTTTAATTAGTTCTAAGTTCTAGGCGACTGATGACCTCAGAAGTTAAGTCACATAGTGCTCAGATCCATTTGAACCGAGACGCCTTCTCCGATCTCACGCGACAAAGAGCTGTCCACGGGACAGGTGAAGTATACATTAGATGAAATTTCCGACCGGACGCTTAGAAAGCCACAAAGAAGAAGAATAAGCGGAGGATCGAGTTTGAGTACTAAACTCACCCTGCTAAGACCTCCGAGCACATCTTTACTAAGCCGCTAACTTGGCAAGCAAATATATGTTTTTGTTCTATTTACAGATACACCTGAGGCAGTAGAATGGAAAATTTAGGATCTGTTATATGACGAATACTTTGGCTTCAGGAAATATAAAGGCACCAGAGAGGCAATTCTGACGTTGCGGTTGATAAGTGAAGCGAGACTGAACAAAAATCAAGACACGTTCATACGATTTTTCGACCTGGAAAAATGGTTTCACAATGATAAATTGTACAAGATGTTCGAAATTCTGAGAAAAATAGGCGTAACCTATAAGGAAAGACGGGTGGTAAACAATATGTACAAGAGAGAACATCAAGATTGGGAGACCAAGAACAAAGTGCTCAATTAAGAAGGGTGTAAGACAGGAATGCGAATCTTTAGCTAGTACTGTTCAATCTACGCATCGAAAAAGCAAAGACGCAAATGTTTCGAATGTGGGATTAAAATTCAAGGTAAACAGACATCTATGATAAGATTCGCTGAGGACGTTGCTATCCTCAGTGAAAGTGAAGAAGAATTAGATGATGTGCTGAATGGAATGAACAGACTAATAAGTACAGAATATAGACTGAGAGTCCACGGAAGAAAGGCGAAGGTTATGTGAAGCAGCACAAAGAAGAACATCGAGAAACTTTACATCGGAACTACGGATCAAGAAGTACATGAATTTAACGAATTCTGCTTCCTAGGCAGGAAAATAACCCTAGATAGGCGAACAACGAGGACTTAAAAAGCAGACTAGTAGTGGCAAGCCGGCCGCGGTGGTCTAGCGGTTCTGGCGCTGCAGTCCGGAACCGCAGGACTGCTACGGTCGCAGGTTCGAATCCTGCCTCGGGCATGGGTGTGTGTGATGTCCTTAGGTTAGTTAGGTTTAAGTAGTTCTAAGTTCTAGGGGACTTATGACCTAAAATGTTGAGTCCCATAGTGCTCAGAGCCGTTTTTTTTTTTAGTAGTGGCAAAAAGGGCATTCCTGGCCAAGAGAAACCTACTACTATCGAAGACACGCCTTAATCTGAGGAAGAAATTTCTAAGAATGTACATTTGGAGCACAACATCGTGTGGTGGGGAAACATAGACTGTGGGGAAAACCGGAACGGAAGAGAATCGAAGGATTTGAGATGTAGTGCAACAGAAGAATGTTGAAAATTAGGTGCGCTGATAAGGTAACGAATGAGGAGGTTGTCTGGAGAATCGGCAAGGAAAGGAATACATGGAAAACACTGAAAAGGAGAAGGGGCAGAATGATAGAACACGTATTACGACAACTGGAACTAATTTCCATGGTGCTAGAGGGAACTGTAGAGGGTAAAAACTGTAGAGGAAGACAGAGATTGGAAAACATCCAGCAAATAATAGCTTGCAAGTGCAACTCCGCGATGAAGAGGTTGGCACAGGAGAGGAATTCGTGGCGGGCAGCATCAACTGAAGAGAAAAGTGACGTCAGTTCACCAAGAGAGGCCACACCGTGAGGAATCTCAAGAATGACACTTAGTGTCCAGCCTGCACATCAACAGTCTACGAGTGCGTGTGAGCAAAGGGGAAGGGAAGCGAAGCCCAAGCCAGAGGACAGCGAATCCAGCGGGGAGGAGCACCAGCTGTGTTCTTTAGTGGTCGATAGCAGCTCTGTGGTCAGTCAAGTGATGCAGCGTAATGTACAGCCACGTGTACAGGCTGTGCACTGAGTGTACCGGATGAGCAGTAATACTACACACGGCAAATCCTTGGTACGAGTTCGGCATGTTGTGGTTGTTGTATGATGTCACATTCGGCTTGCGGATGTTTCACTAAAAGCGACAGCCACGCCCATTTTGTTAATTAAATACCGTGAACGTGATTAATTTTTTATGTGCCACACTACAGAATGTGATTTTCATGGCAGAGAGTGTTTGCCATTGTACTACGTATCAAGACTTCTTCCTGTTCTACTTTCGCATCCCGCCTCGGGCATGGATGTGTGTGATGTCCTTAAGCTACTTAGGTTTAAGTTGTTCTAAGTTGTAGGGTACTGATGACCTCAGCTGTTAAGTCCCACAGTGCTCAGAGCCATTTGTACCGTTTTTCGAGTCTCGGTCCGGCACACAGCTTTAGTCTGCCAGGAAGTATCATATCAGTGCACTCTTCGCTGCAAAGTGAAAAATTAATTCTGATAATAAATTTGCAATTAAAGTTCTGTTGCATGTCTTATAATGTTCCATATTGCTTTTGCAGCCTTTTATAACTGCATCAATAACATACATTAGGAACGTTTGCTGATGAGCGCACTCTTGTCTTGCCCCCTCGTTTATGTCAACACCCAGATGTTTTCTCCCTCCATTGTCAGCATAGACGGTTGTATCCCTATATATGCTGTTTACGAGCTCTGCAAATGAACTGACCTATTCTGTGTCATTATTTACCTAATCCTGTTTCTCGAAACAAGGTCAAATATATTTCTGTAGTCAATAAATGGAATCTGGGTTTCCCATTTGAGCTCTCGTCTCATTTAAATCGATTGTTTTAATACCAACATACGTCCTTCTGCTCAAGGAGACTCGCAAATTATAGTCAAAAGTCATGTTAAGTTCTGCTGTGGACTTTCCATCCTGCTGTGACCCTATAATAGCCAAATTATTCGCGGTTCCTTTTCTTGTAAACGAGTACCATAACTGCTCGTCCGTTCTTCCAGTATCTTCGTCGTATAGGAGGAAACGTTCCGCGTTCTAACTCAGCTGTGCCCGCAGTGTCAACCTTTGACAATGGCGCCACAGAGATGCGGTATGGGCGGCCATGGGGCCGGCACACTGCTGTCCCAGCTGTCCTCGGATTTCTAGACCTTGGAGCAGCTACTGCTCATTCAAGTAACTTCTCAGTTGGCATCGCAAGGCTGAGAGCACCCTGTTCCAGTCCTCCCACCGACAATAAATGCCTGCCAGTACCGGGCATCGATCCCGGGTCCTCCGAATAGCAGCCAGATTCGCTGTCCACTCAGCTACCGGTGCGGATATCTTTCTTGTACTCCTGTAAATATTACGCAGACGTAAAATATCTCACTCTCCATGCATCCGAGGCGTGTTCAGTGACTTCTATTCTAATCTTGTGAGACACCCTTTACGAGCCAATACACCAGGGGTGCTTAACCTGTCGATTGCTATCTACCTGTCAATCCCTAGGCTTTATGAATCACCGGCCGCGGTGGTCGTGCAGTTCTAGGCACTTCAGTCCGGAACCGCTTGACTGCTATGGTCGCAGGTTCGAATCCTGCCTCGGGCATTGGTGTGTGTGATGTCCTTACGTTAGTTAGGTTTAAGTAGTTCTAAGTTCTAGGGGACTGATGACCTCAGATGTTGAGCCCCATAGTGCTCAGAGCCATTTTTTAACTTTATGAATCGATCTTTCTAAACCTTTGTCTGAAATGTTTAAATGAGCTGTTTTTGTAAAATACCAGTTCGTTGACAAGCAGTGTTTCGCACGGAATTTTATGCGGTAAAAAGAACAACACTGTCTCCGCCTCTTTCTTCTCCATCTGGACGCCACCGCATTTAACGCTCACGCCAAGTACCAGCCTTTCCTACTTACTACTCGCCAACTGTAACTTGGAGTGGGATGAGCGCTGAGGGTTTGTCGAGAGATGAGCTATGGTGTACAGTTAGTGGCAGTAGCCAACACAAATCTCTGGTTTCGATCTTGTACGAAACAATAATGTGCACGACGGAGGTAATGCTCAGTTTAATTCTTTGCGTTATCGAAACAGATTGCTGGTTGTATTGTCATGTCAAATAATTGCGTCATCAACCATTTTCGAAACAATCGCAGTCAAAATAGTGCACCATAGCGACGCACAGCTCAGCGATAATCTAATCAACAACAGACTTGTGTCTGAAGGAGAGCAATATTTCTCAGTACTCTATTTGAGCTTGTTGTTCTCACCGATATCACACTTGAATTAAGATCTTCAAGGAAAAAAAAAACAAAAACTTCATTTACGTTTGTCTTCTACATAGTGTTTAATACAAAAAATTGACTTTTGGATAGCAAAGTTACGTAAATTAAAAGTGAAACACTTTCCTCAAATCAAGCCATAGCTGGAATTTGAAGAGGAAATAATTCGATTTCAATATGACATTTCCTTAGAATCAAAATGTAGTGAAGATAACTTTCGGTAATTAGTGAGTGTAAAAACCTATCCTAACATTGTAAAAGTTCCATTGTACATTTCATCGGTTTTTAGATCAGCAACGTTTTCGACGACGACTGATCCACATCTTTCAGATGGTGTAAGGTTGGCTCTGAGAAATTGTTCACAAGATTGTGCCAAACTTGCCAACGATATGCAATGCCAAGTATCTCGCTAAAGTGTTTTCAGCATTTACAACGGTGTGTAGTTTAATTTTTTTACATGTCTATTTTCTTGAAAACTGAATAGTAGATCCACAATGTTTAATGGAAACTAACCTTTCGTATATTTCGTGGAATTAAAGCGGTTAATTTTCGCTACGGTGTTGGTTTGAGCTTAAACCTTTAGGAAACTTTTAAGTCGCTATGTCTCTAAATGGACTTAAGTGCATGGAGTAGATCTGAAGCCTAAAAAGGCTGAGCAGTCCAGCTACACACCTTCCGACGCTGTCCAGCTGGTGTGCCAAGCGCCACCATGCTGCTCCCCCGCCCCCCTCCATCGTCCCCTCCCCCTCCCCCCACTTCTGTACAGCACCGTACCAGTAGAGGCGGTTTTGCAGGCGTCGGATGCGCCTTTGCCAGAGGCACCTCGGCTTACTAAATAAGGAAAACGGCCGCGCGGACGCCGCCCCCGGGGGCTGGGTGCCGGAGCGGAGCGGCTTTAATAAATACTAAATGCGCCGCCCGGCTGCATAAAACATGAGACGGCGCCTCGCGCTTCTAATGTGATTGTCTTTGGCACTACTGCCGGCTAGGACAACGGCTGCTGCTTCCGCCGCCCGGTCGGCGGGGGGAGGCGGGGGAGGTCCTAACCGCCAACCTAGGGAGAAATTTTGTCAAATGGCTCTGAGCATTATGCGACTTAACTTCTGAGGTCATCAGTCCCCTAGAACTTAGAACTACTTAAACGTAACATCACACACATCGATGCCCGAGGCAGGATTCGAACCTGCGACCGTAGCGGTCGCTCGGCTCCAGACTGCAGCGCCTAGAACCGCACGGCCACTCCGGCCGGCTAGAAATTTTGTCATAAACACGAATTACGAACATTTCTCCCCTCCCTCTCCTGATACTCCTACATTCTGAAACGTACAGGTAAACTGAAAAGATTTTCAATTCCGCAATACGTAAAGGTCTTCGATACCATTTTGATGAGGAAGAATGACCGTCGTAAGTGTTTCCCGTGTAAATCGTGTACGATCAGTTCTCGGATGGAAGACCGGACATTCGTATCAGGCAAGCTCAGTATTCAGAAAAAAAACTGGTTTGTATTGTAAGGTAAGAGCCCGTCTTCATCACGGACGAAAGAGAAGAAAATTGTAATGTTCGATTACGCTGTTGGCGTTACATCATGGGAAAGGGCAACAAACATAAAGTACAAAATATTTTATAAGATTAATGTCTACAAATCAGAAAGAAATTTAAAGAACAAAAATGTGCTTCAGTTAGTAGTAATGTAATTTGGTAAATTTATTCCACGACCAGTTTTGGAGCTTAAACCTTCATCTTCAGGTGCCACCAAATGATTATTTCGTTGATTTGGGGGAGAGGACCAAACAGCGAGGTCATCGATACCATCGGATTTGGGAAGGATGGGGATGGAAATCAGTCGTGCCCTTTCAAAGGAACCATCTCGGCGATTTAGGGAAATCACGGATAACCTAAATCAGAATGGCCGGACGCGTGTTTGAACCGTCGTCCTCTCGAATGCGAGTCCAGTGTGCTAACCCTTGTGCCACCTCTTTCGGTACAAAATAATTATGAAACTGTAAATGTGTGGCGTTCGGGCCAGTCAGTGATCCCCAGTCGCTGGCTGGCCCGACCGCCACACAATTACGATTTCATAATTATTTGGTGGCACCTGAAGATGAAGCTTTAAGCTTCGAAACCGGTTGTGCAACAAATTTAGAAAATTACTAGCAATTGAAGCGGATTTTTATTCTATAAGTCATAAAATACCTAAGAGTAAGCTTCTGGAGCTTAGCATCGGCTTTTCCTTCCTTTTTATATGCTTATTCCACTTTAATTCACTCCAGGCGGCTACTAGTAGGTATTGTACAGTTTTTACTACTTCCAGCGGTTTTCACTAATAGTCTAATCAAACAGTAATGTACCTCTTTGCGTATTTACGTGCAACCTGTTACATTTATTGATTTCCATTAGGCGAGTGGGATTGATTGGAAAATACTGATGTATTCTTGCGCATCGGGGGATTTCTGGCTGAATTCTAGCTTCCCTGCAGACAGAACGCAACGAGTCGTTCTAAAAGTAAGAAAATGGACAGATGTAAAGCTAGGAGCTACTATCCGGAGCGACATAAAGTGAATGACTGAACAAACTGTATAGACAGCTGATGCCTATCTGGGATTCATTGGGAAAATATTAAGACAATGTCTTTTATCCACGAAGGAAGTGGCTTTACATTTCCTCCACCGAGTCCTATTTCTCGTCGGTCTGCAACCATTAGCAGGTCATGATCGAACGACGAGCAACGTTTTCGTCACGGGATCGTATAGTCGCCCTGGAACACTATAGAAAAGCTCAACGAACGCTGTGGATGGACGCTACAACGGAGGCGTCGTGCATGACGGAGAGGTTTGCTACTGAAATTCCGCTAAAGTGCGTTCCAAGATGAAGGAACAACATATTATTTCCTCCCATATACGTCTCGCGAAACAACCACAGCAAGAAAAACCATGAAATTATTACTAATACGAAAGTTCACCGACGATCGTTCTTCCCGTGCGCCATTCACGAATGGAACAGGTAGGGGGAAAATATGTAGTGCTACAAAGTGCCCTCCACCACACACCGCTCCGGAATATATATTTTGATGTAAATAAGCGAAAATTGAAATGTAAAGTTTTCGATCGCATACTGATGAGGTGCGCTACTACCTGAATACGTTTCCAGTGCTGGAATAGCATCACAATCGTGTCGCAAAACTTTATAACATTTTGCTACGGAATCAGGTAATCTAGTAGTGTTAACATAAGCAAATGTTATTTTGATACTTTTATTTGTGTTCTTCCCTTGCTGCAGTTTAGCTATCCTTTGAGTTCTCTTATGTGTTTTTATATCTCTTATATTGACTGAATTTGTTCGATTGATGCCGGCCGCGGTGGTCTAGCGGTTCTAGGCGCGCAGTCCGGAAACGCGCGACTGCTACGGTCGCAGGTTCGAGTCCTGCCTCGGGCATGGGTGTGTGTGATGTCCTTAGGTTAATTAGCTTTAAGTAGTTCTAAGTTCTAAGGGACTGATGACCACAGTAGTTAAGTCCCATAGTGCTCAGAGCCATTTGAACCATTTTTTTGTTCGGTTGGTAGTGTACTAGCAATTCTCCGAACGAGCCGGAAGTATTAGAGACTAACGTAGTCAGAGGGTCCAATACAGATTAGTAGGTTCCACGGGGTCTTGGATGTAAAATAAGGCTGGCGATCCTACTAAACAACCTATGACATATCGTTATAGAAAAACAGCCTAAGAATGGTTTATTACTTAAATGTGACCTATGAATGAGGCCTCAAGGGATACTGTTTATAATAATAGCAGCTTTCTGCGACGTGCGGGGTTGTGTGGGACGGTAACATGGGTATCACAGATCAGCCCAATAAAAGGTTTGACCCCAACGGTGAGACACATCTGACAAAGAATTCCAACTAGTATATGTAGGTCTACTCATTTTATTCGATGGGAAATACGGTCTTGGGATTTGAATTTTTCACGCTATCTGCATTTAAATACGAAAATTAATTTCTGAGTTTTTGTCTTTCTTCGGCGATAGCAGACGAGAATCGCAAGTAGCCGGTTGAGGCGAGAAGTAAGAATCAATTAAACGCCGCTAATCCTCGCGAGGTCTCCTGAATATTTATCACAAAGCGAACTTGCTGCGGAGTAATTAACGACTGTTTTCAGCTCGCAGGTGTCCGGATTGCACTGGCCTGCGAATGAAGTATTCATGACCAGTCGCTGCAAATGATGTGCCCTCTCGCGCGATTACCGGCGATTCCGCCTCCACTTGTCAGCATGTCCGAGAGGACGCGGTGCTAAGAGTTGTAGAATAGATAGAAGGAATAATTGCAACATGAATTCGAAAGGGTGTCGAGGTAAGTGACGGCAAACGATTTCTGTTCCTCCTCTGAGGAATAAAAAGAAAATCTGTATAACTATTCGTCTCATCGCCACAGCAGTCACAATAAAAACGCTGATCCACTGTATATCGGATGGTGCAACGTGGCGGAAGAACTGTGCATGGCAAGTTTTCAGAATCACATTGGCACTCATATGAGACCAGCTTTCTTTTTGAAGTAGGCGGTGTTTTCGCTGGTTTGGAACTGTCCTCCACTTGTCCCTGTTCCTACCTACTTCGCAATCAAATACAACGGCTCGCCCGTAGGAAAATCGGTAGCCAAAGGCTAGAAAGTTGCAAAACTCACACAAATACCCAAGAAAGGAAATACGAGTAATCGGCTGAATTATATATCCATATCACAAACCCGCGATTTGCTGTAGGGTTTTGGAACATACATTGTGCTCGAACATTATGAATCAACTACAAAGAAAACGATTCATTGACAGCCAATATGGATTCAAAAATTATCGTTCTTCTCATCAATTGATGAGTGCTATCCAGGGGAGACATCCAGAAAATTCACAGTTCGTAATAACTGACGGAAAGTCATCGAGTAAAACAGAAGCAATATCTGGCGTTTCCCGACGACGTGTTATAGGCTCTCTGTTGTTCCTGATCCACACAACCTACTTAGGAGGCAATTTGAGCCGTCCTCTTAGACTGTTTACAGATGATGCTTTCATGAAACGTCTTGTAAAGTCATCAGACGAGCAAAACCAATTTGCAAACTGATTTAGACAAGATATCTGTATGGTGCAAAAAGTGGCAATGGAGCCCTAAAATGTGCGAAGTCATTCACATGAGCACTAAAAAGAATCCGCTAAATTTCTGTTAGACAACTCACAGAAATTTAAAGGCTGTAAACTCAACGAAATACTTAGAGATAACAGTTACTAATAATTGAAATGGAAATTATCACATAGCTAATGTTATGGGGAAAGAAAACCAAAGACTGTGATTTATTGGCTGAAAACTTAGAAAATGCAACAGGTCTACTAAAGAGACTGCTTACACTACATTTACCCGCCATCTTCTGTAGTACTGCTGTGCGGTGTGGGATCCGTATCGCATACATTTCACGGAAGACATCGAAAAATTTCAAAGAAGAGCAGCTGTTTTTGTATTATCGTGAAATAGGACTGAGCGTGCCGCGGATATGATACACGAAGTGGCAGACAGTAAAAGACAGACATTTTTCGCAATGGCAGGAACTCCTCATGAAATTTCGCTCGTCAACTTTCTCTTCAGAGTGTGGAAATATTTTCTTGGCTCCCAGCAACATAGGGAGGAATGATCATCAAAATAAAATAAGGGAAATCAGAGGTCACAGAGAAAGATGTAAGTGTTTGTTTTTCCCGAGCGCTGTTCGAGAGTGGGACGGTAGAGAAGTAGCTTAAACGCCGTTCGATAAACCCTCTGTCAGGCATTTAACTTTGAATTGCAGAATCATCTCCATCTTTACGGAACTACTACACCAAATATTCTCTATCATAAGATGGAATTCACACAAATTTGAACATTTGAAAGCATTACACCGTGAACACCTTGATAGAACGCTACCAAACTGGTACTTGAGAGTGTACCAAACTGAAACTCGAGAATTTACATGCCTGTTGTCATACTGATTAAAATCTCATACATACGCGAGTTTATATGCAGTAGAGAAAGGCCTTTCCTACAGATGAAGAATGGTATGAGTATCTGATGGCTATAGGTCAGTAGATCAGAACCTGCACATAGTTACCCCCTGAAGGGTAAAATGAAATTTTCTCATTAGCTTAAAACCAAAGGGTTCGATAGTGTTTCAGTCACGGGAATAAATTATCTTTAAAAAGTCATAACTATTATCACTATTTCGTAAGACTGTAATTCCGATTACATACGAAGTAAGTTACAACTAATTTCTTTTAATATCAGCATTAATAATATGGTGGACATAACGGTTTGTGAAACGAACGTGTGAACATCTTCCTTTGCCTCATATAATCCATCTACTGCACAACAGTTTGAACTTTGTACCACGCATGTATGACAATAGAATTAAGACGTATATATTTAGAACATATATATTTAAGTATCCCATGAAAGTGCCTTCTCCGAGTTGTAGCTAGTTCCCACAACGGAGCAGATATTGTTTCATTATTCATTTCGCAATAAGTGAACGAACTGATTGAGACTACAACAAAACAGTAACTATGTAATGGCAACTAAATTGATGTAGGGCTTACACCCTACTATTATTGTTAATGATATTATTATTATTATTATTACAGTCCGTCCCATTAGCTGAGTGTCAGCGCGTCCGACTACCGTGCTGCGGACCCGGGTTCGATTCCCGGCAGGATCGTGGATTTTCTCCGCTCGACGCAAAAGCTGTCGGTGTCAACTGAAAGGACCTGCGACTCGGCAGCCTGACTTTGACAGTTGGGGGACTCTGGTCATTAATGCCCTCCGATCATTTCATCTGTTATTATCGCTATTATTAGTGACAGTGGTGAAGTACACGAAGAACTGGCAGGCTGAAGTCTTCCAATTTCTGCCGTTTTAGAAGTAAGCAATCCAGCGATCGAATGATTGACAACAGTAAGTATAATACATGCACTATAAATTGGCCGATTTTAAACTGGAGTGTAGAGTGTGGGCAAGTGTGGGAGGGGGCGAGGGGAAGACTCTTACAGGAGTAGCGTGTTTTACAGCACGTGTCCAGGATCAGCGTGGATGACTTTGTTTTCTCGATGCACAGGAAATTGCTTCATCATTCTACAAAAAAGTATTTTAAAACCAAGCAATACCAACTTTCCCCTAATCCATTAGTTTGTGATTTAATAAAACCCATAGTAAAACTAAATATCATTTATCTTTCGTCAGTTTACAAGTATTCAAAGAAAATTCTTTCCCATTCTGAACTTCATTTAGGTGCTAATGTTGTTGATGCTGGGGGAAGGGGTGTGCTGGGTAATGTCTGATTGTACTCATGGGTCATTGTCTCAGTGGAATTGGAAGCCACTGCTGTAGGGTGTATGTACAAGGGATGATCAAAAAGTTTTATTACAGTCCAGAAGCGGTATGCGAATCAGGCGAAATCGCCGCTAGCATTGAGACAACCACCCCACCGACGAACCACGATGGATAAACCCATCTGGTAAGATACCGCGTTCTGCTGCGTCAAGAGGCCGTAGCTGCGCTATGCACATCCCCATCCGACAGGGACCATCGACCCTTCAACGCCTTTTATTTTTAAGGGACCGAACGCGTGATAATCTCAGGAGTATATGGAGGATGCTCGAGTGTCTCTCACTTGAGTTGGCACAACTTGTGCTTTCCAACATTTTCGATGTGGGAACGTGCGTTACCATGGAGCAACAGCGCCACTTGTCATAGAACGGTGGTTTTCGACAGACATGCTGACCCGTACACATTCTTGATTCTAGTGTAGATACCGACCTATGTCTGTCCTTCGGCAGCCAAGAAATGGAAAACAGCACATTGATCCTGTTTGGATGTATTTCGTAATAACGTCGCCATAGTTTCCATAATTACCGTACGCACTTCAGAAAGACACGAAAGCCGTTGCCTACATCTCGGCGCTTATATATCCGCACCAGCGACGGGCTGCGTTTCATATAAGCTGCAGGAACACTCTCAGACTGAAAGTTTTTGGTCGCTCCGTACAATACTGGAACTTTTCACCCGGAGATGGCGTCCGCCCCCGGTAGCTGAGTGGTCAGCGCGACAGAATGTCAATCCTAAGGGCCTAGAATCAATTCCCGGCTGGGTCGGAGATTTTCTCCGCTCAGGGACTGGGTGTTGTGTTGTCCTGATCATCATCATTTCATCCCCATCGATGCGCTAGTTGCCGAAGTGGCGTCAAATCGAAAGACTTGCACCCTGTGACCGGTCTACCCGACGGGAGGCCCTAGTCACACGGCATTTATTTACACAGAGATAGCAACGCAGCATGCCCTGACAACGTGGACGTGCAGCTGACCGTCATGTTTCGGAATCTGAGAAAGGCCGATTCGGTGGCATCAGACAGATGGGTGTGGTGCAGGACGAGCTGTGACGAAATGACTCGGGACAACAGGCAGAGCAGACACGGCTTCTTCCAGAACAACTACGCCGCGATAATGTCGTAGGATTGTGCGGCTGTCTCTGACGAATACACGGAAATTTGGTGACATGTTACTAGCTGTGTGTTACCACGAACGGTAGGTAAAAGATTACTGATACCTGGGTTGAGGTCTTGAGCTGCTGTGTGTAGCTTGTACCTGATTGCATCGCACTGACAACAGAGACTTGCATGGCATAGTCAGAGCCACCTGGGGCGGTGGGTGGCAGTCTGTGGTGTGCAGCGATGGGTCTCGCTTCTGTCTGTGGCGGTCAGACGGACGCCAGTCACCTGGTCAAGGTCAGACGAAGCAGCGATTGCCGGGACGCATACCTCTCCATCTCCTGGATTCGTGGTGTGGGAAGCTGATTTGCAAATTGCTGAAAGGAGGCTCAATCTACATCTACATGAGAACTCTGCAGTTCTGCATGGCAGAGGGTTCATACAAATACCTTCAGACTGTTTCTCTACCGTTCCACGCTACAAAAGCGCGTGGGAAAAATGAACACTTAAATCTTTCCTTACGAGCTCTGATGTGTTTTATTAGATAGTCACTTCTTCCTACTGAGATCGGCGTCAGTAAAATATTTTCGCATTCAGCGGAGGAAACTGGTGACTGAAATTTCGTGAAAAGATCTCGCCGCAACGAAAAACGCCTTTGGTTTAATGGCTGCCACCCCTACTAGCTTATTTATAACCGTGATACTCTCTCACGTAGCAGGCCGCAGTGGCCGAGCGGTTGTAGGCGCTTCAGTCTGGAGCCGCGCGACCGCTACGGTCGCAGGTTCGAATCCTGCCTCGGGTATGGATGTGTGTGATGTCCTTAGGTCAGTTAGGTTTAAGTAGTTCTAAGTTCTAGGGGACTGATGACCTCAGAAGTTAAGTCCCATAGTGCTCAGAGCCATTTTTTTCTCTTACCTACTTCGCGACAATACAAAACGATCTACCCTTCCTCGAACTTTTTAGACGTCCTCTGTCAGTCCTAATTGGTGAGGATACCATGCCACGCATTTGATACTTAAGGAGAGGCTGACAAGTGTAGTGTATGCAATGCATGACAGGAACCATAAACTCAATTTCCATTCATGAAGAAGTACACTCCTGGAAATGGAAAAAAGAACACATTGACACCGGTGTGTCAGACCCACCATACTTGCTCCGGACACTGCGAGAGGGCTGTACAAGCAATGATCATACGCACGGCACAGCGGACACACCAGGAACCGCGGTGTTGGCCGTCGAATGGCGCTAGCTGCGCAGCATTTGTGCACCGCCGCCGTCAGTGTCAGCCAGTTTGCCGTGGCATACGGAGCTCCATCGCAGTCTTTAACACTGGTAGCATGCCGCGACAGCGTGGACGTGAACCGTATGTGCAGTTGACGGACTTTGAGCGAGGGCGTATAGTGGACATGCGGGAGGCCGGGTGGACGTACCGCCGAATTGCTCAACACGTGGGGCGTGAGGTCTCCACAGTACATCGATGTTGTCGCCAGTGCTCGGCGGAAGGTGCACGTGCCCGTCGACCTGGGACCGGACCGCAGCGACGCACGGATGCACGCCAAGACCGTAGGATCCTACGCAGTGCCGTAGGGGACCGCACCGCCACTTCCCAGCAAATTAGGGACACTGTTGCTCCTGGGGTATCGGCGAGGACCATTCGCAACCGTCTCTATGAAGCTGGGCTACGGTCCCGCACACCGTTAGGCCGTCTTCCGCTCACGCCCCAACATCGTGCAGCCCGCCTCCAGTGGTGTCGCGACAGGCGTGAATGGAGGGACGAATGGAGACGTGTCGTCTTCAGCGATGAGAGTCGCTTCTGCCTTGGTGCCAATGATGGTCGTATGCGTGTTTGGCGCCGTGCAGGTGAGCGCCACAATCAGGACTGCATACGACCGAGACACACAGGGCCAACACCCGGCATCATGGTGTGGGGAGCGATCTCCTACACTGGCCGTACACCACTGGTGATCGTCAAGGGGACACTGAATAGTGCACGGTACATCCAAACAGTCATCGAACCCATCGTTCTACCATTCCTAGACCGGCAAGGGAACTTGCTGTTCCATCAGGACAATGCACGTCCGCATGTATCCCGTGCCACCCAACGTGCTCTAGAAGGTGTAAGTCAAGATCTCCGGATCTGTTCCCCATTGAGCATGTTTGGGACTGGATGAAGCGTCGTCTCACGCGGTCTGCACGTCCAGCACGAACGCTGGTCCAACTGAGGCGCCAGGTGGAAATGGCATGGCAAGCCGTTCCACAGGACTACATCCAGCATCTCTACGATCGTCTCCATGGGAGAATAGCAGCCTGCATTGCTGCGAAAGGTGGATATACACTGTACTAGTGCCGACATTGTGCATGCTCTGTTGCCTGTGTCTATGTGCCTGCGGTTCTGCCAGTGTGATCATGTGATGTATCTGGCCCCAGGAATGTGTCAATAAAGTTTCCCCTTCCTGGGACAATGAATTCACGGTGTTCTTATTTCAATTTCCAGGAGTGTATCAAATGGTGTCATAATGCAGGATCCCACACTGCAGATCACGCCACGAACTCCTTGTGCAATGTGCGGGTACTTTAGTGAACTTCCCGGTACCATGATTTGTTACTCACAGGGCATATCTGGGATGCGATAGGAAGATGCTTGATTTGCTACGAGCCTACATACAGCCAGCAATATTCTGAAATGGCGCTGCATATGTTTTTACAACGAATAATAGAGGGTATTCGCGTGCGTGGGGGTCAACGATGCACATCAGTTCCGAACGAAATAAAACTTCAATCATTTAATACCCGTTAGGTGACGTACATCCCAAGTTTGATAAATATAGGACTAGTGTTTCATAGTGTATTATTTTCCATTCCGTCAGTGCATTTTTGTCCGTGAGTGCCACTTCTAGTGGCAATTCAACTAATCCCTGGACACCGTAGTAAATTTTCATAGTAACCTGTCACTGCTTACAGTACGGGTTCTCCATAGGCTTGTTCCCTCACCTATTCTATTTTATACTTTTTCATTTTGTACTTTATCGAGTAACCTGCTAACATTCTTTCCATTTCACATGTTCCAGTACCTACATCTTCTGATTTTCGAAGGTCCTCACTTCCGTATAATGCTGCACTCCAGACGTAAACTATCGGGACCTTCTTCCTCACATCTCTTATCCATATCTGTAGCGATATCAGTAGGGATCAGTAAGATATTGAAGAACTCTAATTTTGGTTGTACCAGTTTAGTTCAAACATCATTCTTGCTTTGTCCAGCTTATGTAATCCTGCTCTTAGGAGAATTGCTTCAAGTCGACTACTGTGTCGTTTACCATTTTAATGTTAATCATATCATTACTTTCCTTTGCACTAAATTCCATCCCCTTCCTCTCTGCTTCGTTAATCCTCACGCCGCCAGTGCTACCTTTTCCGCTCGAACGTTTACGGAACTGCGGTGCCAGCGAGACGCGCAGCCGAGCACCGCAGGCGACAACCAGCCCGGTGCCCCTCGGACGGTGGCGGAGGCCGGCCCGGCGACAGCGGGCGGCGTCGCCGTCTGCGTGATTAGCGCCGCACGCGCTATTTGTCTCCGTAATGAATCCCGCGGGGCTGCGCGTGCTAATTGCGCGCCCTCATTAACAGCGCGCCTCTGATCTCGCCGCCGCTTTCCGCGCAGCTTTCCGTTCCCAGCTTCCAGAGTCCGGTCTGCCCTGATGACTCCAGCCATTCTCACACCACTGCCTCTGCTCGCCCCATCCCCGCACTGCCGTATCTCCACACCGCCCGTATTTCTAATCGCAACCTCAAAGTAATCAAACGACCGGCTTTTCGCGAATTAATTGGATTTTTAAAATATCGATTAATGTGCCACAAGAAAAAAATTACCTTTTTACGTCGTACTCTTTTAGCTGTTATTTCCATACAACGTCATCACAGACCCCGCTTTCACCGCCGCTTATCTCTGACAGCTGCTTGCAAATTCCGATATTTATAACTCATCTGGTGGTTGACTTTTTTTTCCGTGTAGCCCGTTGCCCATTAGCGATTCTTCTTTGCCGATGTTTCAGTACCACTAGCACATTTTGTTCAACTGGCATACATAGGTACATGAAATTCTGTTAATTTTCGACACATTCACGTTTTTATGACACTATCTTAACTTGTTTTCGGCAACAATGGCCATCTACAGATGCTACAAAAATAAACTCCTTGCATTAAAATGTTAAATCAATTTTTTTTTTTACATGCTTTGCTTCTTGGCTAAGTGTTGTTATATATCTGGGTCATAGCAAAAGGCGGCAAAGTAAAAACTGATATAATGATGATCAATACTCTGTCCTCAGTCAACAATAAATATATCTGCACTCCCATCCCAGACACCCTCTATAATTACGTTATTTTTTGGTTGTGAGTTCAGTTTGGTAACGCATCAACATGTCCCTTCCAAGTAGGTGTAAGTAGGCTGTTTAGGTTTTTATATTCGTAACCACACGTAGCGCTCTGTATGAAAATCACTGACTGTGCTGTGTGCTAGAGTTGTGGCGATTCGTGAATGAGTCGTTCATTTGAACGACTCTAAATAAAGAATCGTAAGAATCGAATCGTGATACGGACGAATCGTCGTTCAAAAGAATCGTAAGAACGATTGCGTGTTTCCGAGTCGTGACGATTCCAAGTTCCAACGATTCATCGATTCTTAGCACGGTATGATTCGAAGGCAACTTCCGAATCATGCCGAGTCGTGCCGAATGATTACGACCGCCAGATGGCAGTCAAGTGGACGATGCGTCCAACAAAGGAACCTCGGAACGAACAAACGAAGTTCGTGGGCCGTAATATTACTCGTGAAAACCAAGCTGACACTTGGCGGTGGCTGACGGGAACGAGCGTAAAGGCATTTCCCATTTACTATCGCTACCATCAGCCACCGCGCCGACGTCAGCTTAGTTTGCGCGAGTAATACACGAGCTAGAGGTGACAGAAACGATATACAGCGAGTACACAGCTCCCAATACAAACGATTAAAATAAAAAAATCCAAGTATGATGAATAAATACGTACCTCTTATTTGTTGCAGATGCAATGCAAAACACACACACCTTCTTTACACACGAGCAATAGCACTTGGATTATGTATTATATTTCGCGTATCTCGAAAACGGCCCTAACGATTTGAATGAAATTTTGTATTTAGACTGGTTTTTGCTTTTTGAGTTCACCTGCATAGTTCCATTCTTTCGTAAAAAGTCAATTTTACAATATATATATCCCACATAGTTCCATTCGTAAAACTTTGTTAGTACGTATTGAATGTAGCTAAGGTTTTGGTTTTTATGTTTATCTATATATAGGTGTCTTTCCTTACAGCACGCGATATTACACAAAAGAATTTTTTTAACTAAAAACGCGAATTTCGTGATTCTTGGGAACGGCTTTAACAGTTTGGATAAAATTTTATATTTTGATATGGATTTTGATTTTTAAGATTATCTATATTGGTGTGTTTCCCGAAAAAACTCGATTTTACACAAAAAGAAACAGAGCTAAGCTCGGTCTTCCACACATTATGGTAATAACAAGAGTTATATGCACATTACAGCATTGGATTACTGATTACTTGCATAACTGTATCTATGTTTCTTGTCTAAACACAGTTCTAAGCAAGTATTGTCACAAACATATACAGTTCAGGCTCAGTTCGCGTAAAAGTTCTACACACACGCAGTTTATAAATTATAGTTCAAAAACATTATCTTTCTTAATTTCCTCGAAGTTAGACGTCGTCGTAAGTCAGTGAGAGTATTTCCAGCCCTTGAAAAAACACGCTCACACGGAACAGAGCTTCCCACCACACACAAGCGTCTTAACATGAGCTGGTAGAGTCTCGGGTAGTATATCTTATGTTCACTCCACCATCTAAAAGGATCTGCCTTTCTTCCTAAAGGCTGAATTTCGATATACTTGTCGAATTGTATTATTGTAGACGTCATGGGTGTAATAGTTTGACTCGAAGAGCGTTGAACACTGGAGTCAAAATCTTCCCAAAATAAATCTTCCTCTGTGTCTGCTGATTGTTGCTGTTCCTCAGGCTGTTTTGCCTCATCATCGCTGGATATTCTTAATACTGCAGCTTTTTGTATAACAGACTGTTTTGCTTTGTTGTACGAATTTGTTGACAGAAACGCTTGCTTTTTAAATCTGGGATCAAGCAAGGTAGCTTCGGCCAACATAGCTCTATCTTCAATATCTTTGAAACCTCTGTCAAGTTCGTCCTTGATTTTTCTAATAACAGATAATACCTGTCTAGGTTTGTTGGCAGTATCGTATTTCTCAAAATGTTTTCTCAAGCACCGAGAAAATAGAATTAGTTTAGATATTGTTACTTGTTTCTCAGAACTCACATCCTCAGTGATATGTAAAAAAGGCTTTAAAATTTTGCACATTTCTTCGAGCATTTCAAAGTCTTCCTTAGCAATTACTATTGCAGGATTCATTATTGCTAAAGTTGCAACAATAGCATCCCTGCTCTTCACTACACTTTCAAACATTGCCAGGGTTGAATTCCACCTTGTTGGAACGTCTTGTTTTACAGTCTGCTCTGGAAGACCCATTTGTTTTTGTACTTCCTTTAATTTTGAAAGTGCATGGGGACTGCGTTTAAAATATTCCACTGCTGTTTTCACTTTTATTTGCAGCTCTTTTATTTCAGCTATTGCGTTTTGCACAACCAGATTTAGGGTGTGAGCGAAACATGGAATACTTTGCCACTGCAAATATCTCGCAGCTGAAATCATATTAGTGGCATTGTCAGTCACAATTGCGACAATTTTATTGTCAATTTCCCACTCGTGACAAACCCTCCTTATTTCGTGGGAGATATTTTCGGCAGTGTGTTTTTCATTGAACGCAAAACAATCAAGTAACGCGCTGCATAATTTAGGGGTTTCATCTAAATAGTGCACAGTTATTGCGACATAATTTTCGCCAGCAGCCGAAGTCCAACTGTCTGTAGTAACACAACACGCAACAGCTTGAGACATGTTTGCTTTTACTTTCTCTTTCATGCTATTGTACATTGAATCCAACAGTGCGTTCGAGAGAGTCTTCCTCGAAGGTAATACATAATTTGGATTTAGATTGTGTATCAGTTCTCTAAATTCTGGCTGTTCAACTATTCTGAATGGGTGAAACTGCTTCACAATTAATTTCAGAACAATTCCGTCCAAAATTTTGACCTTCGACACTGGTAGGGGTCTCGTGACGAAATCACTGATTGTGCTCTGTCCTGTTCTCTGTTTTTTGGTTGGTGGCTGAATCGGTTCTTTGGTCGACGTCGAGGGTATAGAATACGATGTTGAGGGCACTATGGCAGACGTTGAAAATAATGATGTTCTTATTTCAGTAACACTCTCCACTTCGTCTTCAATAACCAACTGAGGACCTTCGGGTGTGAGAACAGCAGCAGGATGCTGTGTTCTCAAGTGTCTTGCTAAATTGGAAGTCGTTCCAGCTTTGAAGGAATAAATACTAGAACATATTTCGCATTTAGCACGACCAGGGTTAATTTCTAGAAAATATTTCCAGATAACACTTTTTTTTCGCTTATCACGATCCATTTTAGTGACAAACACTAACACTTTAACATGCACATATACAAAGAAGACGACAATCACTTCTGTTTACGACGACGCAAGTAACTCAAGAGATGAAAGTATATAAACATTCCTGTTTTCTGCCCTTTTCGGGAGAGCCAACAAACGAAGAAAAATAAAGAACATGTAACTTATATTCTTTCAGTTCTTACGCAATCATTTTCTTTTTCAACGAATTATAGTATGTTTACAGTAGTTTCCAATTATTTGCAGCACTTTTAAAATCATGTATAATTTATTTGATCCAATGTCGATTGTTATGAACTCAGTAAAGTTGTAACACCTTGCCACTAAATCATTACGCGTTTACAGCGTTACCAACCGTCCGGCTTTTTCCGAACATGTTCGACTTTTTTGTTCCTTTTTTAATGTTCGGCGGAGTTTTGTTTTTTAGAAATATCCTCCTTTGTGGAAACAAAGATGTATTTAATCATGTAACGAAGTTAAGTATAGCGTAATTGAATTGAGGTATAGATTGCAAACTCTTGGTTGCATGTTTTTCATGAGATTCGCTACCAATGGTGTGCCTGGATAAATCTTTCATTCATAGTCGAGGTTAAGATATCGCTGTTTGAGATATTGTAATATGTCTACCACTGTCTCTTTCGCGCTCTTAAGGCCGTATTGCACGTCGCACGATACGCCTATCGCGTTCACCTACGCATCAGCTCCCTAAACGTAAACATCGGAAACTGCAGACCGGTTCACGTTGCGCGATCAGACGATGCACGGATGATAGTCCTCACGCGAATACGTGCATCCACACTAGATGACAACACCATGCGAAACTCTTGGGGAACCATCTGATTTCTTGTGAAACCGTTCATTTTAATTAAATTTTCTGAGAGCTTAAAGTTCATATTTATTAAGTAGTCGTTATATTTTTTTTGTCATTTTTTATTGCGTAATTGTTCTCTCATATAGCTATCACCGAATTATGCTACAGTATTAGTGTTCTGTCTTATGGTCTCAACTATTCGTTTTATTTTATGGCACTTAAGTTGCACAAGCTTATATTTATCGAAATTTACATTTATACAGCATTTCGCCCATGGAGGACGCATTGACATTCGAGATGCTGGCCTGTAACCCTTAAGATTAGGGCAAAATGACGTCGACGAAAAGCCAGACGTTGTTGGGTTAAAACCATGACTGGGAAGAAGGGACAAAGGCAGACGTGATGTGACTCATATCATACTATCAATGAAGAAGTTAAGTCCACACAGTTTATTCATTCATTTCGTGATCGGACCATCTCACCGACTTCTGTCAGTTTCTCTTTCCTGGCGTACTAAAATAAAGCAAAATATGCAATCAAATCAGACGTGACCTTTCGTCAATTTTAACACATTACCCATACAAATCGAAAATGACACTTGTAAAGTCATATGCATGATTACTCAGAAATAAACGATTGGTGGCGTATCTTATCACCATACAGTGGTCGTGGGAGGAATACAAACACCTTTCCTCGCAATATGCCTGAATTAAGACGATTAATGCTTGTTTGACCCATTCTATTTCTATTATAAGAAGCAATCAAAGTACAAAGAATCTCTTTCGAAAATAGCTTGAGTAAAGAAAGTCTGCTGGAAAAAAAATTGTTTAGTTGTTATATTTATAAAAATTTGAAGAATGGACAAAATCTTCAATATAAAAACTTGAAGTTGGGATCTGGACACAGAGGTTAATAGCAACAGCAAACCATAAACAAATAAGCAGAAAGCTGACTGCAGTACCCCCTTGTGCGCATGCGCGAGTTATTCGTATATAGTGCACATGCGCGGATTCGTATCATCCTACGTTTTTCTGTGCTCTTTCCAATTCCACAGCACCTTATATTTCATAATAAAGCAGCTGTCAGCCCTCACACACTGCAAATTTAGCTTAACTTTTGTTTCGTCGAAATACAAAGCATAGTTATTTTGCTTTTAATTTGTCTGAGAACTTGCTTCTGCCACTACTATTTATGTGAGAAGACGACATACTTCTAAAGTGTAGGATACAATCGTATACTGCGACATTACTTCACTGCTAATTTGCTAATTCTGTTAGTTCCACCAGTCCCGCCACTAAATGGCTGTCGCACTAGACTAATATTACAGAGCCTATATAGAGAGAATATAGGCTCTCTATCCCATACCTTTCTTGGCGTATCGCCGTGTAATACCGTCTTTAAACAAAAGCTTTTTAATGAATAATTTCAAGTTCGAGTTTCGAATGTTATCCTGTTCAGATTCATATTAAATTTTAGTGAGGTAATGTTGTTGTATACGATTGAATCCTACTGTTTAGAAGTATGTCGTCTTCTCAGGTAAATAGTAATGACAGGCAAGTTCTCAGACAAATTAAAAGCAAAATAACTATGCTTTGTATTTAGAAGAAATGAAAGTTAAGCTAAATTTGCTGTGTGGGAGGGCTGTCAGCTGCGTTATGAATTACAAGGGTGATGTGGACTTGGAAAGGCATCTTAGCACAGAAAAACTTAGGATGATATGAGCCAAACCACGTCTGCCTCACTGCTAGATTTTGTTACTATAAAACAGACGTCTGTAGTTAGATACGTTCAAGCCACACAACCAAACTGGCATACCACGTAATTTTGCACCACCTTTCGCATAAAATCGATTCCTCTTTCCTGGCATACTGAAATAAAACAGTAGAGGCAATCAAATCAGACGTGACATTTCATCAATTAAGGCATTACACGTATAAATCGAAAATCACACTTGTAACGTCATATGCATGTTTACTCAGAAATAAACTATTTCTGGCATATGTTATCATGACACAGTCCGATTCTAACCTCATTGACAATTTCAGACATGTCCTGCCATCTGTGAGTAAGATGTAGAACTTTTTGCATTCCGTAAGAATCGTGCCATCGCAGACTAGAATGAATCGTGAAAGAATCGTGAACGAATCGTAGGAATCGATTCGCAATGTGAGATTGAATCGTAGGAATCGAATCGGGAAAAAGAATCGTGATGCCCAACTCTACTGTGTGCAGTCTGTGGCTGGTTTGCATTGTTGGAATTTGCTATTGTAGTGTTGGGCAGTTGGATGTGAACAGCGCGTAGTGCTGCGCAGTTGGAGGTGAGCAGCCAGCAGTGGTGGATGTGGGGTAAGTGATTCATGAAAGGTATAGGCTATTGTTAGTCAGGGCCTTTTGTAAGGATTATTGAAAGTCAGATTGCGTTTCGCTAGAAATATTGTGTGTCAGTTTAGTGATGATCAGAATAAGTAAAGAGGGAAATGTCGGAGTACGTTCACAGTTTTGCTCAGCTGTTTGAAAATCAAATAACCTAAGAGGTTTATCAGCACTGTAATTCACTAATTTTTCTAAGGGGACGTTTCATATAGGATTCACATTTATTTTAACAGACTTTATTTAGCTTACTAGTGGACCTAATAAAAATATCTTTGGAAAGGAATTCCGCTTTGTGCAAGACACCGTTGTAGTTTTGTTTTCACCCAGACGAAGGTGCCTTGCATAAGGCGAAATTCCTCTCCTATTTTCTTAGCAAGGACGGAAATACGAAGAACTGTAACATTCACAAGATGATTAAAATATTAGTACGTGCTTTGAAGTATAATATAAGCTTTTCATTTTTTGCTGCATCTACAGATGGCGACTGTGACCGAAAACGGTTATGAATGTGTCATAAGGAAGTGATTATGTCAAAATATAAATAAAACTTTATGAGTCGACGTCTGTCTCCTTAAAGTAAACGTCGTTTTTTTTCCAACAGGTACATAGGTAAATTTCCTGGCCACAACATGCGTACGTAGAACTTCACCTGTAGACTCCGGCACTCATCCATTTATGAGGTTTCTGTCCATGTAGCGAGAGAAAGCGCTGTCTGCCTCTTCTTACTATTCAAATGACAAAACGGAAGATATGCACCACTTTACCCCACGTGGACCGCGACCAGTAGCCTGTACACAGCTGCTGACGCCCACGCGAGAAGACGGTGCGTCCTCGTGCCGTGGTTTGCACTGCCGCCGCAGAGGCTCCCCGGGGTGGGCATGCATAAGACAACAGGTGTCTGGCGCAGCTGTCAGACCGGTTACTGCTGCTACAATGGCACCCTATCAAGATTTAAGTGAGTTTGAACGTCGTGTTATAGTCGGCGAACGAGCGATGGGACACAGCGTCTCCGAGGTAGCGATGAGGTGGGGACTATTTCATGAGTGTACCGTGAATATCAAGAATACGATAAAACATCAAACCTCCGACATCACTGCGGCCAGGAAAAGATTATACAAGAACGGGACCAACGACGACTGAAGAGAACCGTTCAACGTGACAAAAGTGCAACCCTTCCGAAAATTGCTGCAGATTTCAGTGCCGGGCCATCAACAAGTGTCAGCGTGCGAACCATTCGTCTATACGGGCTTTCGGAGCCGAAGGCCCACTCGTATACCCTTGATGACTGCACGACGCAATGCTTTACGCCTCGCCTGGATCCGTCAACACCGACATTGGACTGCTGGTGACTCGAAACATGTTGCCTGGTCGGATGAGTCTCGTTTCGAATTGTATCGAGCGGAAGGACGCGTTCGGATATGGAGGCAGCATCATGAATCCATGGACCCTGCAAGTCAGCATGGGACTGTTCAAGCTGATGGAGGCTCTGTAATGGTGTGTGGGGGGGGGGGGGGGGCGGGTGCAGCTGGAGTGATATGGGACCCCTGATACGTCTAGATACGACTCTGACAGGTGACACGTGCGTAAGCATCGTGAATGATCACCTGCATCCGTTCATGTCTATTGTGCATTCCGACGGACTTGGGCAATTGCAGCAGGACAATGCGCCACCCCACACGTCCAGAACTGCTACAGAGTAGCTGCAGGATCTTCTGAGTTTAAACACTTCCGCTGGCCACCAAACTCACCAGACATGAACATTATTTAGCATATTTTGGATGCCTTGCAACGTGCTGTTCAGATGGGATCTTCAGTTCCTCGTACTCTTACGGCTTTATGCACAGCCCTGCAGGATTCGGGGTGTCAGTTCCCTTCAGCCCCCTTCAGACAGACATTAGTCGAGTCCATGTAATGTCGTGTTGCGGCACTTCGGCTTCCTCGCGGGGGCCCTACACGATATTAGGCAGGGGTAACAGTTTCTTTGACTCTTCAGTGTGTTATCGTGATGGATTATCAACAAAACATTTATCTATAAGGGCTTCGTAAGTAATGACCTTGACTAACGAAAGCAACGAATAATTTGTAACAGGTATGTATGCAGATAATAACGAATGTATACGATACTAAATTTAGTCGTTACTTTTATCGCCCTGATTCACAGGCACATGACGAAGACAGCTTCAATCCGTTAGTTTGACAGACAAGGCGGCGACATGAAGGGCATCCGGCCACAAAGTCAACATTAAGTTCGACAAACCATGAAAAACAGTCGACATTTTACGGCTGGATAAACGCTAGGAAACAGTATCAGTATTCCCTCTCAGAGCTTTTGGGCGACTGTTAGCAAACGGAATCATACTTTCAGAAATCCAAGTGGGGACTAGCTGTGAGTTATACTGCATTTTTTGACCAAGATACTCCCTACTTCTACCATATTTATCCACGTTTCTCATATCCTTCTTCGTGTCATTAGCGATGTAGTCATACACATTTGGGATGTCTCTGTAAATTTTTTCCGTTTACAGTACTTAATCTTTCGTAAGCAGTTCAGAAACTTTGCCTTATACGATGTGTTTCACCACCGGAAACAACGAAATTAGCAGAAGATAGTAAAATGGGAAGCACTGAAGTAACATCTTACAGTTTCTGCAGTGCCTACCGTTTTGTGCAAACTCTCATACTGTCAGGATGGCTACGTTTTTTCTTCGCTCTGACTCAGAGCGCAGCTGACGCTATCAGCCGTAAGAAAGGTCTCGTCTAACATTCAGTCGGTACGCAAATTCATACCCTCTAAGAATCTAAATAAACCATAGTAATTATCATCCGATTTTGTTCAAACTTGGTATGCAATCTTTTGTTATTAAGGGAAGGATCCTGTAAAATTTTCAGATTTTATCCATTACAGTTAAGGAGACTGAGAAAATTACTTAAATGTCCTAAAAGAGACACTTATGTTTCAAAACTCAGTTAGGAACAATAACCAAATGTCTTTCATTATCATCTGAAGTCATAACAAAGCTCACAGTATATAAAATCACGTAATTGGAATATTTTCAAAATTTTAAATACTCTATGTCATGTAGCATAAAAATCATTCAAAATTATTATTTGCTAATTATTTGTTGTGTGAATACATGGGAATGAATGAGAGAGTGTATGCGGGACATAAGTTAAAACTTAATGTCATTTTAGGTAAAACCTTATAAAACTGAACCGTGGGAAAATTGTGTTGCAATCATGAGGTAGATGACGTATGTCGACGTATGCTTGCTTTTGTAAAGAGCAGCCAGAATAAAAGTCTGAAGTGGAAAAAGTTTATATATTAATTTAAAGAATATTTTGCATTTTGTTCTAATTTATTAAACAATATATTAGAAATGTCTGCAGCCCGTGGTCTTGCGGCACGGTTCTCGCTTCCCGCGCACGGGTTCCCGCGTTCGATCCCGGCGGGGTCAGGGATTTTCCCTGCCTCGAGATGACTGGATGTTGTGTCGTGTACATCATCATCAATCATCCCCATTACGGTAGGAGGAAGGCAATGGCAAACCACCTCCGCTAGGACCTTGCTTAGTCAGTGATGTGGGTCTCCCGCATCGTCCCCTACGCTCCTTGGAGTATGGGACATCATCATCGTATTAGAAATTGAAATTGTAGTGGCGTAAATGACTATCTGATTAGTGGTTGGTTAATGCAAGATTTGCCGCGAGAATGATCTGGTAGGATCGTTCTGATTGGTCGTTCAGATTAATAGCCAATCAGAATTAAGCGGTTCCCGCGTGCGGGCAGTCAGATAGGCAGAGAGGAGGGGACCATCGGGAGAGTCGCTCGCTAGCCTGCTTCCGGGTAACATCATGTTAGGTTTGTCAGTGAAACTAGTAGGTAAAATGAAGAACTAGGGAGTTAATTGTGTCTAGGACGTGTCGCGACTAAAAGGGCTTAAGTTACGAACATTTTGAGGAAAGTGTGATGTTTCGCGACTAATTAGTTGAAGTTTATAAGCGTGTGATCTTTTGGTCGTAGAGACAATTCCGCGTGGCATATTCCGTGTTCTTTATGGAATACTTTGGCGAGCACTAATGTCGTTGTTTCCCATGAGAAACACGCTTTATAAGACAAAGAACTATTTACGAAAGATTCATTACCAAAAACGGAAAACATTTACAGAGACACCCAAAACCTGCACGACTACACCGCTTATTACACATCTACATCTACATATACATCTTCATGGCTACTCTGAAAATCACACTTACGTGCACAGTTCGATGAATCACGTCCACACTAATCCTCCATTATTCCATTCTCAAACGGTGCGTAGAAAAAACTAACACCTATATCTTTCCCTGCAAGCTCTGATTTCCCTCACTTTATTATGAAAACCGCTTCTCCCTATGTAGCTCGGCTTCAGCAAAATATTTTCGCATTCGTGGGAGACAGCTGATAGCTGAAATTTCGCGAGAAGATCCCGCCCCAACGAAAAACGCCGTTGTCTTAATGATTTCCACCTCGTGTCTGTGACATTCTCCCCTGTTTCTCGAAAATGCAAAACCTGCTGTTCTTCTCTAAACTTTCTCGATGCATTCCGTCAATCCTATGTGGCAAAGATTCAACGCCGCGCAGCAGTACTCCAGAAGCGGACGGAGAAGCGTAATGAAGGCAGTCTCTTTACTATATCTTCTGCAACTTCTGAGCGTTCTCCCAATAAAACGCAGTCTTTAGTTCGCTTTCTCCATAACATTTTCTGTATGTTCTTTACAGTTTAAGTCGTTCGTAATTGTAATTCCTAGGTATTTAGTTGAACTTACGGCCTTTAGATGTGATTGATTTATCGTGCTACCGAAATTTAACGGATTCCTTTTAGCACTAGTGTGGATGACCTCGCACTTTTCAGTATTTAGCGTCAATTTCCAATTTTCGCACCATTCTAAATCTTTTCTAAATCGTTCTGCCATTGGTTTTGATCTTCTCTTGACTTTACTAGACTATAAACGACAACATCATCTGCGCATTGACGCCATTACAGTCTAATTCTTCCTAGTTTGCGTTGTGTACTGAGTGTTTAAGATGCCTCCGATAATCGTGAGTCCCGCCGACTGTGAAAAACGGGCTGTTATAAGATTTATTAGTGCTAAAGGCCTAAAAGCGATCGATATTCATCGTGAGATGTGTGCAATTTACGGATAAAATATGAGTGATGGAATGGTAAGAAAGTGGGCGAGAGCATTTAAAGATGGCCGCACAAATGTGCATGCTCAACAATGGAGTGGGCGTCCTTCGGTCGTTAATAAAAATTTGGTGCAGGAATTGGACAATAAGGTGAGAGAAAACATACGCTTTACGATTTCCTCCTTGCGGGATGACTTTCCAAATGTTTCACGTAGTATTTTGTATGGCATTGTGACCGAGCACTTGAATTACCGAAAATTGTGCGTACGTTGGGTACCGAAAATGTTGACGGATGTGCACAAAACCAAACGTTTAGAGAGTGGATTGACTTTTCTTGAGCGGTACCACAACGACGGTGGTGATTTCTTAAGCGAAATTGTTACGAGCGATGAAACATGGGTGGCCTACGTCACACCAGAATCAAAGCAACAGTCCATGGAAGTTGTACAAGGGCATCGTTTTGCTGCAAGACAATGCCCGTCCGCATGTGGCGAATCAGACCAAAGATCTCATCACATCTTTTCGATGGGAAACCCTAGATCATCCTCCGTACAGCCCCGATCTTGCGCCCAGTGGCTACCATCTGCTCCTGCACTTGAAGAAACACCTGGTCGGTCAGTGTCTTCAAGACGATGAGTAAGGAGGTAGCTGTGTTTCACAAGAACGATGTTTTCTAAATTCGTGTTGACAATGTTTCAATAGGCCGTTCTCTTCAAGGTAATACATAATATTCGAAGACATTATATGTTCCAAAATTTAGCTGCAAAAGGACGTTAATAATATGGGCGTATAATTTAGTGGATTACTCCTACGGTCCTCCTTGAATATTGGTGTGACCTGTGCAACTTTTCAGTCTTTGGATACGGATCTTTTTCGAGCGAGCAGTTGTTACGATTGTTAGGTATGGAGTTATTGCTTCACCCCACTCCGAAAGGAACATAATTGGTGTACAGTCCGGACTGGAAGACTTGCTTTTATTGATGTAAGTTGCTTTCCTGCTCCGAGGATATCAACTTCTGTCTTACTTATGTTGCCAACTGTTCTTGATTCGAATTCTGGTTACCTCGCCTTCTTTGGCGAAGGAATTTGGGAAGGCCGTGTGTAATTCTGCTTTAGCAGCACTTTCATCGATCGTAGTTCCATTGGTAGAACGCAGAGAAGGCACTGATTGTGTCTAGCGTACTTTACATCCGACCAGAATCTCTTTGGATTTTCAGCCAGGTTTCGAGACAAAGTTTCGTTCTGGAAACTGTTATAAGCGTCTCCCATTGAAGTCCGCGCAAAAGTTCGAGCTTCTGTACAATATCGCCAATCTTGGGGCGTTCTTTTAAATTTGGCATGCTTTTATCGTTGTTTCTGCAACAGTGTTCTGACGTGTATCGTGTGCAGTGGGGGATTATGTCCGTCTTTTGTTAATTTATTTGGTATAAATCTGTCAAATGTTGTCGATACTATTTCTTTGAACTCACAACGAAAGACTGTAGACACTTCTGTACATACGGCAGAAGTAAGGTATATCTTGGTCCAAAAATACCGTGAAACTCTTGGCCACTTCTTACTTGTATGTTTTACAGAATGATTTCGTTTGCTAACAGTCCCCCACAGCCCTAAGAGGGAAGTTAACATCAATTATGGGTCTGTCGCCTATCTGGATACCGTTGCCGACACAGACGCAGAGTGGGTTGCATAAAACGGATCGGTAGGAGCAGATCAATCACCCTGTGTGCTGTAGGAGCCTCAAGTGCTACATGACACATCACAACGCACTTACAAGAAAATAAATACCTGTTATCACTTTTAGCCTTGTGTTGTGTTGTATATACTTTGTCAACGTCATCATCTCGTTTTTGATTAAGTTTAATCTGTATTACTACGTTGCTAACACATTCAACCAATCCAAGTCAAAGGGTGCCGGTCTAACAATTAACACTGGTAACAAAAATTTGAGTTTCAGTTTCATATTATTACTAAACGAATTTAAAATGCTGGCGTAATCTGTTCATTAAGAGGTATAATCTTACATAATAATATTAACTTAAGAAGTCAAATATTAAAGTTAAGAACTGTGTACAACATACTTCTTGAGGCAGCGTAACTCATGGTGCGCAAATTACCCAGATTATATTCACACAATATCTGAGAATGACAGCACTTAGCAACTTCCAACAAAACTTTTAAATATTTTAAAACCTTTTCGAAACTATTTCTGGCTGATCGCTCTTCGCCTGCCCCTTCCCCTCCCCCACCCCCCCCCCCCACCCCCCACCTTGAAAAAAACAGAGCGAGGTGGCGCAGTGGTTACCACACTGGACTCGCATTCGGGAGGACGACGGTTCAAACCCGCTTCCGACCATTCTGATTTTAGTACTCCGTGCCTAAATCGCTTAAGGCAAATGCCAAGACGATTCCTTCGAAGGGGCACACTTCTCCATCCTTGTGCTCCGTCTCTAATGAAGTCGTTGGCGATTGGACGTTAAACCCCGATCTACTCCTCCTCCGCCTCCTCCTTCTCCTCCTACCTTCACAAAATAATTGAAGAAAAAATATTTTTCGCGTAATACACCTCCAATTCCTGCAGTAAAAACTTAGCATGTTGACTACTAACTCTGTAGGCAACACATTTTGCAGACATTATTCACATATACCACTGGATGCAATTGCAAAGCCTGCCATTGTGGCCGAGCGGTTCTTGGCTGCTGCTACGGTCGCAGGTTCGAATCCTGTTTCGGGCATGAATGTGTGTGCTGTCCTTAGGTTAGTTAGGTTAAAGTAGTTCTAAGCTCTAGGGGACTGATGACCTCAGAAGTTAAGTCCCATAGTGCTTAGAGCCATTTGAACCAGTTTTGAGCATTTGCAAAATTATGTCGTTCTGAATACTTCAAGAGAAGGACAACAAAAACATTGAAATGTGTTGAAAAGTAGATTTAGGCTTAAGTTCGATTCTATAAGCTATTGATCATAACTGTCTAATAGAAAACAGTACAAGCACAACTTACTATCGCGAGTTTTGCATCGTAATCAACTTTAACTTTACTGTCTCAAAATGTGATGAGTTTACGGTTGTACTATTGAGGATTCCACCGTTTAACGAATCGAGATGGTCAACAAGTAAGGAAGGCAGGCAGAAAGCTTCCCGGCAAAGACGATAAGAAAAGACGGCGCAGGGCTTCGCGTAGCTGGGGAGCCCTGCAAAGGATCTGCCGGAGGAACGACAAACAGCGCAGATAAAAAGACCGACGGTTGGAGGGAGGGGCGAAGGGAGAGGGGGAGGAGCTGTGATGAGCCTGGATGGAAGCCCCGAGTCCGCGGCAGAGAAAAATATGGAGGCCAGGGCGGTGAAGACGAAGGGCTTTGGAATCGCCCAACGTTAATCATAAAATCTCCCACCTTTGTCGTGTGAAGATATTGTTAATCATGAGAGACAATTTTTTCTTCTTCTTCATTTACTCTGTACGCTTATCTTAGGTGGTTTAGATATTTGTTGTATTCTTCTGTTGTACGAAATTAGAAACGATGTAAGACAGGGATGTAGTCTTTCGCCCCTACTATACATCCCAACAATGAAGAAATTAAAAGGAAGATTCAAGGGTGAAATTAAAATTTAAGGAGAAGGGATATCAATTATGAGTTTCGCTGATGAGATTGCTACCCTCAGTGCAAGAGTACAGAATATGGATTGAGAGTAAATCGAAGAAAGACGAAAGTTAAGAGAACTGGTAGAAAACAGAACAGCGAGAAACTTAACATCGGGATGGATGGTCACGAAGTAAATGAAGTTATGGAATTCTGCTACCTATGCAGCAAAATAACCCATGACGGACGGAGTAAGGAAGATATAAAAAGCAGGTTAGCGCTGGCAGAAAGGGGATTACTGGTCAAGAGAAGTCTATAGTATCAAATATAGGCCTCAATTTGAGGAAGAAATATCTGAGACTGTACGTATGCAGCACAGCACTGTATGGTAGTGAGATACTGACTATGGGAAAACCGGAACATAATACACTCCTGGAAATGGAAAAAAGAACACATTGACACCGGTGTGTCAGACCCACCATACTTGCTCCGGACACTGCGAGAGGGCTGTACAAGCAATGATCACACGCACGGCACAGCGGACACACCAGGAACCGCGGTGTTGGCCGTCGAATGGCGCTAGCTGCGCAGCATTTGTGCACCGCCGCCGTCAGTGTCAGCCAGTTTGCCGTGGCATACGGAGCTCCATCGCAGTCTTTAACACTGGTAGCATGCCGCGACAGCGTGGACGTGAACCGTATGTGCAGTTGACGGACTTTGAGCGAGGGCGTATAGTGGGCATGCGGGAGGCCGGGTGGACGTACCGCCGAATTGCTCAACACGTGGGGCGTGAGGTCTCCACAGTACATCGATGTTGTCGCCAGTGGTTGGCGGAAGGTGCACGTGCCCGTCGACCTGGGACCGGACCGCAGCGACGCACGGATGCACGCCAAGACCGTAGGATCCTACGCAGTGTCGTAGGGGACCGCACCGCCACTTCCCAGCAAATTAGGGACACTGTTGCTCCTGGGGTATCGGCGAGGACCATTCGCAACCGTCTCCATGAAGCTGGGCTACGGTCCCGCACACCGTTAGGCCGTCTTCCGCTCACGCCCCAACATCGTGCAGCCCGCCTCCAGTGGTGTCGCGACAGGCGTGAATGGAGGGACGAATGGAGACGTGTCGTCTTCAGCGATGAGAGTCGCTTCTGCCTTGGTGCCAATGATGGTCGTATGCGTGTTTGGCGCCGTGCAGGTGAGCGCCACAATCAGGACTGCATACGACCGAGGCACACAGGGCCAACACCCAGCATCATGGTGTGGGGAGCGATCTCTTACACTGGCCGCACACCACTGGTGATCGTCGAGGGGACACTGAATAGTGCACGGTACATCCAAACCGTCATCGAACCCATCGTTCTACCATTCCTAGACCGGCAAGGGAACTTGCTGTTCCAACAGGACAATGCACGTCCGCATGTATCCCGTGCCACCAAACGTGCTCTAGAAGGTGTAAGTCAACTACCCTGGCCAGCAAGATCTCCGGATCTGTCCCCCATTGAGCATGTTTGGGACTGGATGAAGCGTCGTCTCACGCGGTCTGCACGTCCAGCACGAACGCTGGTCCAACTGAGGCGCCAGGTGGAAATGGCATGGCAAGCCGTTCCACAGGACTACATCCAGCATCTCTACGATCGTCTCCATGGGAGAATAGCAGCCTGCATTGCTGCGAAAGGTGGATATACACTGTACTAGTGCCGACATTGTGCATGCTCTGTTGCCTGTGTCTATGTGCCTGTGGTTCTGTCAGTGTGATCATGTGATGTATCTGACCCCAGGAATGTGTCAATAAAGTTTCCCCTTCCTGGGACAATGAATTCACGGTGTTCTTATTTCAATTTCCAGGAGTGTAGAATCGAAGTATTTGAGATGTGTTGCTACAGAAGAATGTCCAGAAATAGGTGGAATGATAAGGTAAGGAATGATGAGGAATGAGGGAGTTCTCCGGAGGATCGTTGGGTAAAGGAATATATAGAAAGCACTCAAAGAAGAATGGACAGGATAGTAGGGCATCTGTTCAAACATCAGGGAATAACTTCCGTTGTACTAGAGGGAGCTGCAGAGGGTAAAAACTGTAGAAGAAAATATACAGCAAATAGGAGAGGGCGCAGGTTGCAAGTGCTGCTGAGAGATGAAGAGGTTGGCACAGCCAGTAGACTGATGGCTTTAAAAGAAAATTTAAAAAACCGGATGGTTCGCAGTCGAACTGTGACACTGCGTGGAGGCGCAGCATCATGGCGTACGAGCGTGTGTTGTGTAATCGTGCTGGACAGACATGAAAATGTATGACCCGTTCTATTTTTTGAGCACGATATACACTACATTTCAACATGGGCGTTACGAAGCATCATGTTCAAAATGTTAGACTGTGGATGCTGTGTGCTTCATTCAGTACTGTAAACAGCAGCGACTCAGCGACTATAAACTGTGATTGTCGTGGTGGGAACCAAATTGTTTTGCCGTAACTGAATTGCCAGAGCTAATGCACTTTGAACTTATCCCGTGTGTAGCGTAATGAGCTACCATCGAGCTAAAATATCAGCTGCCGCCGTGGAGAGTTTTAAATTGTTACGTGTGGAACTTTTTCTCGCCAGTATTGTGATTTTACTATCGTGATTGCCAAATTACCGGACGGAGTGTAAATTCGCAATATTCAAGTAAAAGTGAATTACATTATATTTTAAAACTGTGTGCGTGACGTTAGAAACAGATAAGTGTGTGCATGGAATGCTTTAATCGCGCACATACGAAACTGGGTCTAGATGATAACGATTACGTCCGGCTAGGCTGTGGCAAAAGGAATGCAACAGAAGATAACAGTACCGCTGTTAGGACTTCCTTTGAACACTTTGTGGTTTTTTAGTGTTTAGAGGAGCGAGGAACAGATGCCGTTCATGAACAGAGAATTCAGACATTAATTTATTCCACAGCCAATATCAAATAGTAAAAACAATACATAACTTTGAAACTTCCTGGCACATTAAAATTGTATGCCGGACCGAGACTCGAACACGGGAATTCACTGTGAATACATAACTTGTTGCGGTAGTTGTAGCGTAAATTGCTAATAGAACCTCTGAGCGTTTGAACATTTACATATACCGCACATTTACAAATCTGCCACTCTCAAATACAAGATGTATTCAGAAGATGCCGAGACCTGGCCACTATGAAAATTTGTAGATGTTATTCAATTGGTAACCACATACAATAGGGTCAGTTCATCGACGTTCGAACTTAAGTACGCCCGCCGCTGGAGCTCCGGAGACGGGATGTTTGCATCTCATTGGCAGCGGCGTAGTAGTTCGTGGCAGCACCTTCGTACCGCGGTAGCGGCCGTAGGAAATGCGGCTGCGATGCTGGCATATTTGAAGGTGCGGCCGAGCCGATACCGGCCGCTACCGCAACCGTCAGGAGAATCATTTACTAAGCGGGAGGATGTGTCAGCTCTTTTAAATTCTGACTGTAATTCTAAATCTCCTGTCTCTTCCACATCGACTCCTGTTTTATCTTCCATTACGTCATCCGCCCCCTCATAGAGGCCTTCAATGTACTCATTCCACCTAACCGCTCTCTCCTCCTGCATTTAACAGTGGAGCACCCATTGCACTCTTAATGTTACAACTCTTTCTCTTAATTTCACCGAACGTTGTTTTCGATTTTCTATACGGTGAGTAAGTCCTTCAGACAACTTTTTTTTTTCAATTTCTTTCCCTGAACATTTTTTTTACTTCCTCCGCTCATCGATCAACTGAGGTATTTCTTTTGTTACACATGGTTTCTTCGCAGCTACCTTCTTTGTATCTACGTTTCTCCTTTAACTTCTGTTATTACCATCTTTAGAGATGTCCATTCCCGTTCAACTGAACTGTCTACTGAGCTATTCCTTATCGCAGCATCTATAGCCTCAGAGAACTTCAAACGTGTCTCTTCCTTCTTTAGTACTTCCATATCCCAATTCTTTGTGTAATGATTCCTGTTGACTAGTCTCTTAAACTTCAGCCTATTCTTCGTCAGTACTAAATTGTGATTTGAGTGTATATAAACCCCTGTAAGCGTCTTACAATCCAGTATCCGATATCGGAATGTCTGCCATGACGTAACGTAACTGAAATCTTCCCCTATCTCCCAGCCTTTACCAATTATACTTCCTACATTCGTGATTCTTGAAAAAGCTGTTACTAGCTGAAATTTATTGCACAACTAGTCTTTCTCTTGTGTCATTCCTAATACCGAGGTCATAGTATCCCGAGACCCTTCCTGCTACTCCTTCCCCTACAACCGCCTTCCAATTCCGCACATTAGATTTTCGTCTCCCTTTAATGTTGAATTGGCCGCTCAGTATCCTCAAATACTTTGACTATCTCTTCATCTTTGGCCCCGGCCGAGTCAGGAACTTTCACCTGCCTCGAGACGACTGGGTGTTTGTGTTATCTTCATCGTTTCATCATCATTCATGAAAGTGGCGAGATTGGGCTGAGCAAAGGTTGGGAATTTGTACGGGCGCTGATAACCGCGTAGTTGAGGGCCCCACAAACCAGACATCATCATCATCATCATTGTCTTGCGACGTCGGCACGTACGTATGCAGAGAAACAGATGATTTGTTCTAAGGTAAGAGCTCCACAAAGTGAGCAAGTCAACAAAGCGTTGGCGCACTTCGTACCTTTATGCTCCTCCTGAGGGATATCGTGCCATAGCCGGCACGCCTAAATCGTCAAAATCCCGATCTGATTGGAGGACCCTGCTCATAATGCTCCAAATGTTCTCGATTGAGGAGAGAGACAGAGGCCTTTCTGGCCAAGGCGGCGTTTGGCAAGCACGAAGACGAGCAGTAGAAATTATCAATGTGTGCGAGTGTGCATAATCGTGCTGAAATGTCAGCCCAGGATGGCCGGCCGTTCAGGGTAACAGAACGAGGGATACAGTATCGTTTACATATCGATGCGCTGTGAAAATGCCACAGATGACGACAAAGAGGCCCTGCTAAGAAAAGAAATGGCACCCCGTATCATCACTTCTGGTTGTCGGACCGTATGGCGGGCGGCGGAGTTAGGGTGGTACCCCACCGTCGATAGGGGTTTCTGCAGACACGTCGGGGCTCAGTTCGATGACCATTCTATTCCGTCAGTGAGGTTCCAGACTGAAGACTTGTCTGGGGATGCCCCAGACAGCGGTGGGATACCAGCTGGACTGTAGCCTGCAGCACTGCCCGGCAACCACGAGTGACGGTCCGGCTCGCCACTTCTTTCCACAGCAGTCGTCCGCAGTCAACTGCGGCACCCCGGTAGCACAGTGATACATCAACGATACTCTACACCGCGTTTTGTCGTCATTCGTGGCAAGCCAGCCTGGGCTTACATTCCAGCAAGATAATGCCCGCCCGCACACGGCGACAGTTTCTACTGTCTATCTTCGTGGCTGCCAAATCCTACCTTGGCCAGTAAGGTCGCCGGATCTTTCCCCAATAGAGAACGTATTAAGCGTTATGGGCAGTGCCACCCAACCATCTCTTTATTTTGACGATGTAATGCGCCAATTGGACAGAATTTGGCTCTGGCTGGCGTCCAACAACTCAATCAATAACACGCCGAATTACTATTTGCATAAGGGTCAGAGGTGGACCAACGCAGTATTGACTTGCTCAACTTGTGAAATTCTTGCTCTTGAATTATTCAACAGATTTTTTTGAAATTGTTTTCACTTGTTTTGCTGTACATGATCGTATGATCGTCACATCCACCAATTTCCGAGCGTTTTGTTTTTTGTCTTAGAGCGTATATCGAACAAATAATCAATGCCGTTTGTTGTAAGTGCTATTCAGAGATTAAGAGCTTGGCAAAGAAGATGAATTCGCGTCACCACATTAGGCGGATTTTTTATTTTTTTGGTAAAAAAAGTGGTTTATGGTGTAAACTGATTATACCAACTTAGAATATCCATCTCAGATTATTAGCCGCTTATCTGTTGGAACACGTGAGGCAATACTGACCCTACGACTTGTCTTACATAAATATTAAGGAAAGGCAAACCTGCGTTTCTAGCATTTGTAGACTTAGAGAAAGCTTTTGACAATGTTGACTCGAATACTCTTATTTAAATTCTGAAGGTGGCAGGGGTAAAATACAGGGAGCGAAAGGCTATTTACAATTTGTACAGAAAGCAAATGGCAGTTATAATAGTCGAGGGACACGAAAGGGAAGCAGTGGTTGGGAAGGGAGTGAGACAGGGTTGTAGCCACTCCCCGATGCTATTCGATCTGTATATTGAGCAAGCAGTAAAGGAAACAAAAGAAAAGTTCGGAGTAGGTATTAAAATCCGTGGAGAAGAAATAAAAACTTTGAGGTTTGCCAATGACATTGTAATTCTGGCAGAGACAGCAAAGGACTTGGAAGAGCAGCTGAACGGAATGGACAGTGTCTTGAAAAGAGGATATAAGATGAACATCAACAAAAGCAAAACTAGGATAATGAAATGTAGTCGAATTAAATCGAGTGATGCTGCCGGAAATAGATTAGGAAATGAGACGCTTAAAGTAATTAATGAGTTTTGCTATTTGAGGAGGAAAATAACTGATGACGGTCGAAGTAGAGAGGATATAAAATGTAGACTGCCAATGGCAAGGAAAGCGTTTCTGAAGAAGAGAAATTTGTTAACATCGTGGATAGATTTAAGTGTCAGGAAATCGTTTCTGAAAGTATTTGTATGGAGTGTAGCCATGTATGGAAGTCAAACATGGACGATAAATAGTTTAGACAAGAAGAGAATAGAGGCTTTCGAAATGTGGTGCTACAGAAGAATGCTGAAGATTAGATGGGTAGATCACATAACTAATGATGAAGTATTGAACGAAATTGGGGAGAAGAGGAGTTTGTGGCACAACTTGACTAGAAGAAGGGACCGGTTGGTAGGACATGTTATGAGGCATCAAGGGATCACCAATGTAGCATTGGAGGGCAGCGTGGAGGGTAAAAATCGTAGAGGGACACCAAGAGATGAATACACAAAGCAGATTCAGAAGGATGTAGGTTGCAGTACGTACTGGGAGATGAAGAAGCTTGCACAAGATAGATTAGCATGGAGAGCTGCATCAAACCAGTCTCAGGACTGACGACCACAACAACAACAACATCTGAAGGGACTCAGTATAGGAACCTGTAATTTTGGCAGACGCTGTCGCTGCAGCCTTGACACGATCGCGAGCGCTCTCCGTCCTCGGGGCCTGCGCGGCAAAAGCAGAGAGAGGGCGGGCGGTCGCCGGCGGGCTGCGACGCCCCGTGTCCGGCGCAGGTAGAGACGGCGTATCGGCAACCTGTCGCCGGGGCGGCCCGCGCACTAAGATACATGGCGCCGCCATCCGTCACTCTGCGCAGCGCCGCACCGGCTGCGCCAGACGCCGTGCGCCAAACCCACTGCCTCGGGGGTGGCGCACCCCCAGCCCACCCCACGTCTGCGCCGAATTTAAATCATCCCCGCGGGTTAGCGAGCGAGGTGAGGTCACAACGTACTTCCGTAAGATTTACGTGCCAGGCTAAACTCTACCTCACGGGCAGTCGCAGCTGCCTCGTCATCAATGCTACGTAGTTTCTCAAACTATCGGCAGCATGCGACAGCATGCGCTACCTAGTATCTTCCAAAACATCTCGTACAAAAATGGGATGCAGCCGGGGCTTATACCTCGGGTTCTATTGACGACAGAAAGGTAGGGTCAAGTGTTTTCGATGGCGCTTGGACCGGGGACCATTTGTATACCCAACAGAAGGATCGTCTAGGTGTCACTATCTTACACTACAGGCTCAAATTATGAATATTACACATTTCCTCCCGCTTAGGCAAATGGATCTAATCGGGTCGCTATTTTTGCTTCAGATGTGGCCTACGGTGGCTTCATTAGTTCATCGTTGGTTCCTCGGAAAAGGGATTTTTCATGTATTTTCGCCGTCACCAGAGGATCAAAACCCAGCGGAGGATTGCAAATTTTTACCATATATTCCTAAGATCGCGATCTCGAACAACCTTGAAAATTCTCTTGATATCTTCGTTCGTTTCCAAAATACAGAGGTTCAAAGTTACCCCACTTCTACACTTAAAAGACGCACGTAAACCCTGTGTCAGACGACAACGTAGTTTATATAGTGACGTAGCACGAAGAAATATGCTGTGAAGTGTCTGCGTTGTCATCAGAAGCCGGCCGCTGTGGCCGTGCGGTTCTGGCGCTCCAGTACGGAGCCGCGCTGCTGCTACGGTCGCAGATTCGAATCCTGCCTCGGGCATGGCTGTGTGTGATGTCCTTAGGTTAGTTAGGTTTAAGTAGTTCTAAGTTCTAGGGGACTAATGACCACAGCAGTTGAGTCCCATAGTGCTCAGAGCCATTTTTTTTTGTCATCAGAAGGGTTCTGGGAATCCCATGTTACTGTAGTTCTGAAGCACGTGCAAAATCTTTGCGCACATAAAACTCGGCCTGAAACGTAAAACTACAGAGTTTCGCGATATTTCAACTTCACTAAGTAAACTATCGAGATTTTACTGACCCATACAGTTCTTTTCATATGAGTGACATGTCCTGTTGTGGTAGGGAAAAGAACAGAACTGGCGGGAAAACGCTCGTATCAGACCACAAAAAATGCTATTATCTTCCTTGTTTATTTATGACTCTGAATAAAAGATCACAACATCATCACTTAGCTTTATTGCTATCGTATGCTGTGCACTGTGAGGCTGCCCCCTCTCCCGTTTGACAATATTCCATATAGTTGTAATCTTATTCTACGCATTATTAATTTCTGTCAGAACACATAAGCTTCTCGACTTCTTAATGACTTTCCTTAAAACATTACGGTGTCTTCTGTAGTAAGCAAGTAACTTCGGATCCTGACTTATTCTGGTCTGCCCATATATTACTCTCTTCCTCTTACACGATATCTTAGTTCCCTTAGTAATTCATGGCTTACTCGACTTTGTAATGGGAAGTAGTTGACAATGACAGGACAGGGCTAGGAAGAGTGTGAAGGAGGCAGTGCCAGTGGGGCGGGAATAAACAGGAGGAGAATGTAGAAGTGGGTGAGAACGAGCTAGGTTGTGAGACAGGGCCTAGGAGAGGTACGATATACATTTAAGGAGATATGATGTCAGAAATACTGAGATGGGTGAAAAACTTACCTCTGGTAAAATGGAGCGAAAGTTACCCAGAGCGTACTCATTCAGTGTTTGATAACAAGAGTACTTGGAGCGATTTCTAACATTTTCTAAAATTTTTCTCGCTTATTGGCCCAGAAAATAATGAAACGAAAACAGTGTATGGCTAACTAAATGTTCAGTATCTTATAGGTGGTACCGGACAAATGCATGGCTGACCCACCTCCCTGCGACTGCACACCGCATACTCTGTCTGTCACTACCGAGATCAAGGCGTTTGTCAGTGCTGAGAGACAGTCACACAAACGTGCCAGCCTCAATCGATTCTACCGCCAAGGGCGAACTGCGAAGCGTTATTTCGTTTCATGCAATCAGAAGAAATTCATCAAATAATGGGCGACTGTATGAAGAAAACTTTATGAGTGATGGCGTTGTGCGTGAATGGTACCGAAAATTTAAAGATGGTCGCATCAACCTGAATTATGAATGAGTCACGGGAGATTTTCGATCAGCTGCCATACAGTCCCGACCTAGCGCCGAGTGACTTCCATCTCTTTCCCGAACTGAAAAAGTGGCTAGGAGGCAGCACTTCCACACTAATGACGACTTTCAAGACAATATTTGCAGCAATATATTCTGAAAACGGAAAGTTGTCCACAAGTAAGAGAAATACCTCAACCATTATCCTTTTTATATCAGAAAGTAGCCATAGGTGTACGTTACTTTGAGTAATAAATGATTTTTATGCATACTTGTCTTTCATCTACATCTACATCTACATTTATACTCCGCAAGCCACCCAACGGTGTGTGGAGGAGGGCACTTTACGTGCCACTGTCATTACCTCCCTTTTCTGTTCCAGTCGCGTATGGTTCGCGGGAAGAACGACTGCCGGAAAACCTCCGTGCGCGCTCGAATCTCTCTAATTTTACATTCGTGATCTCCTTGGGAGGTATAAGTAGGGGGAAGCAATATATTCGATACCTCAACCAGAAACGCACCCTCTCGAAACCTGGACAGCAAGCTACACCGCGATGCAGAGCGCCTCCCTTGCAGAGTCTGCCACTTGAGTTTGCTAAACATCTCCGTAACGCTATCACGGTTACCAAATAACCCTGTGACGAAACGCGCCACTCTTCTTTGGATCTTCTCTATCTCCTCCGTCAACCCGATCTGGTACGGATCCCATACTGATGAGCAATACCCGAGTATAGGTCGAACGAGTGTTTTGTAAACCACCTCCTTTGCTGATGGACTACATTTCCTAAGGACTCTCCCAATGAATCTCAACCTGGCACCCGCCTTGCGAACAATTAATTTTATATGACCATTCCACTTCAAATCGTTCCGCACGCATACTCCCAGATATTTTACAGAAGTAACTGCTACCAGTGTTTGTTCCGCTATCATATAATCATACAATAAAGGATCCTTCTTTCTATGTATTCGCAATACATTACATTTGTCTATGTTAAGGGTCAGTTGCCACTCCCTGCACCAAGTTCCTATCCGCTGCAGATCTTCCTGCATTTCGCTACAATTTTCTAATGCTGCAACTTCTCTGTATACTACAGCATCATCCGCGAAAAGCCGCATGGAACCTCCGACACAATCTATTAGGTCCTTTATGTAATTGTGAAAAGCAAAGGTCCCATAACACTCCCCTGTGGCACGCCAGAGGTTACTTTAACGTCTGTAAACGTCTCTCCATTGATAACAACATGCTGTGTTCTGTTTGCTAAAAACTCTTCAATCCAGCCACACAGCTGGTCTGATATTCCGTAGGCTCTTACTTTGTTTATCAGGCGACAGTGCGGAACTGTATCGAACGCCTTCCGGAAGTCAAGGAAAATAGCATATACCTGGGAGCCTGTAATATTTTCTGGGTCTCATGAACAAATAAAGCGAGTTGGGTCTCACACGATCGCTGTTTCCAGAATCCATGTTGATTCCTACAGAGTAGATTCTGGGTTTCCAAAAATGACATGATACTCGAGCAAAATCAATGTTCTAAAATTCTACAACAGATCGACGTCAGAGATATAGGTCTATAGTTTTGCGCATTTGCTCGACGACCCTTCTTGAAGACTGGGACTA